>NW_015626036.1:208123-219450 GCF_001515625.1 Sinocyclocheilus rhinocerous | reverse complement strand
GTTCGTTGTAGTTTTTGAAAAGTGATTTCTGTTAAATAAAATATCTCCTTTTGAAGTGGACTTTGAGCTTTGTAACTTTGCAGATCTTTTTTATGCTCAAACAGCAACATTACAGACTAACTAAAGTTGAAAAAGTGAAAAAGCATAATAGGACCCCTTTAAGTAATGTATGAATCACAAATTGATTCAATGTTTGTTGTTAATGATAAACATACGCAAATAGAAATTTTATTATAACAGAACTCTAGGAAACACTGGTGGATCTGATGGCTAAAAACCCGCTCAAGCCAACAAAAAACAAACCACAAAACCATCCTATTATGATTCGTTTCAAGGCAGACTCGGCACTGCCGCACACATACTTTGCAGACAGTAAATACTGGCTGTGGGGGAGTTTTCCCTCATGGCTCCAGTTCTGTGTTTTTGCGGCGAGTGCGCTGATGACCACCACGGGCTGATCGATTTCTGAACGCATTTACAGCCCCTCTTCCAGTCGGCCGCGGCCGGGCCATTAAAGTGCACTGAGCGTGCCATGCTATTAGGACCTTGGGCTAAAGAGCACAAGCACGAGAAGTTCACGGAAAACGCCGTTGCCTGGGAAATAAATGCCAAGGATGTTATCCACGGGGCCAAAAATAAATATATAAATACAACCCACCGAATAATAACAGCGGAGACGTATCTCAAGACGCACATTGGAGCTCAAGTAATAGCAAATAAAGGCTGCGTGTTATGCGCTCGGCGCTGATGTGAGGAATGCTAATGAGGCGGACTATCAAGCGAGAAGACATGAATGATGGGATGCGTTCTGAAGGGGCAGGATCCATTCAGTCCACTGCTGCAATGGGAGCTGGGATACGGCGCTGGATGCAGCTGTCCACTTTCATATTGAAATGAAGCAGGTTGGAGTGTGAGCACTCAAAGGAGACCATCACGCTCTCTCCCGGCCATGTGAAAGAGATAAGATTGCATTCTTTCTTTACATCTCGCTCCCCGAGCACCTTTGTAGCAGTTTAACTCGGGCTAAATGAACTGAACCCTTGCCCATTACAGACCCGCCGCTTTTTAATATTGCTCTTGCTCAAAGGAGACGAGCACAGACTAGTCATCTGTTATCTGAAACATGAGCTCTGAAATCTTTTTGTATCAGGAAATTATCTGCTACTGTTTCAGAGAAGGGTGTTTATGATTCATACATGATTGATTGAGATGATCCATCCCCAATGAATCAATTTCAACACAACCGGCTCAACTTCATCAGTGTTTCTCTATAAATAAACAATAAGTTCACTATAAACACACTGATAGTGTGTTAAAGTACAACATGACAACACGTGCCTGTATCATGGCGAGCGATAATCACATCAGTGCTCTTTAGAAAAGCATGCACTGGATTCAAATTGTGAGGTGTTGTTTGACTTTTTCAGTCCAAAATATTTTATAATCAACAAGTGGAGGCTTAATGGAGTTTATCTGCATATTATTATTAACACGTACTATTATATTATTAACAGCAACAAATCTAGCTCTAACAGCAAATTAATAAAACGGCCTAAATGCATTAAAATGCAACATAATAAAAATGTATTAACAGGAAAATATCAAAATTCACCCTGGTTATATGCAGTTCTGTGAGCAATATTTGTTGCGTGTTGTCAATTATAACAGAAAATGACCAATAAATAAATAAATATGCCATTCAAATGGAAGACTGGTATGTATAAATATAAAAATACAGTTTTTAAATATATACTACAGTACAGTTTAAATATACACTACCATCCAAAAGTTTGGGGTCGGTAAGATTTTTTAAATGTTTAAAAGTCTCTTCTTCTCACCAAGGCTGCATTTAGTTGATCAAAAATAGCAGAAATATTGTGAAATATTATTATAATTTAAAATAACAGTTGTCTATTTGAATGTATTTTAAAATGTAATTTATTCCTGTAATGGCAGCGTCCATATCGCTGTATCTCTGGTAAAGCTGTCAACATGATTTATTGGCAATCAGAGAACAAATCAAACACGGACACATGCTAAACTGAAATAGATCTCACTCAAACATTATACCTACCCAGGGACGACGTGTTTCACCACAAACTGAAGGACCGTGAGTAGTGTTCAAACTAAGTAGGTTTTTTTATTTTCTGAAGGAAATGTCTGTGCAAAACTCACTGCCACGATGCTTAGGCCATTGCCACGGCAAGGTTGCTTACCCACCCACCATATTTTCACTCCATGACACTCTTGAAAGAAATTAAGAATTTTATTCCACAAGGGTGCATTAAACTGAACAAAAGTGACAGTAAAGACATTTTAAAAGTTACAAAAATTTTTATCTCAAATAAATGCTGTTATTTTGAACTTTTTGAAGAAATGTGTTTTGGACAACAAATCAGTATATTAGAATGAGTTCTGAAGGATCATGTGACACTGAAGACTGGAGGAATGATGCTGAAAATTCAGCTTTGCGTCACAGAAATAAATTTCTAAATATATTAAGGTAGAAAACAGCTATTTTAAATTGTAATGATAACAGTATTATAATATGTATATATAATTATAAAACATATAAAAATATTCCAATAATAAACATTAATTTTAATAATAATAATAATAATAATACTATAAATGAAAATTCAGCTTTGCCATCATAGGAGCAAATTATATTTCAAAATACATTCAAATAGAAAACAGCTATTT
The DNA here is from genome assembly GCF_001515625.1 of Sinocyclocheilus rhinocerous. Classification (NCBI taxonomy): domain Eukaryota; kingdom Metazoa; phylum Chordata; class Actinopteri; order Cypriniformes; family Cyprinidae; genus Sinocyclocheilus; species Sinocyclocheilus rhinocerous. Next base: position 216,747 of record NW_015626036.1, on the reverse strand, counting down.
TAAGTTGTAATTATAATAATATAATAAATGAAAATTCATCTTTGCCATCATAGGAATAAATAGGGTTGGGAATCGAAAATCAATTCCAATTCCAGAATCGGATACTTGTTGTAAAATAGAAATTTCAATTCCACCGATCAATTCTTGTGTGCGCATCTTTTATTTTTAGGTGGTGAAAAGGGGCTGTTAAAAATGCATTTGTCTTTGAATCATTCATTCAAGAAATTCATTCAAAAACACTGATTCATCCAATAATGAAACAAGTAAATCTTGAGCGAGTCATTGAATCATTCCATTCATCAATTCCATGAGATTTTGTTTAGTTGTTTAATTTTTTTTTTCAGAATTGTGAGAGAACTAAAAAAGTCTCAATTCATCCAGAATCTTGCAGCACTATTTTGCACACAAACAGCTCTTTTATGTAGCTTTTATGTAGCCGGCTGATTTTTGTTCATGGGGTTCAGCAGCAATTAAATGTTTTGCAAAAAGACACAAAGTAATTATGTTTGATATCTAAATGTTGGGCTTTTTTGACATTTTTTTTAACCACATTGGAATCGAAACTGGGAATTGATAAGAATCGGAATCGATAAGCAGAATCGGAATCGGAATTGGAATTGATCAAATTCAAACGATAACCAACCCTAGGAATAAATGACATTTTAAAATATATTCAGATAGAAAACAAAAACGGGAAACAATTGTAGTAATATTTCCCAATATTACTGTTTTTACTATTTTTGATAAATTAAATGCAGTCTCGGTGAGCAGAAAAGACTTTTTTCAAAAACTTCCAATTACATACTTTTTAACAGCAGTATGTATAAACAAATGTAATAGTGAGGTTAATGAAGAGCTTTTGAAAAATCATAACGTGTGCAACTAGCCAGAACATGTCTCACACTAGAAGAGCATCAATGCTGGGCACCTGCTGTGATCTGGGTCTTGCATGATGTTGACTAGCACTAATTAAATATCTGTACAATGAGTCACACAGAATGGACAAACAAAACCTGACTAATTCTTCTAGTCTCTAACAACGCCAATTCACTTATTCAACTAGATTTGTGTCAACATTTGGCTTTCTCCAATTAAATGCAGGTGATTCGTGTTACTAATTCCCTTCAAAGTGCTTTAAAATGCAATTTCATGAGAAAGTCAGCCGAATGTGCAAGGAGCCAGATATCTCGTGCAATGACTACACGCCATGTGTGGCGTCTTCTCGAGCCAGGCCTGAGTCATCCTGGAGATGCCAACCAAATGTCTTTCATGTGGTCCTCACTGGCAAAGTGCTTTAATTCGACTGAAAACACACAGCGTTACACTGTGCACCACAGTGATGCCTATCAGTGAGAAAGCGTGAGCTTTGGAGAGCTGCTTTGTGTTGTGGTCAGCGCTTGAGGGTTTTATGAGCGATCATGGATGGGATAATATCAGTCAGTGGTTGTAAAATAATGGGAGTGCAGCCCAGTCTGTTTGTGTACGGCGTGTGTGGGTAATTTTCCCTGTTCGCAAAGTCACCTGTGAACACAACCGATGGTAACTTCTGCTTTCTGATGTCAGCTAATGTCAGACCCATTAAAGTGATCAAATGTGACAGAAAAGACCATGTTAAAAAAAGATTTCTATTACAAATAAATGCTGTTCTTTTGAACTTTCTATTCATCAAAGGATCCAGTTTCCACAAATAAACTAAACACCACAACTGTGAAAAAAGTGTTATTTTAAATTTAAATAATATTATATTATATTATAACAAAAAAATACTTAAATAGAAACCAGTTATTGTAAACCGTAATTATAATATTATACATAATTATAAAATATAAAAATATATTTAAATAGAAAACAGTTATTTTAAATTGTAATTATAATAATATTATAATATTGACTTATATAAAATATATTAAAAATGAAAACTTATAATATTATAATATATTCCTTATTTAAAATAAGTATTATTGTTTTTACTGCATTTTTTATCAAAAACATGCAGGCTTGGTGAGCATGGTGACTAATCGTACTGACCCCAAATTATTGAATGGTAGTGTATGTGAATTTGCTTTGCATTCACTCTCAAAGGCTGAGCTTGCGTTTTTTCAAACTAAGCCTTCTGACATGAAATGTCAAGTAAATTTAAACTGCAGATCAGATGTGTAGCAGAGGGAAGCTGCACTAGGAACAATAATGTTCTAAGAGAGATAAAGGGGTAATAAACTACAGCAGTGCAAATACAACCTCCAAATTAGAGCAAAGGGGAAACCGGCGCTTCTCTCGGGAGACGCACTCCTTTAAAGGCCGAGTTAAACATCAAACACTGTCTTACGCAGTATCGGAAGATGCATGACAGTTTCAAAGGGCTGCAACAGTATGATTGATTCTGTAATCTGGCGTTCAACCGCATCACATGCAAACAGATGTAGAACAGAGTTGTTTTTCATTCTATACGAGTGGGAAGTTCAAAGCTCATTTTTAAAAGGAATAGTTCACCCAAAAATGAACATTTGCTGACAATGTACTCACCCTCAGGCCATCCAAGATGAAGATGAGTTTGTTTGTTCATGGGAACAGAATTCGAGAAATTTAGCATTACATCATTAGCTCACCAATGGATCGTCTGCAGTGAATGGGTGCCGTCAGAATGAGCGTCCAAACAGCTGATAAAGACATCACAATAATCCACAAGTAATCCACAGTCCATCAACTAATGTCTTGTGAAGCGAAAAGCAGCGTGTTTATTATAAACATCAGATGTTTTTAACAGCAAACCGCTGCTTCTGGCTGAAATATGAAAAAAAAAAAACATAAAAAAATTTATCTCGCCTGAATCAGGAAAGAAATCTGCACAGATCAGGTACCATTTATAAGTGAAAACAGTCCAATACAGTTCTAAACAAATATGTGGCTGGATTTTGATGTGAGAGGACAACAGGGTAAAGACATCACTGAAGGAAGCGTTATAATGGATTATGGACTCGTATTGTGGCCAGAAGCGACAGTTTAAAGTTAAAATGCCTTAATGATGAACTTGTTTCTTACAAAGATGCCGCTTTTTAAGTCCACAATAATTGATGGACTGGAGTGGTGTGGATTACTTGTGGATTACTGTGATGTTTTTATCAGCTGTTTGGACTCTCATTCTGACGGCACCCATTCACTGCACAGGATCTATTGGTGAGCAAGTGATGCAATGCTAGACCTCTTCAAATCTTTTCCAATGAAAAAAAACAAAATCAGAAGAACTGAGGCTGAATAAATGCTTAGCAAAGTTTCCTTTAACGAGGGTTTTCCATGGCGTACTGTTGAATGTACTGTATATATGTGGAGGAGAGGCAAAGAAAATACCACAACAATCTCCTATTGCACTGCATTCTTGTCGGTTTGCAGATTGCATTATTTGCATTTAACACCACCTCATTGACTTGAGCGGGTGAGATACGGAAAGCCTCTCCAGGTAGCACATCTGTGAACGAAACAAAGCAGTCTCTTATGCAATTAAAGCTGAGGACACAGAAATGATGCCAAACAGCTCACGCAAGACATCAACTGAGAATTAACACGTTTGAAACAAAAGCAAGCTGAATGCATATGAATTAGAAAGGCTTGAACTGAAGCTGCTGTTGGTCTCTTAGGTAATAAAGGCACGTTTTTTCACAAATGAATGGTGATTAATACAGGAACAGCAGGTCCCATGACACCACAACAACAGAAACAAACCCTCACAGTACAGTACGATCTCTTCCTGCTCTCTGAGATGCAGGTACATTGGTGCTGATTTAACAAGGCGTGCAGTTGAATCAACTACACAACTCAGATGACCAGATTAAGGTTAAACGTTTGATCGAACACGGTGAAAGAGAAATAAAAGTTAATGCAACAAAGAGACTAATAGGATCAAAAAGGTGTGACAAAAATCCCCAAGGCTAACACCTGTTCACACCAAGGATGATAACTATATTGATAACAATAAAGCTAAAGTTCTAAAAATTGTTTTCAGTATTAAAGAATAGCAGAGTCCACACCACAGCTATAACGATAAAGGCACAGAGAAATTATATTGTTGGAATCACTTTCAGAATTATTTTTTCAAGCTGATGATCAATAAAAACAGTGACGCCCAATCAGAATCAATCCTGCTATAATGAGCTCGAGAATTTAAAGCGGCAGATGACTATGCGCTTAGAATAAACAGACGATATCATCCGCTGGTGTGGACGCTAATAAAGTTATCTTTATAGATATCTTTATTAGGGCTGCCCTCGACTAAAGATTTTTCTGTTCGACTAGTAGTCGTTAATTTTAAGCATTAGTCGACTAATCGCACGTTTATTAATAAACCATTTAAATCATTATAATGAGCCTTTAATTACCTACATAGCATATAAGCGCTCAAGCACACGCAAAAAAAAAGCTTGCCACAGTGCACCGGAGGACATAATAATTTTAAATCTGTCAGGGAAAAACAGCAAGGAGACTGCATTAACATTTTAACAATTCAATGATAAACTAGTGCTTTCTTTGTTTTCGGCTTAAGAGATGAAGTCGGCGACACTGACTCATCATCTGCACAGTAGTGGATGCGCCTGTATGCATGTTTCTTACGGATTACATAATCTGAGAAAATTTGTTTTCCATCTGAATTGGTTCATTTGAAAGTAGACATTTTGCTCTCTATAGATATGTTTTTCATATCTGTAAGGCAAGTATACACGGAGTTTCGAAGTTTCGCACTCAAGTTCACACAGAGACCAAGACGCAAGAAAGCGCATCCTGTTTGCTTTCATTATTTTACAAAAGCGCAATGTTTTTGTCGTTATTGTAAGTGCACACAAATAAACGTAGAGTCTTTACTGATTCGAAAGATGTATTACTTTTATTTGTATGACCAAAAATGAGGGAGTATTTTAAGAGCAAGTGAGCGCACCGGCGCCTCCATCTGTCCTGCAGTGAGCGCTACTATTCAGCTTACACACTCCACACAGACACTTCAATAGTGCACATTTCTCTAGGTTAATTAGATTGAGCCGCCATGTAAAGTTGCTAATACTTAATATTTCAGACGATAAGCCATATTTGAGGTCGATGAATGATGAATGAAAAGCGTTTTATGTCTTGCCCGATGTACTGTATTACCACAAAGACCAGCCGTTAACGATCTGTCCATCACAGACTGTGTGACTTCTCCACTTCTTGTGGATTTTTTTTTTCTGCGACTAAGCGACTAATAAAATTTTGGTTGACCAAGCCTCTTTTCGTCAACTAACGGTTAGTCGACTATTAGGGGGCAGCCCTAATCTTTATAGTTATCGTTCTTGGTGTGAACAGGCCTGAACAATCTTCTAGTATGAGATTAAGGGTGGCTACAACTACCTCACCATATGATACACAACGCAACACATTCACTGATGCAGTGATTCAATGCATTGTAAATAATGACGTTATAATTGGATGATGATTGAATCAAGAAACATGTGAGAGAGATTCAGACTGTCAGAGAGAGAATGGTCCCTTACCAGGTGTGCGCCACAGTGAAGCGCCGCTGCTTGTGGATGTTGTTATTAAGCAGCATGCGACGGAGCAGCCTGGGAGAGTTGCGCGGGGACAGGGTGGTCGGAGACAACCTGGGGGACAATGAGGACGGGGATCTCCGGCTCCTGGGGTGGCTGGGACGCTCCTGCTGCAGCAGGTTCTCTCTCAGGATTCGCACCAGGTCCTCGTTCAAACCCACATGGTCCCCGTGGTGGAGCTGCTTCGGCGGGACCGCCAACGTGTCCTGGCTGCCTCCCGGCAGAGCCATTTCCTGGGAGAGTGAAGTGTCACTTTCTTGCTGTTCGTATCCGTTAAAAAGAAAGTTGAAAAACTCGGAAGTTGACAACAGGACACGAGCGTCTCTAAGTCATTCCTCCATTGAAGTCAAGGCGTTCGTTCCTATGGCAAAATCCAGCCAGCACTCCGGCGCGGTTAGAGAGACTGCGCATTCTTCGTACATTTGCAGGGGGTGAGAGCGCATGAGCAAGAGAGGGAGAGAGAGAGGGAGTGTGCTGTGTGCACATGGAAAGGAGGAGATTCACCCGTCTGTGTACCAGCACACAACACTGAGAACACATTATGCTGGTTATTGAATAAACCAGCCTCTCCCAGCAGCAGGCGAGGGTCGGCCATTGTAAATACATCAGAGAAGGTGTACCACAGACAGGGCAGCAGGGGCAATTTCATCTGCACTTCTCATTTATCCGTCCCTCCTGCTGTCTGTGGGCTAGCAAATGAATAGAATAATGTGCAGGGTCTTTATGTGATGGATGCTTTGTGTAATCATGTGCACCTCAAAGTGAAAGGCATCACAGATAATTGCATGTGCATCAGTGTTATCATGATGTATATAAATGAAAGAATGAAGACAGACAATAAGATCCAATGATTGGCATCATCAGTTTAAATTTAAAAGATGTTTGTTATATATATGTTATATATGTATACCGTAATAAAAGCATTAGCAATTAATCGCAACATGAAAATTTGATATTGATATACATATACATATACATATACATATATATATATATATTAGGGCTGGGCAAGTTAATGCGTTATTATCGCGTTAACGCATTAATTGATTAATGCCGACAATAATTTTATCGCGCATTAACACAGTTTTTTATTATTATGAAAGTCCGTTGCTCACTGGCTCTGAATACACATACAGACAAACCATGGGTCACAGGAGGGGTTAATTAACCGTACAGCAGTATTAATTTTGGCAGCCATTTTTAATTTAGTCTTAGTCTTACTCAAATGTACATTTTAATTATCATATTTAGACAAACTTGTCCTGTTTTTGTTTATTCAATGAAATGTTATGAGCATTTTAGTCAATTAAATATTAGTCACATTTTCATCATTCTGTACAATGGTTAAACTGAAACTGAAGCTCTGATTCGGGGATTAGAACTCTTGATATCTGGCAACCGCACTCATGAAAGTTCGCATAGTAGAGGTGTGTAGAGCAGTCTGCAATAACATTTTGTCTCCTTTTATGACGAAAATAAAAAGAGGACAGTGGAGTGCATCGTTTTGTTAACTTTGTGTTTTATTATTTTGAGTCGTTTGAGACGCGGTAACACATGGCCCTCTCACAATATAATGCTTTACAGATCTATCGCTTTTGCCGCTCAGAAATGTTTAAACTTAACACTGACCGGCTGAGTGACGCTTTCATTTAGATCGCTAAACTCCGGCTTGTTTGTTTTTCAGATCTTCTGCGGCGGCGCTCCTCAAGAGCGCGTGCGCATTGGTGTGTGAGGAATTGGAAGCAAGCAGAATACGGGTGTTTCTAAAGCAAACTCCGCATCATCGCGCATCTGGTTAAAAACTAAGCTCAGAATCGATTCTGAAATTCTCAGAATCGATCCAGAATCGTTGGAGAGAGAATCGCGATGCATCGATGGATCGATTTTTTCTCCCACCCCTATTATATATATATATATATATACACATACACAATGCCAATAAATAAAAAAACAATGTATAGTACAAAATACATAAATCCACCAAAGCAATGAATTTGACTGAAGTCTTCAGACAGGTGTTTGTTAATGAATCAGGCCAGCAGAGTTTAGAGAGTCTGTGTTAAGCTGGTAAAGATCACACTAGAGGTCAAATATGATTAATCAAGTGAAAGAGGCGCAGCACAAGTTCTAGGTCTGTATGAATGAGATTATCTCATTACACGCTGCATGTCTGATATCAAGGTCTCTCTGTAGCAGAGCATGACAGAGGTCAACATCAAGTGGATCAAATGGCCTTCGTTCATGCCAGTGGACACAGCTGTGTGTAGACAACACTAGATAGTCTTAACTAGTCTGGAAAGTCATGAACTCGGTTCTTAAAGGGATAGCTCAAACAAAAATAAATAAAAACTCCAGAAATGGGCAAAAAGCACCATAAAAGAAGACTATGCAATTCATTCACTATGTTCAAAGCCTTCTAACTTCAATAGTTTTATGTGATGAACAGACTGAAATGAAAGTCATTATTCAGTCGAATCTTACCCTATATACAGAGCGCTTTGATATTTTATAATTAGGCTACATACTGTATGTAAAGGAGACATAAAATTGTTTAAAGGAGTCGTGAGGTTTAAAGGTCCACTTATAATGTTATCAAGATTTTTACATTAAAAAACATCACAATTTATAAGTAATAGGCTATTTTCTGTCCCGTTTATAACCCCCCTCATCAGAACGCTCTGTTTGAATAGGCGTGGCAAATTGAAGACTCAGAAGTAAACGCACAGTACTATATAAATAACTATATACAAACGATCAAATACATATCAAGCGATCTGTCTGAAGAGACAAAGGAATAGTGACCACGTAATGAAAGCAGTTACTCAACACTTGTGTTGCAACTTTACTGTCGGATCCAATAGAGTTGGCACAGCATCGTCTTTTAGTTTCAATATTTCTGAAAATCCTGCGTTGAATTGTGCCTTGTTTGTAAACGAATCCGTGGTAAAATGAAGTCAAAAAAGGACCAAGTTCTTACTGACGCGGTCTGGATCTTCATTAAAAATAAAGTTCATCCACTCTTTCCTAACATTGGGATCAGAAGGAAGGCAATGCAAA
>NW_015626036.1:195494-207741 GCF_001515625.1 Sinocyclocheilus rhinocerous | reverse complement strand
AAAAAAGGACCAAGTTCTTACTGACGCGGTCTGGATCTTCATTAAAAATAAAGTTCATCCACTCTTTCCTAACATTGGGATCAGAAGGAAGGCAATGCAAATAAATGCAAATACAGTTTTTTCTACAGCTTGGCACTGAACAGCGTCTTGTTGTCTTCGGAGCATCTTTATCGTTTGGTTTCTGCGTAGACCTGCACATTCGCCTCTCGTAAACACTACATGTGCAAATCGGTGGGCCGGGCTAAACAGTCAGTGATGTCAATCTTCTTCTGCAGAGGCGGTGCTTATCCACACTATTACATCATAGAGTAGAACATTCCAAAAGCTGTCGTTTCGGCAGACTGACTTCAATATAAGCTGTTTTTAGACTAACAAGAAAGTTTTGAGTTCTGAAACTTACAGGATGTTTTTATAGTACAATGACCTCTTATATGTCAAAAGATTAAGGGAATTTTGGTTTCTCAGTTCATGACCCCTTTAAATTCAACCCAAATGACCAAAAAAAGACACTATGCATACAAAAAATGTCAACCCTAAAATATTATATATTATAGGCTTACTAATTAACACAATGATAAATAAGAAGTAGAACACCGAATAGTATTTTTATTTTTTATTTTTTTTTTAAAGCTGAGTGAAGGAGAATGAGCTGCAAACTCCCACTGATGTGACAGATTGTAGGAGAGAAAACATTTACAAAATGCAACTGTGCACATTCTGGAGAGTTTTACTGAAACCTGATGAATCTCTTTCATAAACACTGTCCTGCTACTTCTGCATAATCAGCACAAAGATCAAAGTAACCCGAACACACTGCATTTGCTCAGGGAAAACAAACAAGGGAGTTTATTATAAACTGATTTGCATTGCCAGAGAACTGTGCCGAATCTAGAGCGACTTTCGAATTGCCTAGAAATTCCATGCTAATGATTGAGTTAATGAGCTCATTTCAGATGCAGCATAGAGATGAATCACGACACGATGAGTCTGTGAAAGATCCCAGGCAGGCTGTAATTAAGAAAGACAAATGAATCTAATGAAGTCCAAAAACGTTACTTCAAATGCTACTTCACACAGACACATGTCCAATTTTTTGTCTATTTAAATTTTATTAAAAACAATATTACATATATTTTTTTTTCAGTGTGTTTCATATATGTTTCATTGTGACAGTGTTTTTTTTTTTTTTTGCTCATTAAGGACAGACACTCATTTGTGTGTGTCAATCACACAGCTAATTATGCTGGTGATGAAGGCAGCACAATATCAAGTGGCACATCGCAGCCTCGGTGACGCCGTCTCAAGTTCATTAAGTTCAGCATAGCTGCATGCCATCATGTACGTAAGCAGAGGATACATTTCCAAAACGCCAGCTTGCATCACCCAGTTGTGGCAGTGTGCTGACGCCTACATCATTACTATAGCAACCAATGCATCCCAGAAGACAACTATATCGTCTGCTCGCACAGCGACTTGATCGGAGTGACAGTTGCTGTGCATTCAGGATTTGAAACCAATGGACAGAATGGAATAATCCACCACTTCAAGACAAGAAGAAAGACAAAAGCCTTCAGGATGAGGTCTTTGCTGCCATCTTGTGTTAACAACTGACACTGACTCCACAGACAAATCCTAAACTGATATATAAATCCTTTTGCTTTTGTGTATTGCATACAAATATTCTTAAAAACACCATAAAGATAAAACTTAAACAAGTATATGGTGTTTGCTGTAACAAAACACAGGAAAGCAAAAATATCTGCCTGCAGTTCCCTTCGTGACCAACAGAGAACAGACTAGCATCACAAATCAAGATTTGTCCTCCAATTCGATTGCTTTATGAAAAGGTTACACATACCTGATGCAATTCTGGCTCAGACAGCACAACCCGTGCATATGACAGCATGAAAAATATCTAGCCTGTGCTTCATTTTTACAGCACAAGCTGCACTGCAAAAGCATCACTTTTTACTACAGTATTTTAATTTCTTAGATATTAACACACTCCCCTTAAAGATTTCAATTTACATATTATTCAGATAAAATAGATTTATTTGAGTTTTTACTAGATGCTTCTGCATGCAAAACAGACAGTGTTGCTATGCAGTTGCTAGGGTGTTTTATCAAGAAGTCAACAAGGCTCTTGCTGAAGTCCTCATTTGTAAGTCACTTTGGTTAAAAGCATCTGCTAAATGAATAAATGTGAATGCAAATGTAAGTCTCAATCATATTCTGGTCTGAGTCTGTGGATCATTTTATCCACCGTCGGTTCCCATCATGCATAAAAGTACCAGCACAGCTTTTGTAGGGGTTTGTTCAAATCACTGAAGTATGAGCAATAGTGATGTGCAAAAATTCAGATTTTGTTCACAGACGAGGGGTGACGACTGCTCTGTGCGCTTGCATTAATATCTATTGTATTTCTCGAATACGGAAAAATACATTTTAATGAACGTACGCAAAAGTAAATCAATAAAGCTGCCGCTAGTGAACGTGGCTGCAGTCTGTTTCTGTAAAGTGGTATTGATGTGCATGACTCACGTCCCAGATTCTTGAAATTGCTGTGCCCGTGGAAGCACTGGCTCTTTTATTTGAGAGCGGACTGATTGAATCTCACAAGGCATAAAAGCGTCGCCAGATTATTCATAATTACTAGGGACAAAACTGGAAGAATCTTTTGTAGTCGCCATCAACACAACGGCGCATGCACTGCGAGCGTGTCTGGGTACGGATGCGTCAACGCATTTGCATTTAAAACAAATCACAATGACTGAAAAGGAGGCCCCGTGGCGGTACTTTAAATGCCTTTTTAAGCGACGCTATAAATTAAAGCCGAAAATCAGCACTGAATGCAGTTTAACAAATATATAAATAAATACACAGGCATGAATTATTGATTTTAATTGAAATTCTATATTTATTCCTTAATTAATCTACAATTCTCTCTCATCCAGTCTTTTGCGTCTCTAACCAGTTTCTTGTTCTCATCGTGGTTATTTTGTTTTCTTGCTTTGACTCAGCAGAGGACAAATTAGTCATCGGTCAAAAGTTTCACACAGTTTAAAAGTTTGAGGTCAGTATGGTTTTTTTTTTATGTTTTAGAAAGAAGTTGTTTAGTCTATACATTTATTTGATCAAAAATACAGTAATATTGTGAAAGATTTTACAATTGAATATAGCTTTTTTTCTATTAGAATACATTTCTAACACTACATTTTTGAATGGTAGTGTATGTTCACCATATAAGCAATACTAATGTCCTCCATGGTCATTTTTTCTTTATTCAATAACCATTTTGACATAGAAGGTGGCACCAAAAATCTATTCTAACCTGCATTTGCCTGAGAAAAGGAAGAGAGAACATGAAGTTATGTGAGGAACATGAAAGCAGCACATTAAATATTTAACTGCAGAATGCGATTTCCAATTACAATCAAGTTTCCGAGCCATGTAATAAGCTTGTTTATTTTGCTATTCAAACCAGTATGCACATTTGAAAAAATATGTTGTAATTTATTAAAAGCATTTAGCATTTTAGGTGCTATCAATGATCCATTATTGGTTAACAACTCACCCAACTTACCCTTAAAACACCCTTTAACTTAACCCTACTGGTGGTGTGAATAATAGCACTTAATATCATGTTATCGACAGCAGACTTTAACTGCATGAAAAAGGAGTGATTTTAGCCTTTTTTAACAATACGATCCTTGTCAAAACCACCGTTCCTAATTATACTCTATACTAAAGGCTCACCATAGGGTGAAACCAGCGAATGAACATTCTGATCGCAACCAGTCGTGAGAGACAGCAGCGGCCTTATTAACACCCGTGTCCTATCCAGAGTGAGAACGTCTACCTTTCCTGAGTACGGTCTGTCTGATGGGAACGGTCACCAAAGATACATCGGCAGGTCCTTCCTTCAGCCTCATTAAGAGTTTGCATGTGCTCAGTGAAGGAAATGCGCAGTTCTCCGCTTCCATTTTGAGGTGCGTTTACACTATTGCGATTTTAGCAATGTCAGCTATGATGGGAACACGGGGCTCATTAAACACTGCAGAAGTTACAGTCGACACTTTAGCTACTTTCATCATCACAACGTTCCTGACCTTTGACAACATGTAGGTCGTGGCCATGCTGTTAATTCTGTGAAAAATTTTTATGTTTTTTTTTTTCATGTGCATGAATAATGAGCTTCAAAAACCACAGGCAAGAACATGAGGCAGTGCAGTTTACTCATGCAACCACAGCAGAAATGCACATCAGGCTTAATTAGAGGAATAGTCCACCCAAAAATTAAAATTTGCTGAAAATTTACCCTCAGGCCATCCAAGATGCAGCATAATCCGGTCTGAAACGTTTAAGATGCAGTGAATGGGTGCCGTCAGAATGAGAGTCCAAACAGTTGATACGAACATCACAATAATCCACAAGTAATCCACACCACTCCAGTCCATCAGTAAATATCCTGTGAAGCCAAAAGCTGCGTGTTTGGAAGAAACAAATCCATCACTAAGTCACTTTAAATTTAAACCATCACTTCTGGCTAAAATACAAGTCCAAACCCATAATAATACTTCCTCCAGTGAAAAGTCTGTCTCCTGTTGTACTCTCATATCAAAATCCATCCACATATTTGTTTAGAGCTGTTTTGGACTGTTTTCAAACAGTGTTTGATCTGTGCATATTTCTCTCCTGATTCAGACAAGAGGACTTTTTCACTGCAGAAAGCAATATTACAGATAGAGGCCTCGTATTTTTAGCCGGAAGCAATGGTTTGAAGTTAAAACATCTTAATTATGGATTTGCTGATAACAAACACACAAATTTTTGCTTCACAAGATGTTAAATGATGGACTGGAGTGGTTTGGATTATTGTGAGGTTTTTATCTGCTGTTTGGACTCTCTTTCTGACGGCACCCATTCACTGCAGAGGATCCATTGGTGAGCAAACTCATCTACATCTTGGATAGCGTGAGGATGAGTACATTTTCATAAATTTTTCATTTTTGGGTGAAATGTTCCTTTAACTGAAAGAACACTAGAATCTACACTAGATGAAATCCAACATCTATAATGACCAGTGTGAGTAAGTTCAGAATGGCATACTATTCTGTGTACAGTATGCATACAATACTGTGGTGATCTAGTGCATTTACGTTACCAAAATATACAACCACATGAAATCATATGGATCACTCTTGCCCATAATGCAATGCATTTGAATTTATCTTCAAATAATCATTTACAGTTGGACAAATAAATGCAAGAGATATTAACTTTGATATTTAACATAACATTACATTTTTACACAAAACTGGATTAAAAATGCAACATTATTTGAGTATTAGGAATCAAGTGAATGCCACTTGCCAAATTAAACATGCATCATGAGGTCAAGTTATAGTGTAGCATACTGTAGTTCTGAAACTTTCATAATTGCATAAAATAGTGCACAGTATACAGTGTATACAGTATACTAGTATTCTATTCTGAACATGCACACATCAACAGGACTAGAAATGTAGGGCACATATCAACCTCATGGATATTGCATGAAATGTAAATGAGACATACCTCCAGAAAGTGTGTCGTGATGGCATGAACATGCCTGCCTTCATGCTTGACGTTTTCATGTAAAAGCATAAAAACATGAGTTAAAGCTCTAGAAATGAATCCCCTGCTCTGCTGGATGGCAACATTCGGCTCTGAGAGGCAAAAACGTCATTATTGCACATCAGCATAATACCATTCAGTTACTATCAGGGGCACCTCTATTTGCCTTGATCAAGAGTGGCAGTGAAATTCAAATGCGAGGCCTGAGGAATATACAGAAAACATTTAAAACCGAGCCAAAGAGCCACTCATTATAGGTGTCAGTTTGAATTTGCAGCCACATTCAGGCTGCTGTGGACTCCAGCCATCATGTTACATACTCACAATCTGAACAGCAGTACACAGACGTTGTAACAACTAGGAAACCAAAGCTATGTTCAGAAAGGTATAATATCGTGCTACTTCTACTATTTTGCAGAAATGCATACAATATGCAAAAACCAAATACACTATATCCCACAATGAAATGCATTCGACTGGATTCAACTTGACATCCATTTCCAATATGATGGAGAAACTGGAAGCAAGAATAAAAATCAGTCAATCATGACCCATTAATTGTACATTCTGCCTACACTTATATATTACTTTATATATTACTTTCTACATAACCTGTAGTAAAGGCCTCTGAATGAGCGTCGACAGCAATACACATTTCTCTCCCTTTGTTTTCCCTTTCATTCCGTCTCTTTCGCTCTCTCTCGGTGCGAAGGTGGCCGCATGGGTCACTAGGATGTGGTGTCTGACCTTCAATTCTGAAGGAAGAGCACCTCGGGCCTTTTTAGCCATGAAGAGCATTACAGCTAGAAGCATTCACTTCCTCTCAGCGTGCCCTACACTCACACATTTCTCCCCTGGGAAGAAAACGAGCGTAAGCTGCCACATCGCACACAACCCCCTCCATACACATACTGTCCACCTTTTCCTGCAACTCCGACTCAATTAGCTGGTTTTTCTCCCAGCGGCGCACACAAGAGAAGAGGCTATGCAGTTCAGACCGCAGAGACGTGAGCTAGAGACACTGAGCTTGTTTTTATTGTTTTCAACACTGACAAAGACATCTAACCACAGATGTGGTTGTAAAAGGTCTGTAGCGCTGTGCTCCCCCAGCTATTTACTTAAAAAGTGACATATTCTACACTTTTTCTCCTTTGAATTTCACTTATAATGATAGAATAACATTTCATATAGTCATATAGCAGATTTCCTAGACTATTTTTCAGCCTGTATCAAACTCCTAGTATTACAAATGTTTGCTACTGTACCTGTAAGGCGATAAAGTGTGTGTGTGTGTGTGTGTGTGTACACTGCTTTTCATACTGATGCATGTATAAACCTACTCTGTATATACTGTATCATTAATCTATCTATCTGTGTGTGTGTGTTTGTGTTTGTGTGTGTTTACAGTACCTTTAAGGCTTCTATACAAATTTACTATACTATACACACTGTACCTTTAAGCCATCTATATGTGTATATCTATAATATATGTGCTGTACCTTTAAGGTTTCTATATGTAAATCTTTATATTCTACTATATATACTGTATCTGTAAGGCTGTTTACAGTATGATCAGAATATTAAAATGGATATCATTAGAAACATCATACGTCTATTCTCTTTTACGAATCCAGAAATGTATGCCTGTGAAATGTATGTATGCTTCACTTTTCAGAAGAGCAAAAAATAAAGAGTTTATCAATGTATTCTATCATTCTTCTGTTGCCACAGAGAATGATGGGAAATTTAGTTTGGTCTTAAAAGCCTGCTGCTTAAAAAATTGAGCAGTTCTTTCTGCGTAGCTTAATAGTTATTCATAATCAACAGCACAGGAAACGCATAAAAACTACACTGCACAGTCAACATAGTTAATTACAACTTACAGTGATCAATACTAATTTGCTTCCACCTGTGTGGACTGTGGAACTCTAAGAGTAAATCTATCTAATCTAAATAGTACATTAAACTCTTACTATCAAAAATATTTTTTTTTACTTCTGTACATGCAAAGTGTGTCATATCATATAACATACGTCAGCCATTAAATCAGAAGACTCATTTCCTGAGAAGCACGTCACAATTAACAGCATCCTGTGAGAAACCTGAGAATGAAGCGCAGGTGTAAAGCTTCGGCACGGCACTGCGGGAGCGCACTGACTTGATTTCAGCTCATTTGCATTTCCCTGTCTGATTCCCCCGCTTTCCTATAGATCTTTGAGCTGGCTATGCAGTGCATCTCAAAGCTGCAACCATCAGCTGTTTAAACAATCCATTACTCTGTCCATTTCTTCCTTCAATAAATTGATTAATTGTATTCAATTTACATCTAGGCCAATGCTCTGCTTTAAACCTAAAGCTTATGAACAAATCAAAAATGATCATTTTAATTGCTTTAAATCATTACATTTGATGCAAGCAACAAAAGCAGCATATAAACAAATTAATTTGTCAATATATGCATGTTAGGCCAGGCTTAAAACACAATGCCACATTAAGGGTTCCCTAACCTAAAAATGACCAAAACCCCCTGATCAATTAAGTTTGGGGTTGGTAGGATTTTTAAAAGTCATCTCTTATGTTCATTAAAGCAGCATTTATTTGATTAAAAAAAACTGTGAAAATGGAAATATTGTGAAATATATTTACAACTTAAAATACGTTTTTTTATTTGAATATATTTTAAAATGCATTTTATTCCTGTGATGCAACACCATTATTAATGCGGCATCACTACTCCATTCATCAGTGTCACATGATCCTTCAGAAATCATTCTAATATGCTTATTTGCTGCTCAAGAAACATTTCTTATTATTATCAATGCTAAAAAACAGTTTTGCTGCTTCATATTTTTGTGGAAACTGTAATAGATTTTTTTAAGCATTCTTTGATGAACAAAAAGTTTAAAGAACAGTATTTATTTGAAATAGAAATCTTTTAAACATTATATATGTTTTTACTGTCACTATTTTCATTAGTAGTTGCAGCTCCAGCACATTTATCACAGTGAAGTCACTGCTGAGAAAGCCTTCAGAAAGTGAATGTTCAAAAGCATCAGGAAACACGACGAAAGCAGGTCACGTCCACTTGAAATAAAGTGTGAAGCAGCACTTTTCTTGTCTTCCAGAATAAGACGTGCGGCAGAGGTCTGTGACACGCAGTCGTCAGGAGCCGTGGAGTTCTCCTGCAGATGGTTAGCGAATAATAATAAACACTTTAGCGGCTTCTATTCCTCCCTCGATAGCAAGTTTGACTAAGACTATGAGACATAAAGGCTCTCTGGTCTGTTACCAAGAGATGCGTTTCAGTCCGCAGTACAAGAGTCCCAATTCACACTTCTGTCATTTCACGCTTTAAAAGGGTCATATCATGAAAAACTGGATTTTTCTTGCTCTTTTGAAGAGTTTGGTGTACTATGTGGACATATTCACAAATGCAAAGTATCCCAGTTCACTCAGAACATTTATTCAAACTACACCTAAAAATAAATGTACTTTATTGGCGTCTATGGTTCCATACAGAACTTTTAACATCCATGGAATCTTTCCATTTCACTAAAGATCTTTATAGTGGAATTAGTTTTTTTTTTAGATTATTAAAATGTTCTTTATACTAAATAAAAATGGTTCTTTTAAGAATTGTTCACCGAATGGTTCTTTGGGAACCAAAATTGTTCTTCTATGGCAGTGGTCTTCACTATTTTTTTCATGGGAGCCGCACTGATAGGGCAAAGTCAATCGGAGAGCAACTTTTACCGCGAAGTAGGGCTGTGCGATATTGAAGAAAAATGCGATATGCGATACCTTGTTAAAAAATTAGATATTCGATATGCGATACGATATTGCTTAAAGTGTGTAAAATCAATTTCAATTACATTTTAAAATATTTTAAAATGAAAATTATTTTTAACATCAAGCAATTCTCTGCTATATGCGTCGAACTAAAACTTTGACCTTTTGCAACATTTTGATTTAAGTAGCCTATTATTAAAATGATTCAGATATCGCACGCCCTTCCGATATGCATATTGCGATATTTGCATTTGCGATAATTTCGATATATCGTGCAGCCCTACCGCGAAGTATCAAAAGTTACATCCAGTCATAAATAGCATGTCTTTTTATCAATCTGTCATATGCAATGCAATACAAAAGGGGCTATCATTCTTTATCATTTACCAGTCAAATTTGTAACTGAGACAAGATTATAAAAAAAAAAAAAGAAGGATTGCCTTAATGCTGGAAAGACCTTAAGTTATTTTATTTTTTTATACAAGCCCATCATGTATCTAACCATCCAAGTGCACATTCGGAGTTAAGAGATTAAAACTGGCACCTCCGCAGTGAGTTAGTGTCATGGATGTTGGACAGAGCAAGTGTAAATATTTTTTCTAGTCTATATTTCCATCTTGTAATGCCGCTGTTTTAGTTTTTTTTGTTTTTTTTTAAATATATAAATTATTTGTAATAAAGCAGACACTGTCTGACCGTGTCTATACCGGATGCGACAGTTGTCGTGCCGCGCCCTGCTGCGCTAAAAGTCTGTTTACACTTGACGCGACAAAGCGACAGTTGCAAATCATTTGAACGTAGTGTCAGTACAGTTCGTCATAAATAGAACGAGGCATCAGTTTACTGATGGGGATCATGTCGCATCGCATGGCGCCAAGCCGCATCCAGTGTAGACAACATCACTGGGTTCTATTGTCTTGGATCGCGCCACTCACGTCCGGTGTAGACATGGAGTTTTTTTAATGGGTTATGTTATAGCCCTGCTTGTTTTTAATGTTTTTATGAAATATCTGTATTGACTGCATGATCATATCATCGTATTATTTACTGCCATGCGAGCCACAAAATAAAACTTGGCGAGCCGCGCAATGAGTAACACTGTTCTATGGCATTGCCGCCCCCCCCCCAAAAAAAGAAACTTTTGAAAACTTTTAACATCAACACATCAACATCTATTCAACAACCTAGTCAATGACAGTCAAAGCCGGCAAAATATTAAATATCAAATTTTGCATTGTCCATTTAAATTTTTCTGGATTCAATTTAAATGGTTTAACTTTTAATAATCAAAAAATATGCCTATTCAACTTAATTCATTTAACAATTTAATTATTTATTATAATTAACAATAACAATGCCCTATATAAAATGTTTTTTATTTTTCAGAAATTCTGTGCTGTCTGTTTCAAATTTTATGGAAGCTGTGCTTTATGATTTAAAACAAAAATTATTACACAAAATGGTATAAATAAAATGAATGCATAAAACTTGAGCAATTTAAGTTATCTTTTAGAATGTAACCAAAAGTAATAAAAGTGTGAATAATTCCTTTTATTTTTTAGCAAACAAAATGCACTTTCGGTCTTGAGGACTTACAATGGCCGATGCGTGCGCGTGTCCGTTAAGTCCACGAGACCGTAGGATGTCCCATTCGTCATTTTAGCGTTCAGAAGGGTGCTCACGAGCCCGCAAGCCTGCGAGCTACGCAGCCGACTTCTACCCGGCAGTCAAAGCAGCATTACATCAAGAAAAGTGCGGACTCTGAGGAAGATCGTGAGGGTTTAGTGTGCCATTTGGAACAGGGCCTGAGACATCTGTATCAGACATTTTTGGACTCCTTTGCTGAGGAAGCTGAATCAGAGCGACTCTGCGTTCATACATGATTTATATGAAGCCCATTTGGCTCCAAACCGCCTGTCCTAGAACTCCTCTGGAGCTTCTTGGAATTAAAATAATCACAATTATGAGAAATGACCCGCAGACTGCATTTCAAAAACTACTGAGCTGCCTACCAAGCATCTCCATGTCTGCAGAAAAGCAGTCTAGAAATGCTGCTTTCTACAACTAACCAAAAACATTCCAACAACATAAGCTTACATTGTCACATGCCTTTAAAAAAATTCACAAAAATGTTACTGAGCAACTGACGAGTAACAGCGCAGATTTTCCTCGCGCTTTGGACTTTGAACCCTGGCGCCGCGAGCTCGTGCAGCACTGTCAGAATACATGCAATTCGTGCGTGCATTAGAAAATATAACATTCTGCAGTTTATTTACTAATAGTTTGAGGCCATTTTGCGATTTGTGACGTGATGCAGCACTAAACAGTCTCTCGCTGTCGGTGCTTCGTGCTTGTAAAGATTTCTGCGTCTTTCTCTGATAGTTTTAAATACTTTCACACTGCCGACATGTTTGCTGCATTAGAGAGTGCCTCTATTTGATGCCGTTAGTCATTGTTCGGTACATATTATTGACCGTCTCCTCCTGAGGAGTCAGCTACAGAATCGAGTCAGCAGCAGTGCAGAGCTTGCTCAGGAATGGCAGTGTGAGGCCAAGACTTTTGGACAACGGCCTGGTGTCAAGAAGGGCAGCAAAGGAGCCACTTCTCTCCAAGAAAAACGTCAAGGACAGACTGAATTTCTGCAGGAAGTACAAGGATTGGACAGCAGAAGACTGGTGCAAAGTTATTTTCTCTGATGAAGCTCCCTTTCGACTGTTTGGGGCATCTGGAAAATCGATTGTTCGGAGAAGTGCCAACAGTGAAGCCCATGAGTCCTGTCCATGTGTGGGGTTGCTTTTCAACCAAGGGAGTGGGATCTCTCATAATTCTGCCCAAAAACACT
>NW_015626036.1:194220-195380 GCF_001515625.1 Sinocyclocheilus rhinocerous | reverse complement strand
GTGTGGGGTTGCTTTTCAATCTAGGGAGAGGTGTTTCTCATAATTCTGCCCAAAAACACTGCCATGAATAAAGAATGGTATCAAAACGTCCTGCAAGAGTGACTTCTT
The DNA here is from genome assembly GCF_001515625.1 of Sinocyclocheilus rhinocerous. NCBI lineage: Eukaryota > Metazoa > Chordata > Actinopteri > Cypriniformes > Cyprinidae > Sinocyclocheilus > Sinocyclocheilus rhinocerous. Next base: position 195,272 of record NW_015626036.1, on the reverse strand, counting down.
CCAACGATCCATGAGCAATTTGGTGATGATCCGTGCATTTTCCAGCATGATGGAGCACCATGTCACAAAGCAAGAGTGATAAAGAAGTGGCTCGAAGATCATTACATTGAAATGTTGGGTCCGTGGTCAGGCAACTCCCCGGATCTCAGTCCCATAAAGAACCTGTGGTCAGTCGAGTGGACAAGCAGAAGTCCACAAATTGTGATCAACTCCGAGAACTAATAATATACAATATATATTAGGGCTGTCAGTTTAATGCGTTAACTTAATTAATTAGTTATGAAAAAAATTACGCGACCCCGCCCCCAGACCTGTACATCATCTTATATTTCATATAGTTGACTGTTGACAAATATGATGCAGGGCAACAACTCCACAAATGCAGTTATGCCCCTAAAAATCAAGATATTGGTGCAAAAAAAAAAATGCCCCTGTCTGTTTTGTCCAGGGCTCTGAACCGGTTCAAGGAACGAAAACGAAAACTGAAACGAACTAAATTTTGACAGGAACAGAAACAGAAACTAAATAAAATTTTATAGTTCCAAACAGAATCGAAAATTTGAAATGGCCATTAACCAGTTAATAATGTTATTTTATCATTCCATTTAATATTTGAAATTTGCTGTCAACCAATCAGGAATTCAAGTAGTAGGCTATGGCCTGCAAATGTGATGCTGACACATCCAGTGAGTGAAATGCCCGCGCTCAGCTGTGAACTCATCATAGGAAAGTCGCAGTGGCAAATTCACCGGCGTTAAGAGTTTATCCGAGGATAGTGTAAGATGGATTCAACAGATCACATGCACCTGCAGCACTTCTGTGAACAGAGAAAACAGAATAAAACGATAGGCTTACATAAAAAGGAACATATAGGCATATACACAAAATAAATTTCACTTAAATCATTGACAGATTAACAAAACGAAAGAAAAAAATGTGCTGAGTTTCGGTTCATTGACGCGATCCAAAGTTCTCGGAAAGGAAAACTAGACGGCAGAAAGTAGTTTTCTTTATTTTACAAAAGCTTTACAGTTTTATTTATTTTACAGTTT
>NW_015626036.1:173077-190460 GCF_001515625.1 Sinocyclocheilus rhinocerous | reverse complement strand
TTTTTTTGAGTTTTTTGAGTAAAGAAAACGCTGTACTTTATTATTATTATTATTATTATTATTATTATTATTAGCCTATTTACAGAGGAATGCAGGAACAGAAACGTTAAAATATTGATTCTGCTCGGAGTGAACCGATTGAATTTTTTTTCCATTTTCAAGCCCTGGTTTTGTCTCATATTTATATCATATGATAAGCGATATCACACCAGCAGCTAGAGTAATATCAGACGAGTGCTGATTTTGTCCCGAATATCACAAGTTTAAATGTGATTTTATACAACAGTTCAGTAAATAAGAAGTTGATATTGTGTTATATTTTAAACACAATATTATGTGTTTTGCTCAATTTTGCAGAGAACATAGCCTATTACCTATAAAGCCACAACAGAACTGTTGTACGTCTTCGAATCCGCGTTTTGAACGAATCGGGTGAATCAATGATTCAAAGGCCATTCATAAAGTGAGCCGTTTACTTCATTCCTGAATGAATCAGCCATTTGAATCTAATCGAATGAATGAATGACTCATAAAGACATTTACCGCCACCTGCTGGCAGATTTAGTTTCTTATTTAGAGTATTATTTCATTAATAAATAAATAAATAATAATAAAATAATAAATATTCAAAAAAATATTTATTCAGTCATCATAATAAAATGCTGTCATCATTTACTCAGCCTCATGTCGTTTCAAACCTTTCTTTTGTGGAACATAAAAGAAGATATTTTGACTACTGTTGGTAAAAAAAGCTGTATTGGTTACCAATGACTTTCATTGTATGAACAAAAAATACTGAGATGTTTCTCAAATTATCTTCTTTTATGTTCCACAGTTTACGTTAGGCAGTTGTAGCCTAAATGTTTGTGTAATAAATTTTATGTTGAATAAATAAAAAAAAATTTTTTTTTTAATAAATCTCTTGTAAAAGTCTCTCTCTCTCTCTATATATATATATATATATATACATTTTAACAAAGTTTTTCACATAATATTTACATTGTTTTATTTCAGCTTTATTTCAAATTACAATCAAGATTCATAATAGTTTTAGTTTTAGTTAACAATTAACAGCACTGATTGGATGACAAGTGTCATTGACATTTGTTACACACAACCGAAGCAGAATGTTTTTAAAAAAAAAATTACAACCTAAACTTGTTAGCTGGAATGCATAAATCCGTTAGCCAGTACAAGGGTCGCCACTGAACCTGGAAACTGGCATCGAACCAAAGCATTGTAATTAAACGTGCTTCAGAAGCCATGCAGAATGAATGAAGCCAGGTTCCTGTATGCACATACAGACAAGATGAGGAATCCATGCCAATAAGCCTGCTCAGGCATTTGGATGTGATTTTGTTATGAGGTAACACCGAGTGTTGGCAACTGCACTTACTCAGATGAAGAAATTATATAGCTTGTCCTACCCACACAATCTGTGCAGGGGATGAAATGCTGCGGGCACATTTCTGCAGTGCTCGACAGTATAACCAAAATCATACTGCTTCAGAAAAGCCCTTACTTCACAAGCACACCAAACTTAAAGGCAGGGTATGTGATTTTTCAAAAACACTTTAGAAAACTGATTCGGGCCGATTAGCAAAACAAACTTGTAGCCAATCAGCAATAAGGGGCGTGTCTACTCGTGATGTGGAGGAGAGAGCTTTCAGTGCATGGGACGGACATTAGCCGAGCCGAGCGACAGTAAGATAGAGATGGCGGATAAAAAACAAAAGAGGAAAACGTCTGCGGAAGGATAAGGCAAGAAGTAGGACCCGTGTAAATATCGGATTAGCTTTCCAGCGCTGGAGAGAACTCAAGGAGCGGAGGCCTGCGATCGGACGCCGAGGTTGCTTTGTTTCTTCTCAATAGGTGAGTAACATCGTGTCTACAACAGCTAAAGTCTGCTACGCTGGACGCGATCAAACGACCGTTGAAAACCATTTGAAATTTGTGTCAGCACGTCATAAATAAAACCCGGCAGCAGTTTCCTTGCCGCGCCGCTCACGTCCGTAGACATGGTGTAACATTGGTTTTGCTTTGTTTCACAGAACTAATCGTTGCCTGGGTTGCGTACGTATATGTGGGGCAAAGCTATCAAAATAGGGGCAAGACCCTTTTGGGGTAGGGGCGTGCTTGTTTTGGTGATTTCAAATATCAACATTGGCTACCAGAAATCGCTTACTCTGCCTTTAAGGTAATTGTCTTAATCGCTTTCTGTAGTACAAACACTCATTCAGACCAACAGGGGGGACAAAAATGGCCTCAAACACACAAGACCCTGACTATTTCTCATCAGCAACAGTCAGCAGAGCTGTAGTTACTCGTGGCTTCACAGTTTCTTAATGCAAAGCCTGTGTTTTCATGCAATCACAGTGAGTTATAAGGAAAATTGGACCCTTGTGGTCAAGCACGCTGAAAAACCAGCCTGTCTGCCCACCGTAATGCAAGATGCCGACAACAACAAACAGTCGAGTGCATATGACGGCTGCAGTGTTGTATTTGCATAAACAACCTAGGCGGCTCGGCTCTTGCATTTTGCTCAAAGCACCCTGATCTCAAAGCTGCTCTCGCCTTGATTCAATTCACCACTAATTGGCCCACAGGATTGTCTTAAATGATTCAGCGATGCACAAGCACATGATCAAAATGCAGATCTGTGAGGCTGGAGGCACTTAGAGGTTTACTCTTCAAATGGCAGCATGCATACTGACCATCTGTTATTGAATCACATTTTATGGTCAAATGTAAGTGCTTGGATTTGAAACGCCTCCAAAGCCACTAACCAGTCTGCACACAGATATCAAAAATGTACTGGATGTACTAGATTTTTTGATTTTCTGTGGTGATTGTCCGTGCAAAACTCAATACCACAATGCTTAAGCGCCGTGAGTGGTTGCCAAAGCACTGCTATACAGTTGCTAATGGGTTCGAAGTGTTTTATAGAGTTGCTAAGATGTTCTAGGTGATTGGTTTGTGGTTTCTTATCAGTATATATGGCTTTAGTCCGAAATTCCATACTTCCCAGCTATATAGTGGGCGAAAAACAGTAAACAGTGTGAACAGAGTAGTATGTCTTAATACACAGTTTTACTAAAATAGCATGCAAAGTACCCAGATGACCAACTATTTGGGGTGAGATTCTGAAGTGCGCATCCAATTGATACACAACTGATGCTGGTAGGTCATGACGAACGTATACATCCAGATTACATTCATACTACACACATTCATTCTATATAGAACATAGTTTTTTATCGGCAGCAGAGAAATTATTTAAAAGGTTTATCTACTCAGAGGGTATGTGATTCACAGATGCAGCCTATGGGATGAGTTGGAATTTTAATTGAAACAAAAACAACAGACAGGAAGTTGAATTGGAATGACAGGAAGAGCAATTTGTAAGAACTGCAATTCAAGGAAATTCAATGCAGGTAATGTAATAAAGTTTTCTTTCAACCTGGTCCATAAAATGTATTATATTAAATATAATACAACATACAATGAAATATAAAAACATATTTCTATAAGGCCTAAAAAATTAGAAATTTCAAGATTCATGTTTTCAAAACTTTCATGAAGGCAAAATTTTTAAAGTTAAAAGTAAAAAATTACAAAATTCATGAAGGCAAAATTTTTAATGTTAAAAGTAAAAAATTACAATTATACGAATTTATTTTCAATTGAATTAATTTCTGCTTCCTTGCATTTAAATTGAAAATGCAATTCTGCATCCTGTTTGTAACTCAAATTGAAATTAAAGTCCCCATGAAATCAAAATTAAAGTTTTTGGGTGTTAGTATCAATATGTTAGTCTTAAGGTTATCTATAAGCCAGTGTGCTCCAAAACAGTGACAAAATATGGATTTAGAAGATATAAGCATTCATAGCTTGCATTTCGTTACTTCCGCCAAAATGGATCAACGATTTTTCTGATGTCACCTCGTACTTCAGTTTCTCATCAAATCTTCTGACCAATCAAATGCTCTCTAGAATCCGAAGCGCCCGTCCCTACACTATAAATAGACGCTGAAGCTGCGACTGAGATCGGTCACTTGTTCACAGTGTAGTATTTCCTGTACAGTGAATGGCACGTAGTGCACAATATAGGCGATAGGGAACGATTCAGACAGTGTAAATATGCTTTCGATTGGAGCAAATGAGGTCTGGTTTCACGTTGTGTCATATACGTGAAACCAGAACAAATACGTCTGATCCGCTCCGGTCCAGAGACACAATCGCACTTTTAAAACTACACAGCCTCAGGATGATTATGATCACTATTTTGTTTTACTAAGAGTTTCATATCGAATCTAGGGGGTAATCTATTAGACTGTGGCTGTTAAATACGGCTTTACCGAGCTCAACGGCTCTGACCCGTGCAGATATAAACAAAACGCTATTGGCTATTTTAAAAAGGGGGAGGGTCTGCTCGATATGTCCCGCCCCGTCTTCCTGTTTCAGTTTAAATTACGTCACCACATAGAATAATGCTGCGTGTTTCAAGGCGCTTCAGGGGACCTTTAAATTCAAATCAAGAATCAAACTGGAATTTTAAAAAGCCTGAAACTTCTGAAATTTCTACATAAAATTAGACTAAAAATTCAAAATAAAATAACTGTATATAACTATATATGTGTTATTTTAATAGCATTAAGACTAATAATAATTTTTATATTTTGAATAATTAAGTTTTTATTTTTCCATTTTCATTTTAAAGTTTGTTATTTTGTTGTGTGTTTCTGCCATTTTTAGTAGTTTCTGGCTTTTTTCTCCTTATGTGTCTATATTGTTTTTATTCATTTTTATTTCAGTTTTAGATTTAGTAATTTTAGTACATCCAGTTAAACTAAATTAAAATTAGAAAAGTTGCACTGGCAACTTCCTGAAATTAGATTTTTTTTTTTTTTTTTTTTTTTTTCACTTTCTACTGGTTAAACCTTTTACAATACAGCAACCTGTACACTCTCCCAGTTATACTTATCTGCCTTCCATCTGTGTGCGTTACCAAGATTATTTTTTTTTTTTTTTTTTCACTTTTAATTCACATATTTCAGTAATGAAAATGCTTTTGTTCATGGTTTATGTATATATTTATTTATGTTTTAGTTACCTATAATAACCCTACTACATACACTATATATACACTATACTATAATTATATAAAATATTATTTAATTTAGCACAACCCTACATGTGAGGTCCTCAACACAATTTCATGGCAGTTTGTAACTATTTTAGGTTTTGGCAAATTAGTGGCTAATTTGAATGAATATATATAATCATATCAAACCAATTCATACGAAACCACCACCTCGTAAAATAGTCAAGTTTTCCCACAAGATTGGGTTGGAGGTCGTTCAGATGGGATGATCTTGTCAAATGTGCAATACACTTTGGCCGACCTTCATATCAAAATCTCTGTGAATGCAACGTGTGAACGCAGCATTGATATTCTGGGATACTGTCCCCTACAGGGGCAGCGTGTAGCGCAAGCCCTGGAGTGTTTGACCTCAAAAGGAGTTCAAGAGACATACAGATGGCTGGAGAGGAGAGGACACTTAGTGCCATTGTCATTTAGCCTGCATTTTTGTCCTTCCTCAGCTCCCCTGCCTGTGTGATAAAGGCTTTGCATCACATAAGCGGATCACCTTTGCCGCACCAAATTTAATTTCACACAAAACCTCTGCATTTCTTTCTCTTTCATAGCCCCCAAATACAGCGCGTGTGATTTGAGTCTGTAATAAGATACAAAGCGCTCGCCTGTAACGCAAATAAAACTCGGTAATTTTATTCTGTCGTGATGCATGCCTCGGCTTCAGTTAGTTAGCGCAAACTTTAGCATCTCATTAACCAGCGGGCAGCAGAATGTGACCATCCATCTTAATCTTCAAGGCCTATGCAGAGTTTATTTTCTAGCCTGGTGAGTTTCAATCACCATGACACAGCGCTCATTTATCTGTGCTGTGAATGCTGGGAATTCTCCCGCTAGGAGTTTATACTACTGTTGCTGCATACTGGATATTCAGCAATAGTATGTTATAGGGCTGTCAAAAAAAAAAAGAATTTAAAATAAAAATCCACATTTGAATGCAAAACGTTGCATTCCAATTTTAGGTGTGCGTCAGGCAGCTTTACCAGTGGCGCACGAGATGCGATGACGATGTAAGTGTCGTTGCATTATAATGTTTTTGTTAGCCTATCCAGTTGAACCCACTGGATGCGGCGCTGCTGCATGGTTCATTAAAAATAATGCGGAAAAAAAGAACATCAATGCGGAGAAGATCTTGTTCACATCAACAATGAAACCAAGCCGTTCACACAGAATGCATATTTTGTGTATTTTCTAGAGGGACATCTATCACCGTTGCACTCGCATCTCACACAAAGGAGCCGCATGTTTAGAAAGTCATGTAAAATTAATGCAAGTTTAACTTTGAAAAAAACATATATTGAGACTTTATGGCGGGGTTTTTTCCCCATCCCATTGCATCTCATGTTTTTAAATGAAAAATGTACTGTGTGATTGGCTTTCAGCCCTTTGTATTAAACTATGCATACATACATGATGCTGTTTTGTTTATAGTTGTTTAAGCAACTTAATTAATTATAATTGGTTTATAAACATTATTTTAAACATTATGCACTTTTTTTCACAGATAGTCATGTTATCTTATGCTTTGAATAGTAATATTTTGCTCGATGCGCCCTCTTGTGGCCTCTGAAGAGAAGACAAAAGCTTTTCTTCACCCTAACTGAAATTATGCATTTTAAATTTGAATATAATTCGAATTTTGATCATATTTAAGTACAAAATTCGAATTTAGTTTTTCAGCCATTTTGACAGCCCTAGTATGTTAGCATGTTGTAGGCTAGTATGTTCAGTATACTGTAAATCTTCATTATGCACAGAATACTCAAATTACATACTACATTTTTTTAAATGTGAAGTACACAATAGAGTACACTGCATGGAGAAATGTATCCCGTAATTCAATGCACTAAAGTCGACCTTTTCAATTTGAAAAATTAACCAGAATAAATGACTGCTGGAATATTTGACATTTCATTATTGACATTTTATTCAATGCCGAATGTTAAGACATTTTTACACAAAATTAGATTAAAATGCAAAATAGAAATAAAAAAATGAATATAATTTAGAAATATTGATTATATTGATATTTAAACTATTCAATTTGACAAATTAACCAGAAAAAAAATTACTGCTGCAATATTTAACATTTCATTATTAACATTTTATTCAATACCGAATGTTAAGACATTTTTACACAAAATTTGATTAAAATGCAAAATAAAAAACGAATAATTTAGAAATATTGATTATATTGATTTCAAACTATTCAATTTGACAAATTAACCAGAAAAAAATTTACTGCTGCAATATAACATTTTATTATTGACTTCTTATTTGATCTGACTATTACAATAAAGAAATTAGAATAAAACTAAAAAAAAAACTAAAAAACTTGAAGGAAAAAAAAGCTAAAACTAACATTAGAATAAAAAAGTAAAATAAAATATTACAAAATGTTATTTAAAAATATAATTAAAACTTTGATTTCAAACTTTTAAATAAAAAATAACCAGAAAAAAATACTTCTGCGATATTTAACATTTCATTAACTTCTTATTAGATGAGACTGCTGAATGTTAAGACATTTCTAGACAAGATTAGATTCAAAATGTAAATAAAACAATTTAAAATATAATTTAGAAATATAATTTAATCCTTGCTTTCAAACAATTCAGTTTGACGAATTAACCAGAACAAATTACTGCTTCAATATTTAACATTTTATTGAGATTATTAAAATGCAAAGTTAAAATATATTTATATATTTATTAATATATATATGTAGAGATAGATAGATAGATAGATAGATAGATAGATAGATAAAATTTTTAATGATAATAATTTTAATGATAATATAATTTAATATAAATTGTGGTGGCGCTGATAACTCATAGCGCATGGGATTAATTCTCAAGGAAAAATACAAAAAATAAATAAAGCATCTGCCAAACACTTTAAATAAAATAATCTGTAAAATGGTAAATTCAATCACAGTATTCAATAAATACTAAGCTAGTATTCTGAACACAGGCATAGAATTACTGCGCACCAGCCATGACTCACACTGAGAACGCTGCAAGGATGTTATTTAAGCTCATTTAAGAGTCCATCTGCTGAAATGTCAATATGTATGAAAGTCAAAACCATGCGTTACTGAGGGCGTTGCATTTCACCTGCACAAATATGTACTGTTTCACAGCTCTCAATGCCATAAGTGCTTTTCCATTCAAATGCAAAAAAAAATTATGAATATGAAAATGCTGCAAAGAGCATGATGAGGATCAAAAAAACAGCTTTGTCAAATTAGAGCCATGATTCATCAAATGTTGTGACCTTAAAAGACATTTAACAGATGCCCATGTGAATTCCAAAGGTCACAGTCACCTCGGAGAAATGCTTCGACTACACAGTGCTTGATTTTATTCTGTAATTGACTTCAACACTGTTGCACCTTAAAACAAAGCAGACGGCAAATTACATCTCTGAACCGAGACTAATGGCGTATGAATGAAGGAAACGCGCTAACATATGCATGATCCACAGGGAGCTGGAAATGGTGCATCTGATGGGTTTGCATATTTTAAAATGCCTCTCTCGTACTTAACAGTGTTGAGTTGGTGTGATTCATTAACAGTCAGTGTCCCGTGACATTTGCAGTCCAGGCCAGTGATAGTCCAGGAGGTTCCGGCCCAGTGAAGAAGAACATACACTGTAATTCCACTCATCACTGGGGAGGGGGGTGAAAATGTCCAGAAAACATTAAACACACATCTCAGACTCTCTAACATTGGCCCAACTTAAGGATAATTCAAAGGGAAGTAAACGCATGCTAAATCATCATGAAAACACTGTACCAGGCGCACCAGAGAGGATACAAATTTTTACCAAATAGCGCCCTCGAAACGAGTGCCACTCTGACATGTTTCACCATCAAGCGCTTGAGTATCTAGGAGTAGGTGTTTCATATTTATTCCAGAGGAACTCTGAAGCTGCCATCCATGGCCTGGATACCCACAACATTCAAACCAGTGTGGGGGAAAAATTATTTTCTAAACAAAATGTGACTGGTGCCTTGTGCAAAAGTCACCACATGATGCTAGAAGACTTTTATTGTAATTACTTTATTTTAAATTACTTCAATAACAACAAATATTAATAACAACCACAACTATTATTATTATTATTAATCTTGTTTAATTTTAATATATTCAATTAAACTGAATTAAGTGTTAACTTTAATCACTGAATTAAATTTGCAATTAAACTGAATAAATTGAACAATAACTTCAAAAGAAGAATATTTTACATATATCTTTTATACACTTTTTTAGTTTAGATATAATATATAACATCTACTTTAATTTAATAATAACCATCATCATTTAATTACATTTTTATTATTTTTTCATTTTGTTTAATTTAAACTTAACAACAACAACAATTATTATTAAAATTATAATTAACATGAAATATTATTGTTTATATTAATAATAATAATAATAATAATAATATATTCTAATACAATAATGCACAAAACAGACCTCAACAACGATTAAAGTTCTCACTCAGCGTAGTCCAAAGACATCCTAGATTTACAATTATAAATAACACGCTGCTCTTCATCGAACCAAAAAGACGACTGATTACCCATAAATCTCCATGAGCCCTGACAACACCTACAGCTGACAAGAGCAACGATCTGAAGCGCTGGCAGCCTAATGGCTAATCCAGTTTCCCACGCAGAGCGCTTCAGCCGTACAGCAGTCTTTCCGAAGGCCAAACTTAACGGACTCCTATTAGCCAATAGCATAACTGATGGCACCTCCAACACTGAGCAGAAGTCACATGCGGAGAGCGGGGGTTAATTCCTCATTAAGATGCGAGGGCTTTACGGTGAACGATCGCTCTAATCCTTGCGTTTGTTCTGGTTCTACATGCGCTCCTCTTTCCGAAAAATCAAACACTTCAGCTGGAATGAAAGATTAAAGTGGCCTGGTGTACGAGCTGACACAATGAAAATAAATATTCATGAGTTCCAGGTAAGAGAAAACTGAGAATTGTTGAACAAAACTAACAAGGATTGATGTCTAGGGTGGGAATCGTGAGGACTTTAATGTTTCTGGTTCCAGTACTAAAATTGTTTTTGAGGATTCTCATCCTAATAAATGATCTATATTATATAGTAAATGAAAGTTCACAAACAATTGACTCTTGGTTCTCCTTATTAATGAACCAAAAACATACAACCTGTATAGTCCAAATCTCAAACAAATGGCTCTTATGAACCAGTTCTTCTTAGTGAACCAAAAACATAGGCCTACATTACAACCAGTATCACCCAAATCGCAAACAAATGACTCGTATGAACCGGTTCTTCTTAGTGAACCAAAAACATACATTACAACCAGTGTAGTCTGAATCGCAAACAAATGGCTCTTTTTGAACCGATTCTTCTTAGTGAACCAAAAACATGGTTCTTACAAATGACTCTTTTGAACCAGTTATTTTTAGTAAAGCTAAAACATGCAACAAAAGTGTTGTCACTTCTTCTTAGTGATTCAAAATATACTGTGCAATCACTGTAGTACAATTTAACAACTGGTTGTGAGGACATAACTGTTTAACCAGCTTGATCCAAATTACACACAGCCAGCTCTTATGAACCGGTTATTCTCAGTAAAGCAAAACACACCACACAGTCAGTATAATGAAAATAAAATTGCAAATAAATGATTCTTTTGAACCAGTTCTTTGGAGTGAATCAAAAAATACAGAACAACCAGTGTAGTCTCATTCAGCACAAAATGACTCATATGAGCCCGTCCTTTTAAAGAATCATTCAAAAGTTACAAACATTCTATAATGTTCATAAGTTTAGAATTTTATAATATTTACACATTGTTAACACATTAGAACGATTCTATTCTATGTCTATGCATTATTTCCATTACATCATTTCATGGCTCCCAGTCTCACTACATTCAATTCAGACAGCAAACTCACAACATGATTTCAGTCACAACTGAAGATAAAATGTTTTTAACACAGTGATGCACACATCTGCAGAAGAATGAAGAAATGTTCATGGAAAAGAACATCATGACAGTTATTCGGCCTCGTTTTGTCATTTTTGACTCATCTGAAAAAGCGAAGCCACGAACGACACGTCCATAAACACAGGGAACCCAATTCCTTTGATGAGGTCTGCGGAAACCATGGCAACTATCTACTAATAAAAAGGCTATGACCTTTTGAATTGTGTATATTAAAGTAAGGCTGCAGCTGGTGACGGCCTATTCCGTAAACAAGCTAATATGGTACAGATGAGAATGACGACTGCAACTTCTGCTGGCTGTCTTCAGTTTTACTTCACACTTCTCTGAGCAGCCAATTAAGTGGCTCTCTATTACCTAGCTTTATGAAAACCTCTTTTTCTGCAGTGTTTAAAGCTCAGCTAGGACAGCGAAGCGCTGTGGAGAATCTCCAGAGAGAGCAGGACTCGCTCCATAAGCAGTTCATATTTCCCTGCTCTAATCAATTCAACACAACGTAATCATCAATTAGCGTAGCCAACCATCTGCCATCACCTTTAGAAACCAGAGAGGAGATTCCACTCAGGAGAAAGGTGTCGCTAGGCAGGCGTATGTCTGTGTGGGATGAGTCCGGCACTCGTTGACTTTTACACCATTACATAAGGATGCGCTTTAATAACATTCCTTTTCATAACTACTACTTTGCAAGTAATTGGGCTGTTCACTCTGGAAAGCGCTCTTACATAGCTCAGGAGACTTATGCAGGTTCCGGTTGTGCTTCGTTCGAGTATCAGCTTTTTCTCCTAAAATTCTCTAGAAATAGACACAAATGAGAAAATTATCGACCAAGAATAAGATGATAAAGCTATAACATCACCATAAAATGATGTCCACTACCCATTTTACTTAATTTTGCATATCATTTTTTTCCTTTGGAAAGAAGTTCACAGATAAATTGTGCACGATAAGTCCAGGAATGTGGAATAAAGGGTTTCCACATCCCAAATAAGAATTTTATCATGATTTTTAACAAATAAAAAAAAATTCCAATGACTTTGAAAAATAAATAAATAAATAAACAAATAAATAAATAAGCCTAAATAAACCAATAAATAAATTAATTAATTAATTAATTAATATTGATGACAGAAATTTCCACAAATGTTTTATGACCATTTCCAATTCAATTTTCATGACTTATAAAATAAATATAAAATAAAATGTCTTGTGAAACTAAAGACAACAACTATGAAGTCAAGTTTTTAATTCCATAATCCACATTGTTTCAAAGCTGTTTTAGAGAAAATTGCCAGAACATAAATCAGATTACTAGCCTCTCATTCTGCTCTTCATTTAAATCAAATCGCTCTCTAGGAGAAAGAATTGAGATTTAGGAGATCTGATGTTTCTTTTCTATGGGCTGAACATTCTGCCAGCAGTTTCCATAATTCAGCAAAGCCGCACCTGTTGGTAACTCGGCTACAATCTTTCCTGTTTCTGAACTAATTGGAGTGAGTCTAATGTCATCTCCAGTGTCATTCTGATTTGATTAAACTGAGGGAAGTCAACATGTGCTCTACTCCGAAGAAGAGCAAAAGCACTTACAGAGAGCAGCCAAGCCATTAAAAAGATAATGATGAGAGATTAAATTATAACTGCAGTTCCTGGAAGGACAGCAAAATCCTGGATGTGACCCAAAATGTGGCCTTTTTGCTTTTAAAAAATGTAACAAAACAAGTCCAAAAACAAATGCACAAACACACAGAAAGGTATCATCTGCCATGAGCCTGTGTGACAGAATCAGAGCACAAACAGCAAGGAAATGCCTCGTATTAAGTGATTTCAGGTGACATACAGTGGGAGCTGAACACAGATGGAAAAGGAGGAGCATAAGACGAACACATAAAAGAATTCTTTGGCGCATTTTGATATCGCTATCAACTGACAAAACATCGTAATCCTAGAGGAATGCCATACGTGTAGACTTAACAAACATAAAACATGAAAAGACACACACACACACACACACACAGTGAAGAACATACATCAACATTTAGAGCTGCAAGGCAACCGTCTGAACAATGCCAGCTGTGGTTCATTCGCACTGAGGTCATTTTTCATGTTTAATAACCATAAAAACGAAAGTAGTAATATAAGATATTACAATCTTTCAGCAGAACAATAAACGTTCAACAGAAATGATTGTGAATATGAGTATTTGCAGTTCACTTAAAGGAATATTCTGGGTTCACTGCAAATTAAACTTTAATCGAGAGCATTTGTTTCTTGCGTCAAGCCAAATGACAAAAGCAAGACTATTTCAAAAGAAAATACACACTATTTTAAAAGTACAGCCACAAAAAAAAAAAATAATAATCTTACTGACCTTTCTTGTGCAACTTTTATCTACTATCTCAACTCTAGTAATGATCATTTAAACCAGGCAAGCAAATTCAATTCCACATTATATGAACAAGGGCAGTGAGTATACGCACAGTTCAATTAAAAAAGAAGTCGTTTGCATAATCCAATTAGGATACTGTCATGCATCACAATGTATTGAATCGTGACATGTATTGCGATGTGTATCGTATTGTGAGGTAGTTTGCGATAAGCCCTCGTGTTTACTCTTTTCGGTGAAATCAACCTATACAGTAGTCTCTACATATTAAGATGGGGAAGGTAAAAATATATTAATATATAAAAAAAGACACTTCTTTGCCATTAGTTTTCATCAGTCTGTTAAGCAAAGCTTTATTTGCCATAGTTCCACTGCGTTCACTCATCAATGCGTGTCAGCTAAATAAACACACATGCACGTTCTGCTTCAATATGTCCTTGCTGAACACGTCCCGCTCTATGTAACTAAACAGCCTGACGCTTTAATCTTTAATGAGCTGAGAGCCACCACGAATGGCAGAGCACTCAATCTAAGTTGACAACTTGGTAAAATACATTTCCCAAGAGCTCAGGGTGGAATCACAAGCTTTAGCGCTGGACCGGCCACATAGCAGCTCCAACAGTTATTAGCAGTCCATGCACTTATAGCCATAAATGTCAGTTTTCCACAGGCTTTCTGAGAGTCAGCCAAGAGCATGACCTAAAGTACAGAAACAAAACGAGAATTAAGCCAACGGATAAACATAATGGAGTCATAGTCAGGGTTAGTGGAGTTAACTAAAACTAACACCTTAAAAAAAACATTTTGTTATTACTTCTAGGGCTGCACGATATTGGAAAAAACTCATTGCGATATTTTTTATTTTTTTGCAATATATATTGCGATATGAAAAAAAAAATCACCACATGACTTGAATAGTTCATTTGGGGGAAAAATAATGATTGGGGTGACTTTGTAGGCGAGTAAATCAGCATAGGCAAATAAACAAATTACAAGCATAGATAAATATAACAGAACAAAGACACAAATGAAATAAACAGTGCTTTATATTTTTCAAATAAGTCTAACAGTATTCAGGTACAGAAATTGAATAACTCAAATGTAAAATAACACTGCATAGTCTTCACTGTATAAATGAAATCTAATAAATCTGTGTTAAAGCTACAAAAGTGATTTTTCTTTGTTTTGTTGTTTGATTAACATTCATAACACAGAAAGCCTCAGGAACATTAAACTGCTGTAAACCAATATACTGTTACACATCCATTTTCTTTCTCAATTGTTTACCCTCACCTAAAAAAAAAAAATTGAAATTTGGAAAAAATAAATCGGATTTCATAGGGGCCTATACATACATACATGGCTATCAAAACAACAAATTAATTTATTGTATTACCACAAGAAAATCTGCTTGTTGTCTTAAATTTATTAACTAAATGATAGGCCTGTCGCAATAATCAATATATTTTACAGAGAAAAGAAGGTCAGGGAAAAATCTGTAGATGGAAAAACATACAAGTTCTTTTTGCATTTTTCTTTTTTTTCTACTTGTTAGTTTGTACTTTTTGTTCGATTTTTTTTAAGGTATCTAATATTTTGATACTTAATTTCCATGATCTAAATATTCTTAAAAATTAAAAGTTTGTTGTCATTTGGAAGTGTGTAGGCCTTCTTGCATTATTATGCTGTTACATTATGATTATATATTCAGTGGCATAAAAAGGTCTTTAAAATGACAATAATATCACTTATCGCAATTATTTCTGGGGATATATATCGCACAACAAAAAGTTGTTATCGTGACAGGCCTACTAAATGAGGCATTTTGCATTTAGTGAACAGGCAAATTCAAATTGACAAAAGTAGTGTTACTTACCGCAGTTATTAGGACAATAACCGAGAAAACGTTGATTTTTAAATGTTTGCTATTTATTTTTTAAAAGTGTATTAATAAAAACTGTAACAGTATCTCAATGTTACTAAAATAACACTGGTCACGGTCACCCATGGAAGAACGTCCCAGGGTTTCTAATTTGAATGCAATCAGCTCCTCTCTAAAGAGCACACATATTAGTCACTAATTAGACAGAGGTAGGGCTCAATGGGACGTTCCTAAACATCTGCAACTGTCTAATTAATCCCGTTAATGTGAAACTGAACAAACACGGTTAGTGTACGAGTGAATATCTAGGAGGAACAGGAGTCCTCTCTTTTGGGGGGAAAATGTAAATGTTGAGCAAATGTCAAGTCGAGTTCCTCCATCAGGTTTCAGGCTCTTTGTTAGAAGTTTGGTGAAAGACAGCGATGAGTCACATTCAGGGACGTGAATTTACTTAAAAGCTGGAGAGGGACCTGAGGAGGCTGATAAATTCATCTTTCACTGATGTACTTCAATCCAGTGTTTTTCCCAAAAAAATGATGGAGCTAAAATTTTACCACTGGTGTCCGCTGAGAAATCGAATCCCATACGGATTGAAATGTCTGTAATTTTTTTCTAGACTTCAACTCATTTATTCAGACCTTCACTGATTACCGTAACTAAAGCTTAATTTCTCATTGCATTGCCTGGCGCAGCTTCATTATAAAGGTGAGTAAAATTACTGGTGGTGGTAATTGGTAATTCCTTCCCTTAATTATATACTTACAGTTAAAATGGTATAATTATGTACCAAGACATATGTAAGTGTTGTTTATTTCATGATGCATCCACAGCACTTCTATAATGAGCACACCCACACATCATTTGTTAATAATTGCAACTTAAACATCATTTATAAAAATTAATCCCCTCAAATAGTGCTAAAGAAAGGCTTTCTAATGGTCCCAGGCAAAAACAGGTATTTAGGTTTGTGTACCATCATTTATACGACAAAAACATCCAGTGGTGAGGATCAGAGGGTACCAGAAGTCGTTAAAATAAAGTGCAGTAATTGCCTTCTTGTTTATCTAACAAATGAGCCCTGATATGTTCTGAGTGCAGCGACTTTGGGGCATTTCTACAGACAGAATGACAGCACAATTTGTTAGCATAATAATGGCACTCCAGTGAGGCTTTTTCTGGAAACCTCTGCAATCTGGTCTTACAGATAATGGACAAGTGTAATTCTTCTTAAAATTGCCATTAATCAGACACACAAGGGCAGTGATTACAATTGTTTCTGTTATCTTTATTGCTGAAGAATATGACATTTTTGCTAATGTGCAAGTTCTAGCATCAAAATAGAACTTATAAAAATACACACAAATAAAACAAGAGTTTTATGATAAACTTTGAGAGTAAAGTTTAAAATAAATTAAATGGAAATTACATATATGGAAATTAAACATGACAACATCTCGGTTATAGCTTAAACAGGTTTAAGAGGAAAAGTTCAGAAGAAAAAAAGCATACTTACAGGTAGATATCGACCGATATATCGATTTACCGATATTTTTCCCAATATTTAAGCATTTTACAATAATCGGATATCGGTTTTGTAATATCGGATTCACCGATAAACGCCGCCATCTTGTGGATGTTTTGAGAATTGCGCGCAGGATCACCATTGCAGCGCATCTGAGGGGAAACAAGACAACAACAACGGCGTGCACGGGTACTTGATTTACTGTAGTTAGTAAACTTTATTTAACATAACAGCCATTAATGCACAAATTAGATGTATTACATAAATGCCTGATATGCAGTTTATGCAGCTTGGCTCTAAGAAATAGAGACGAACTCACGGAGTCACGTAAAATAATCCTGTCCCAATAAAGACGTAACTTTGTGTGAATTAAATAATATGCAGCCATGAATGGGCGCATGTTGGAAATAAAAGTGCTGAATTTAATTCGCTCTCTGTTGTCTATATG
>NW_015626036.1:143927-171844 GCF_001515625.1 Sinocyclocheilus rhinocerous | reverse complement strand
AAAAATTGTGTTCAGCATGGTGGGCCGCATTTGAATTCGTGACGGGTTTATTTTCTCCATTTGAAAACATTAGACCTTCTACATTTATTTTGCTTATTGTTAATATTAGTGTTGCTGCTGATGCTTTAAATAAAATGTTTTTTTATTGTTGTAGTATGAAGATTAATTTTAACATGAAAGACTGCTAATTTTCAACACTTTTTTTAAGATGACTGAAAGGAGGAAAAACCAAAGTGAAGTATGGACTT
Organism: Sinocyclocheilus rhinocerous; assembly: GCF_001515625.1. Lineage (NCBI taxonomy): Eukaryota > Metazoa > Chordata > Actinopteri > Cypriniformes > Cyprinidae > Sinocyclocheilus > Sinocyclocheilus rhinocerous. The sequence goes on along the minus strand of NW_015626036.1, from coordinate 171,596 downwards.
ACTTCACTCAGTCATTTATTTACTTTATAACAGTAAATAAATATCGGTTCTGCATATCGGTTATCGGGCACATAAACATGCAAATAATTGGTATCGGTATCGGTTATAAAATATCAATATCGGTCGATCACTACTTACAGGAATAGATTGCTGAAAACTACACCAAAAGTTTTATATTTTCAATCAAACCTGCCCAAAATTAGCTTTTTATACTTTTGAAACATACAGATCTGATGTAGCACATATGTTGATAAACAATATCTAGGATATTTTGTGTTTTTCCACTTGCAGATTTATCACTTGTTTTAAACATTAACCTCCCTAAATGTATCATGTTATTTCTTATTTTCTTTTTAGGAATGACTTTTAAGGGTCTTTAAAAAAAAACTATTGGACTAAGCAAGACATAATATTAACAAATCTTCCATGACCTTTCACGACTAATGAATTCCATAACTTTTCTATGCCTTAAAATCACACTTTAGAAATTCCCTTATATATCCAGGTTTTCCAAAACCATGGGGACTCTGGTATTAAGAAAGAAAATGTAATTTTTGGCAATCACTGGTAGATTTATCCTTTGTTTAAGGCATAAACATCCAAAAACGTATCATTTTATTTCATTTTTCCTTTCTGGAGAGTTGATTTTTTTTCTGAATCTTAGGATTTAGTAGTGTACAAAGGTAAAGTCTCCTGCATGCAGAAATATGATTTCCATATGATTGGCATTGCGGCGCAGGTCTTTAAACGCACAGTGATGGACAGCAGAAGTCTGATGTCGTGAAATCCATTACAGCAGCAAGGGCTGTTTCAGCCATGTGACATGAGCGAGCACTCATTCACTCACTCACTCACTCTCTTCTAGGTCGGTTCTCAGCACCCATTATCTCTGTACTGACCCACCTCAAAAATACACCAAAGGCACATGCACACGCTCATTCACTCCACATTCACCAAACTATTGTTTCTCAGGCCATGTTGCAATCACTGTTAATGAGAAAAGGGAGTTGGAACTAATGACTCCATTTGAGAAATCAAGATGACCTGACGAAGCTGAACAAGAGGATAAGAAATTAACACAGCCAAGCGCCAAATAAGGGGGAAAAAATGGCTTTGGCAAGTAGCTAAAAAAAAAAAAAAAAACTACTGGCCATTAAGCAGTAATACTTTTAGGAATTGCAACTTATCTAAGAAATTCATAATGGTGTTGGCTCAACAAACTCTTGTTTGAAAGTTCTGAAAAAAAAAACCACACACACACACATTTAAAAAGCCTTGAAGTTTGAAGGTTTATAGGTCTTATGAATAGATGAGGCTGGAAGAACACTTAATTTCCCAGAATGCAATATCTGACATGTCCAAACATTAGGGGTGCAACGGATTGTAGATGATCTGTGATCCGTACGGATCAGGCTGCACGGTTCGGCACGCATGTGATTCGCAGATTAACTGTTAAGTTTAACCATCATAGAGTTAAAATTTATCATTTGCACATGTTTTGTCTTGTCAGTTTACACATTCAAGCAATTTTTTCTCGCACGCTGTTTTCTTTGCGCTCAGCCGCTGCCGCACGCACCCGAAGCGCGCACACGCGGAGAGAGACACTGCGTGGACAGCGAATTGATTCCTCTTTCACATACACACAACGTTATGTTAAAATACCCGTTTTGGCAAGTATTCTAGTAAACACAGTCGGTTATGTCTTAAGTGGACGTAAACAGCTGAGAAAAAAAACGGATGTGTGTCAGTATTAGGTCTGTGCATTTGGTCTTAAAGAGACAGCAGCCAACAAATACCTGTTTCTGTCTGCTAATCAAATAACACCACAGCTCTAACAAAGATTAATCTGTATTTAACTTGTGCAGTGAGCACTATTGTGTTATTTTACACTTAATTATTACATTTCTGCACCTGAATGTGTGGTGGCTTCTGCCGCTATTGTGAAGAATCTTTCTCAGAGTCTTGGAGTTTTGATGCCAGAAGAGGTTTTATTTTCAGAGACAATAAAACCTGAGAGAACTCTGCAGAGCAATCTCTAGACTCTTTTTCTGTACTCTCTTATATACTGTTCGTTCTCTAGGCTTGTTTAATGGTTTCATTCATATTTGTTATGGGATCATCACGATGCAGTCATGAGGCCTTAATTTTATGTTCTGTGAAAATAAGGGCCCCATTATGTGCCATCATGTGCTTATCATGTACTTCACCATATGTCTGCACATTCCATTCTCATACAGTTTTCTATACATGCAGGCAAATACACATGATTATATTAGTAGAATAACTTAATACATAAATGGCCACATTAATTTACATTTTGATTAATTAAAATCTTCTACAAATGCTACTGTTACTGACTTTATTTGTAACTGTGTTTTGTTGTATTCATCTATGCTTGTAATTTGTGTAATTGTTCTTGTTTTATTACTAACTTTATTGGTTAAGCTAGTAGTTTTTAGTTGTGGTATAGAAGTGCTTAAAGTAAGCTTTCACAAATTTTTTAGTGAAAACAAATCCGTAATATGATCCGAACCGTGACTTTTTTGATCCATTGCACCACTACCAAACATAAGAACGCAATGGCCAGTCCTAGACAATTAAGTTAGTCTATAGGCTTATAGGAAACAACAGCCAGTTTTAACAAGCGAGTTTTACACATCTGATCCACAAATGCATGTTTCACTTTCTTTGGTACATCACCAAACACAAGCAAAAACTATTAATAATGATATTCAGGAGCATACTTAAGATTGTTTTAAATACAGTATCTTGCCTGCAAGAATGCAGTTGCCCTACACAAAACAAATTCTGTAAAATATTGTAAATTGCAACCACAATACAAGGCAAATAACGGACAATTATGATTCTTGTCAAAAAAAATTCATTTAAATGATTTACTTTAATGGAACTTGCAATGATTTATGATACTATGGTTCAAAAGTCTTGGGTCTTTTAATGTTTTTGAAATAAGTCTTTTATGCTAACCAAAGCTGAATTTATAAGATCAAAAATACAGTAAAAACAGTAATATTGTGAAATAGTATTACAATTCAAAAGAACTGTTTTCCATTTAAATATAATATAAAATGTAATTTATTCCTCTGATCAAAGCTGAATTTTCAGCATCATTACTCCAGTCTTCAGTGTCACATGATCCTTCAGAAATCATTCTAATATGCTGATTTGCTGCTCAAGAAACCTTTTGCTATCAGTGCTGAAACAGTTTCAAATTTTAATGAAACCCTTTGTGCCTTTTTTTTCAGGGATCTGTGATGAAGAGAAAGTTCAAAAGAACAGCATTTATTTGAAATAGAAGTATTTCGTAACATTACAAATTTACTGTCCTTACTGTGATTTTTCATCATTTTAATGTGCCCTTATGAATAAAAGTAGTATAAAATCTTACTGACCCCAAATTTGACCAGTACTTTATATTTTCTCAAATCACCATTGGCAGGTGAGACAAGTTAATTTTGAACACTCATATGCTCCTTGTCATTAATTAAGGATCCATCATTTAATCATGTCTGAATTGAGGTAAGGCATAACCCTCTCGTATGTCTGACTCCCTGATGGACAGCGGCAGATACACCTCCCTCCCCACTTCTCACGCTCCGTCGCTGCAAATTACAGACGTCAAACCATGTGTTTTCTGTGCATTAGAAAGTGTAACATGCATTAGCTGCCATCCAGCTCCTGTACACGAGACACACAGATGGTGTTACCCAAAGTCATCCATCTTATGAGCACTGCCTTCAGCCACAACCTCTTTGCGCAAAAGGTGACAACAGACAATAGCGTGACAAAATAATAACCAACACGACTATGACAGTACCATCACGCCAAACAAAACTAACCTAGGAAAAAGAATCCAGCAAAAACTATACGCCGCGTGCCAAAACAAGAGCGCTCAATTATTTAAAATACTTCCAGCATCCATCTTCTTTTTGTGGATTGAGACAAGCATTCAGCGGTGTATTGATTTCCCAAAAGGTCTGGAAGTCTGGGTACATTCAGAGGAATACAAAACAGGTCTCCAAGGATTGTTCGGAAGCACATTCGCTCGCTTAAGAATACCGCCTTACTAACCACATACACCCCGAACAAGTTTTATTCAAGCACGCTGCTGTTGATACAGTCAGTGGTGCTTTCAATTAGCACTTCAGAAAGTAGTAGCACTACTCGAGCAGCGTGAAGAGTCTAGAAACTCCCACTTTTACAAAAGCATCTCTAGGATGACTCTAGGATGACAAACATAAAAAATAGAAAAGGATGGTATATTCTTCCTCTCAGCTCCAGCTGGACTCTTCATTACAAAGCGACATCGGCCGTGACAACTGAGGACAAAGCTACAGAGCTGGCCTGTATGTTTTGCAGTTGTTGTTTCTAATTAGCCGTCTGTGAAGAGAGTCGAGAGGACAGTGCTCCCTAAAGCAACTTCACATGAAGTTGAAGGATCTCTGTGAAGGAGCACCATTCAAGTGCCCAAAATGTCTCAAGATGATTAGCCTAAAATGATGAGGCCTGTATAATAACAATAATATCTGATCCTTCCCATCATGCACAGCGAGCCTGCTCTCAAATTATACGTTTGGCCCTGGGATGCAGATTTTCAATGATTTATTATGCTGTCAAAATCCATCAGTTGTCTCCAGCTCAACATATTACCGAAACTCAGGAGGAAATTATTCTGCTGTGGTGCGAGCCAACATCATACTGCAAAATTACAGAGGCGAAGTCATACAGATGATGCTCAGGTGGTAAAATGGGTTGTTTTCTCAGTACGGGTACAGTGTTATTGACAACAAAGTCATCGTCACTTGTCATGTCAAGATGCAACCATTGCATTTTCCCTGTTTACAGCTTTGTGTACATCAGTTTCCTTCCCTACAGAGAACTAACTGTACAGTACCTTCAGAATCTGACCCAGTTTGGCTCAACGCTTGTAAACATTTCCTTTCCCTTCATACAATCCAAAGAGAAGCTCGGTTAAAACCATGTAGGGACGTGAAGCTAGTTACAGTGAGCAGGCTATTGCAGCACACAAATTTCCCTTGAGAATCACCCTGTGCTCTGGTCAATAAGCTGACAGACAGGCCTACGGGCTTAATAGCTTATGTGCCACCTTCCATCGTGAGGGTCATGCATTTAAAATTTGCTCAAGTAAAGTGAGAAGTGTAAAACAATTAAATACTGCAAAAATGAGAACGTCAGCCAGGACTTAATAAAGATGGTCTGCTAGCCCGAGGCCACTGTAAGAGAGTTTTGTATTGCATGTTGTTATTGCAAATTATGCTGATTAGTAACCAAGACCATGTCTTCTTGTTGCCTTAAAATAGATTGCTTTGTTGAATTTGCAAATATTAGTTGTGATTGTGAGTCCTTAAAAACATTACTAGACGTAATAAAAACAACAATAATAATAATATAAATAGGACAATATATATATATATATATATATATATATATATACACATTTTAGTGAATTTTAGAAAAATTTACATTTATTTTAAAAAACTATATAATATACATAAATATATCAAATGTTTTTATCATATATAAAAATGGATTGCTAAAAATAAAAATTGATCAAATTGATCATTTTGTGGTAAAGTGAGGCAAGTGAAAACGTTGGCTTTTGGGAAGTGCACCAACCAAATATAAAATGACATTAATGCACAATTCCAGCTTCTTACAAAATGTCAACAATCTCAAAGACTTCTTGATGGAATTTCTTAGTAGCGACATTCCAGTAGACAAACAGCAGTGAATTATCCAGAGTTTTGGTAGAAACACAGCCATATCTTTGCTGCAAATGAGACAAGCATTCACAGGGACAACTATATAGTACAGACTGTGTAATTGGACATGCCCTTGAACCCGATGAGTCACGTAATGTTGTTACACAATGCTCATATATCTGATAAGGTTTCATTTTATAGCTAGAAGGTACTGTTAGCGGCTGGGTATACCGGTCACAGGGACATACACCCTAATGAGGATGACAACTCAAGCTTATGAATCTGACAAACCCCCTAAATACAACAAACAACCCCAGCACAAGCCAATGAAAATCGAGCACCACGCTGGTTGAAGCTTAATTAGGCTGGGGTACCAAGTGCACTTTCTAATGGAAAAGTAATGGCCTTTTAACTCCTGAGCATAACCGACTTTTTGACAGCAATTACCCTCCAGACAGGAAGTGCATTTCACTGGTGGTTTAACATGTCACAAATTTGACCAAATAGTACAAAATTCATACCAATGGGTGACAGACAGTGTCAGTTGTCAAATCCCTGGAATTTTTGTCTTGTTCTGCTCTCCGAAGAATTGCGAGAGGTGACACTTCTCCGGGAAAGTCAGACCTCGCGTTCGAGGGACAGCACTGGCGAAATCCTCCAACTGAGCCATAGCTAAGGTTTATCCAAATGTGTCGCGTTCCGAACGTTGTTTAAGCGACATACACCAGTATTGCGGTATTTTAAAAATTCATATCATAACAAAAATAAACACCGGTATTCGGTATGAACCGGTATACCGCCCAGCACTACTATCTATCCATCTATCTATCCATCCATCCATCTATCCCTGGATTAGGCCAACAATGAGCTCTCTGGACTGCACTCAGGGAATGAAACCCAACACTGTCATTACTCCTTATAAGCAATATACTGGGAGATGAGGGCAGCCCACCCAGAAATCCCATAGGACAAAGCGTTCTCTGTATATATTGAGTAAAAACTGACCTCTGCATGACCCCTTACTGTGTTCATCAAGATATGTTGAAACAAACTCCAGAGGGGGGAAAAAAACATCTTGAGTTGGCAATACCATGTAATCAGTGACAAAAAAAATTAAGACGATTGTACCAATGGCAACTGAGTAGGCAATTAACACTTGCCGTGCTGTTTTTCTTCATCCATGCATGAGAATGAGAGGACGTGGTTAGAGAGAAAGACACTTTGGCACATTAATTATGTCTGTAAGTGGAGAGATTTGTTGACAATTCAAGGTGGAACAACAACTATGATTTATGATCCGCAAAACAGAATGGTGCCTCACAAGGCAACTCTGAGACTGTCATGATGACTGGCATCAGTGTAATCTAAACTTGACTGTTGATTGGTGTAGTCTAATGAATTTAGACACCATTTAGACTGCCAAATAACTTTAAATATAATGTCAAAATTATAACAATGCATACAATTATATATCATATTTTCATAATGCATATTATGTTCTTTATTTTTGTAGTCTAATATTAATATTATTGTGACAAAAAACAAACAAATGAAACTATAATATAACAAATCTAACAAAAAAATTAAAACATTAATATGGTTATCAACACTCAAAGATTAAAAATCTGCATATTTGGTCCTTAAAAGAAAAAAAATATCAGTCAAACCCAAACAACCATATGCTATGAGTTGATAAATACATAAACATCCATAAGCTAAACAAAATGGTTGCAACACACATGCCACCAACGTTATAGATAATTCTACCTAAGCACAAGTGAATTTGCGCTGGTTCCGCCCAAGCAATATCTAGATTGCATATAATTAACCAGATTATCCATATACATTGGATAAAACTGACATAAACCCCATATAACCCCTATATGCCACTCACACTTCATTGCATTCCAGTTTTATAGAGCATAATCCATCTAATAAAATAAATAAACAAACCGAAGGACGAGTGAACTGATAAAATACATTTGCAAATATTTGCGCAATAGAAAAAAAATCGTCGCCAGACCCTTTAAAGAAAGACAGGAACTTTAAAAAACGATGACAATAAAAAAAACAATACTATATGGCTGTCGTTTTTTATTAGATATTAAGTTTGTACTCTAATTATATAACGTTACCAATAATTAAACAATTATATACATATAAAACAATCCCATGCGCGAGGAGTCTCGTTCGTATCAAAAACAACTCCACGCGCTTTAAGACACTATTACTTTCAACGAAGTCCATTGACTTTAAAGTTCATTCAGTTCATTCTAAGCCAAAACAGCCCAATTTCTTCCGGAGATGAACTGATCTACACAAAGAAAGTGAGTGCACTTCGCAAAAGCCTCTTCACACACCCATCTACCCCTCAACGATGAAGAGTACAGATCTTACCGTCTAAATCCCTGAAAAGACGACGGCCACGACATCCGTGATTTCTTCAGACCCGGTCGGTGACCCGTATCCACCGCGTAGGTTCGGTCCATTTTTCCCGGTGCTTTCAGGTAAGCTATCTGTCGGTGTGTGTGTAAGAATATCCCGCTGTCTCCCCCTCTAGCTCGCTCTCTCTCTCTCTGAGAGTTTCTGCGCTAGAGACGGTGAGGCTGGCGGCTGCTGCCTCCGCAAACGATCAGGAGGAGCGCGCGCATCACCTCCTCACAGATGCTGCCGGTCACTTTCCCGCTCAGCAGGAGCGACCGTTATTTTAAACTGTCAAACTGACTGAGGAAAAGCGACTCGGCATAAGACGCCTCTAATATTTAGTACGTCACAATTTCATCAAAGAAGATGAAGAACCACAATCAATTAGGTAAAGCAAAGAAAAAAATAACTAAATAAAATAAATACTTGTGCTACTCACATTATAATTAACGTAAAGAATACAAATTGGCAGCCACAAAATGTCATACACGAGTATGTCGATGTAAGGCAATAACTACAATGACCCTCCCACTTTAAGTTCATTTAACAAACATTTCAGCGATAAAATTGCAGGGAACACCCTTTAATCAACGTATTTTAGCTTATATAAGGTCAACTATACCCTATGCCTAAAGGTTGACAAAAATATGTGACCTTGGACCACAAAACCAGTCATAAGGGACGATTTCTTGAAATGGAGATATACATCATCTGAAAGCTGAATAAATAAGCTTTCAATTGATGTATGGTCTTTACTTAATATCCTAATGATTTTTGGCATAAAAGAAAAATCCATAATTTTGACCCATACAATTGTTGGCTATTGCTACAATGACTGGTTTTGTAGTCCAGGGTCACATATACTCATAGCCTACAGATATTTAAAATTTCATGCCAAAAATACTGACTCGTCTTAACTTACGGCATATAAACATTTTTGTCCAATAAAATGGTTTCTAGAATGAGAACATCTACTTCTCTTTTATTGTAGACCTTATGCGTTGGAGAAACAAGTGCGCAGCCATCATTAGAATTCTGTCTTTCCGTTTCTGCTGTAGCTCTAGCATCACGTTAAAGAGTAATTAGCTGATTAAGTGGATTTACTTATTGTAGAGTTAACGAAAGTTACCATGTGCATTGTAATGTTTAAAGAGGATGCCATAAAGATTTTAAAACAAGCGGTTAATTCATAAACTTGTATGACCTCACCTTCTGTGGAAATACAAATGAAGACAGAAGACATCGAGCGCAACACTGAAAAGGGGCGGAGCTACTTAAGGTCCATAAATATCACCTGCCTCTGACTAGCAATAGCACGAACAAAAAATCATGGCTCATGGTTTTTAGACTAAACAAATATAATCTGTGTCTCATCCCAACCTACTATTTCAATAGAAAATATATCAAAACAGGAAAGAAAGCTGCTATTTCATGCTGCTATTAACTAACATTTTTCACCAACTTAGTGGGTGGGCGCTTCAAACCAAATTTTCCTATGCAAATTAAAGTTTACTGTAAGCTGACTGAGTTGATAAATTCCCAGATTGAACTGAATAATGGATATAGGTCTTGTATAGCAAATCAAAGCGGCAATTGGTTTAACGTTTGCTTGTGGTCTGTGCTCTGTGAGCTTGGGAAGACAAAAAATGGAAATTATTTTTTGCAGGTATGAATCTGCATGTGTGAGTCAGACAAGTAAACCTTTCAAGGGAATAAAACAGGCTGCATTAAATTTGATGCCACTGGGTATGGGGATGGTTGTCAATGATACTGATAATCCAAATAAATGCTTTGTGGTTTATGGTAAATGTTATTCATCAAATCAGAGATTCATAAACTGACCTTTTTCTTTGAACTCACCACAGACGTGTCTCTTGATGTCCTTTTAAGGGGTGGTGTAGACCAGTACAAATGTGTCAGGGTGATTGACTAGTCATCTAACCACCAACTAGTGAGTTAGTGAGGTCAGGTGGCATGTGATCGTGACCCTAAAACAACTATGGCTGCCTATAAGACTGATAGCTTACTCATTCAATTTCTGCACATCCCTAATACTGAACAGAACCATGTGAATAATCGGTGTAATTGAAGAATGTGCAAATGCAGATCCAGGGTTTACGTCACACGACGCAAAGAACAAAACAGAAAGAAAATCATTTTTTATGCTTTACATGGAGCCTGACGCATGATCTATTTATTACATGCCAAAGCATGCACAAACTTCTAAACGAATCCCAGATGTATTCACATATCAAGGGGCAGAATATGACTCACCAGACACATAAAAATTGTATTCCGGTCCACGGCTGATTCAGGCTGCTGATATTGCCACTCCAGCACAGCAAGGCTTCGGAAAGAGACAAATTCCTATTTTCATATGATTGTGAAACTATGAACCTCTTCTGACTTTGAATATGCCAAGCTGTATCTAGAACCCCCCCCCAAATCAGCTGCGGTCAGCCATAACGGCAGGTGTTTAGGATAGTTAACGTAACAAATTTTAGACATAAAAGTGCACAGTTCAGCAGTATCAGTGCTGAAGCTGATTTAAACAGTCATAGTGTCGCTAACAGGGTGGCCAACGAGTCCGTCAAATCGACCCAATCAGCAGCAGAGCCGGCAAAACGTGTTAGCATGTTGAAGAAATTCAGTGACAGTTCGTAGCACAAACTGAATGAATTATAAATGAACCATGCTTGGGGCCAAACCAGACAATACATGCAGGAAAGTTCTTTAGAAAGCAGCACAGATCTCCACAGTTTGTATAGATCAAAAAATCTGTAATGCAATCACAGAAAAGTGTGTCAGGTATTCTATTAATTTCACTTTACAGGGCAAATGACGTATGATTTATATGACTTGTGATCATTGTGACATTTAACCTGGATGTCTGTGATTCAGAATCTGACAGGAAATTACTTTCTCATTCCCAACAACGTGAAGAGGTCTAACAGTGTTTTCTCTGCAGGGGCAACATAAGAGAAACCCTTTTTTGAAAAAAATAATTCTGTCCTTGGTTCTAAACAGCACTTCCATCTTTTCATCTAACCTTGTAAACTATTAGACGTTAATGAAAGGAGATTGTACCCAGTCAATAAGGTTTGATTGAATCCTGCCACACTAAAACACTACAGCAGTGCACGACTAGTTTGGCCTAAAAATAAAATATAGCTCCAAGATGACGCAGCTTTTCAATGAATAGCCACAGGAGGAAATTGATTGTGAATGGCGGGGTGCCACTGATTTCTCTGTGTTATAGAATAAGGCCGTATTTGACACATGCATGTATTTATGCTGCCGGCTCATGTAGAACGTCAGCTGTTTGTTAAACCTACTCAAAAACATGCCGAATCTTTAAAATGCAAGAACTTGCGCTTCAAACATGAAGTCACCACAGCTGATGAAATATTCATGATGCTGATGCTATATTGGCCTGATAAAACTCTGCACAGTAGTACTGCATGTGAGACTTCACAGTCTTAACATCTAAACCCTAAACAACCTTATCTAAAATTGCCAGGAGTCACAGCTGAAATGCAACCCTACATATCAACTGAATATTTTCGGGAATAATGGTTGAAATAAAGCCAATTGGATAAATAAAAATACAGTTCATAAATAATGTTTAACAGATTATTGATTGTCACATTTCAAAAGAAAATCTAATTTACAAAAGAAACTAATTTCCACTAAACAAAACTGAAATGCATGGCTTTTCAATACCTCATCTGTTTACAAATTTGAAGTCTAATTAACGGAAGTTTACTTTTTACAAACTAACAAGTAGCTACTAAGCCCATAGTACATCCCAGTTTAAGTAAGACTATAAAAACACCAATGCAACCTCACCCTGAATATTGGGAGTGGGCTTTTTCGCCTGTAAGCAACCACCCACAAAGTTCTGCACAGGCAAGCTGCACTCATGTTGTCTTCAGTAAATGTGAAAATCAAGTGTGAAATAGTATCGCCTAAAAGTGAAGACTACAAAATTTTAGACGCAAGAAAATTCACAGATAAATGCCATTGTATATTGCTGTGGATACCTTATAAGAAACTGATCTTAAGCCACAAATTCTCTTTCATCCATCTGCTTGCGGCCCTGGAGAGACACCCTTCAGCTGTGCCTCTTTAAAGAGTCCATCAAAGAAGGAACAGGCTGCATGGATGATAAGTGACAGAAAAACAGCGACAGGGTGACACTGGACAAAATGTCAAAGTGTGTTCTAATCTAGCCCTCCCACCAAAGAACTTCTCACTCTAAACAGGCTTTGAGGAGCTAGTAGTGAAGCCAATCTTTGCCAAAGCAGTCGATTTTATCGCCATGCCCACTTCATTCTTACATTTCTATCACTGGCGATGATGAAACGCCACTGCTGAGAAATATCCAAGTGTTTGTACAAAGACTCCCACAATGTTTTCTTCACAAATGACCTTGTGGGTTGAAAAAAAAACTTGGTGCATTAGAGATTAAACGATTTACAACCAATTATTTTTATGTTATGACGGATTTTTGACCTGGCACAGAAAAATTATAGTGGAAAAGCATAAGTCCTTATATTATTTCCATTTAATGATCATATTTACAACATGAAATGCCACAACAATGCCATATTTATCGGTTCGGGGAAGTCAATTAAAGAACTATAAAGAAGCAAATTAGAATTCATCATAATTTAGTTGCGATTTAGATTGTTGACTAAGTTTATTTTGCATGCGTTTTGTGCACTGTTGAAGAAAATTAATAGGTTATACTTTATTTTCATGGTCGCCTTCAGAAATTCAGTTGACTATGAGTAACTTTGCAACTACAACTAACTCTCATTGGAATATTAGTAGACTGTTAGGTTAGGTTCATGGTTAGAACAACAAGTTACAAAGAACAAATAATGTCCACACACTGAAATTACAGCTTCAAAAAAATATTTTCCCTAAACAATGTTTTGTACAGCTAAAATTTCAGTGTGCAGACATTATTTGTTCTGTTAATTATTTGTTATTTTTTGTCTTGTACCTGAAGCTAATTTTGAGTCATTTGGATGTGCACAAGTTTAGGAGAATATGTAATCAGTAGAGCGTCTTTAGGGGATCATCAAAATAAAGTATTAGCAGATTTAAGCAGGCAGTCTACTAACACCCTAATGACTAGTTGGCATGTACTTGCAAAGTTACTTATAGTCAACAGAACATCTGAAGTGTTACTGAATAATACTTATTTAGTCATGTTTATGAGGCAACAAGCATGTGCAACAAGACTATTTTGCATCATCCTCTGTGGCAGCATGTGCATCCTTTGTTCTTTAAACTTCTCATCTTTGCCAGTAAGTGACAAAGAAAGGAAATATTAAAATATATTTAAAGGCATGTCAAGAAATAATTGCATCATCCACATCCACTTACATCTTGAAAACAGCACAATATGACCAAATGTCCAAATTTTACGCATCCACACAAAAGGCTGTTTTGCTCACCTGCCGGCATCAGCAGATGTGATGGCGATGAGCGGGGGGGTGCGCAGCGCCAGAGTGGTTGGACGGGCGATCGGCTCAGTCTCTTTGCTGTTCCAGTCATGTTGCTCAGCTTGCCGGAAGACCAACGGGGGCAGCTGCAGGTTCCGACTGGAACGTCTGCGTACTTGGAAGAGCTCCACGCCTGAAGCGGCTCCTTCCTCTGCCTCTGCTTCTGGGTACTCTGGGGACCCATCGCACACCTGGCACAACACAAACACAAACTTACCATTTACTAGCGCTCTGCCTTTCACAGAGCTGTGTGGAATAGATAATGCAAAGGCTTGGAAGGCAGTGTAGAGTACACGGCCTTACAGAAACATTTCTGGTTTATGATAGTTTGAGTTGCATTCGTATAAAAGCGAAGGGGCAGGAAACTACACACACATACAAACACACTTCCTAAATCAGCCGGTTGTCAGAGTACCAAATCAAATGAGGCACGATACATGCCAGCATCAGTTTGCGTTATGTGTCGTTTTCTGAGATATTTCAGCATCTACTCATGGAAATGTATTAGAATCTCTCAAAATGTGTTCTATGGAAAGCTTTTACCAAATCTTCATATTGCATATCTTTTTTGTGATCAACATCAAAAGGAAAAAATTTAAAACATAATAAATAAGACCAAATGCACATTTTCCCCCCAAATTAAAAGAATGTGTCTGAAGCTATTACTCTCAGCTGTGATTCTTATTACTGTAATATAGCATTTTTTACTATATAATGAACCATTTAACTTACAAAAAGCAGTGCAATGATGTATAAATGCTTTACCAATTATAATAAATATTATGGTCCCCTAAAATAAGCTTCATTTTCACCAAGCAAAATCTGATTTCGGCGTGAAATATGACCTGGATTTGTTCTAGACAGGCTTCATGAGATTCATCCTAGTATAAATAGATTTGTAGAAAATGAGTTGGTGGTTATAACGGAGGCATGACCCTGAGATGAATTCCCAAATGAAATAAATTAATTTCTTTAAAGAGTATGTCAAATCTCTTGGTACTCTTGGGGCTATGAATCAATCTAAATTTAATCAGCGCAGAAAGAGACCTTTTTTATACATTCTGGAAAAATTTGGAAAATATTTTTTTTCTTAGTGAAAAAGCATGGTAAAGTGTGCAACAAATACAATTATAAAGTTATATATCTTGTCATATTTTTATACTGCACTTACTGCCTCATTAATAAGCTACATTTAATAATATCCTGAAGAGAGGCACTTCGTTTCTAAACACCCTCTCATGATGTCCAAAAATGAGAAAAACAAGCAGAAAATTGCCCAAAAAGCTTGTGTTTTCTGGGCTTACAGTCATTAATTATTAAGCTGTCAAATGTTCTGTCATGCATCATTATTTATGGGACATTTAACTAACACAAGTTCTCCCAAATAAATCAAAGATTGGGCTCTCTTTAGCAGCGATCTGTTAACGAAGGTGGCCAAGAAGACAGCGACTGACAGTAAGAAGGAGAAAAGTACAAAAAAATACAATATATACAATACAATACCGTTAATTCCCCAGGTATACTCTCTGATGCCCACAAACAGCTCTGGAGAACCACCTAATAGGCTGTGTTTACATTACTAGCGCTTTTTCCAATGAAGGGAACCGATATGTGTGCAGCATCCATTCACGGTGCATGTCCCATAGGGACTGCTGAACTGTGCCGCAACGAGATGGAAAACTTGCTGTCAGAAGAAAGGTAACGAAGCCTCTGTGTTTTGCATTTCCCAAGCTGCTACTTTATTAGCATAAGCAGTCCGTCAGTATAAACACAAATCTTATAAAGAGAGAGGTTTCCGTGGAAAAGAGACGGCATCATTAATTTGCATTTTGCATGGCTTCATTTGCCCACAAAAACATGTTGCTATAACTTCATATTTCAAGTCCTCGCTCTCTCTATTAACTGGACCGATAACTTAATGCATTCTTCATGACTGCACGTAAACCAAAAGTATCAAAACCGCTATCAAATTAAAGCTCACCTCTATTTTCTCTTTTTGCAATAAGCCCCTAATGCACAATTCATTATTATATGAGCAGTTTGACTCATCCACTGAAGCCTGTGGGCATGTTGAAAGCCGCGGCCCCCAGCACAAAGCATCAAGGGCTTCATTTATAGTCTGAGCAACATGCCACACCGAACACACATAAAATGCATCCAATGTGACTAAACAAGGGGACGGAATTAGTGAAAGAAGCGTGGTTGGATGGCTGTCTGGAGACAGACAGCACAATATCATGAAAATTGCAGAAACACAATCAGAAGATGTGCAGCATTATTATAGAGTCAGAGTCATGTCTGGAGGGCCGGGTGGGAGACGGGGGGTTTAAAATAGTCTTTCAAAGCAGCTGTGGAGATGCAGATCACAGTGATGGTTTGAATGGCACAGCGCGCAGCGGAACAAATGGAGTGAACCCTCCACCTGTGGCTCACGGTAGAACGCAGCACTTTGTTCGGCGAGAAAACAGAGAAAGGGGAATGTGAGGCTAATTTCAACTATTTGCCAGATGTATTCTGGGAAGAAGCAGCAGGCAGAGGTTATCGGTTGGGCGTGGGCTTGAACGGTTTGAACATCTTGCTCTGGACAATGGAGCATGACTCATGCTTGAGAGCTACTAAAAGCTAGATTGACTGAAAGGCCTAAAAACAACCAGAACTGATCGATAGACGTTTATAACAACAGATTTGACTGAGCTGGCCATGTTCAGAGCTGGAAAATACTTTATATTAATTCTATATTAATATAAACCAAGCCATTGAACTATTTTGCATGGTGGAATAAAACTTGAAATTAAAATTGAATTATGAAATTACTAACATTAATAAGACATATATATATATATACACACACACATACACACACACAGTTAGGTCCATATATATTTGGACACAGGCACAATTTTTATTATTTTAGCTGCTGAACAAAACATATTCAAGTTACAGTTATATAATGAGTATGGGCTTAAAGTGCACACTCTGAGCTTTAATTTGATTCTCATCACAGTTGGAGGAAAGGTTAAGGAATTACAGCTCTTTAATATATACCTTCCCCCTTTTTCAAGGCACCATAAGTAATTGGACAATTGACTCAAAAGATGTTTCATGGACAGGCGTGGGCTATTCCTTCGTTATTTCTACATCAATTAAGCAGGTAAAAGGTCTGGAGTTGATTCTAAGTGTGCCATTTGCATTTGGAAGCTGTTGCTGTGAACCCACATCATGCGGTCAAAGGAGCTTTCCATGCAAGTGAAACAGACAATTGTTAGGCTTCAAAAACGAATCCATCAGAGAGATAGCAGGAACATTAGGAGTGGCCAAATCAACAGTTTGGTACATTCTGAGAGAAAAAAAGAACACACTGGTGAGCTCAGCAACATAAAAAGGTCTGGATGTCCACAGAGGACAACAGTGGTGGATGATTGGCGAATCCTCTCCATGGTAAAGAAAAACCCTTTCACAACATCCAGCCAAGTGAAGAACACTCTCCAGGAGGCAGACGTGTCACTGTCAAAGTCTGCAATCAAGAGAAGACTTTACGAAAGCAAATACAGAGGGTTCACCACAAGCTGCAAACAAGGCCACATTTGACTTTGCAAAAAAACATCTAAAAAAGCCAGACCACTTCTGGAAAAGCATTCTTTGGACGGCTGAAATTAAGATCAACCTGTACCAGAATGACGGGAAGAAAACAAGAATAGAGAAGGCTTGGTCCAATGGCTCATGATCCAAAGCATACAAAATCATCTGTGAAACATGGTGGAGCAGTGTGATGGCAGGAGCATGCATGGCTTCCAGACAGAAGACAGAAGCATAAAAGTTTTTTTTACATAATATATGTGTGTACTGTGTAAATTTATTATGTATATATAAATACACACACATGCATGTATATATTTAAGAAAAATAATTTACGTGTATATATTAAATATATTTATATATGATATAATTTATATGAATATAAATATATACATGCAAATACATGTAAATATTTTCAAAATATATGCTGTATGTGTGTGTCTTTATATATACATAATAAATATACACAGTACACACACATATATTATGTAAACAAAACTTTTATTTTGGATGCGATTAATTGCGATTAATCGTTTGACAGCACTAATATATACGTTTATATATACACTACAGTTTGACGGTTTGTGGTCAGTAAGTTGCCTGAAATTGTCACAAAAAATAGTTTCAAGTAAATGCTGTTTTTTTTTTTTACTTTATATTCATCAAAGAATCCTGAAAAATTAAGCTGTGCAACTGTTTTCAACATTAATAATCAGAAATGTTTCTTTAGCAGCATATAATGATTTCTGAAGGATCATGTGACATTGAAGACTGGAGTAATGATGCTGAAAATTCAGCTTTAGATCACAGGAATAAATTAAATTTCACAATATATTTACATAGAAAACAGCTATTTTAAATTGTAATAATATTTCACAATATTACTGTTTTTACTGTATTTTTGAGCAAATAAATGCAGCCTTGTTGAGCCTTCTTTCTTACGGTCTAAACTTTTGAATAGTAGTGTACTGTATACATAAATACAACATAAACACTCAGTTAAAATGGCTAAAATATTATTATTGTTCTAAATATTAGGTCATATCCAGAGTATGATGGGATGCAGCCAAAATGCTTTTTCCTGCATGAAATGATACAGTTCCTAACTGGCCCAGATGGTAAATTAATCATAGGTGTACCGTTGCTCTCTGCAAATGTTAAGGCTCCTGAATTGGCTTGCAGTGGGAGAACACGGCCACCTCCGTCACTGGAGGACGAGCTAAAATATTCATGTCGTTTCACAGTAGCTACTTTCGTTTACAGTCATTGACCGTATATTAAAAGAGCCAGTAGTCAAGTCACTCAGAGAGACTGAGACTGTTCTCTTTACTCCAAACGGCCTTGACTTACTCAATAGGACTGCAAGGCAGATGTCGTTTTGTGCAAATATTACATCTAATTATGTGTGTGTGCGTGTGTGTGTTACGCCATTAGCCTGCTCGTCCTTCACAGAGCAGACAAACACAGCCTTATCCCTCAATGTTATTTATCCCTTGCTGGATGACCTGACAGTGTTTCAGAAAGTAAAAAAGTCAGGATACATCCATCCAGTGTGTGAAGTAATAGAGGATTCAGGGAATAAATCAGCTGTTTCATCACTCATCCGTCAGTCGAGGTATCCCGGGAGTTACAGGAGCCCGTGTGCAGTGGGAGAGATCGGATCAGCGCAGTACTGTTCTTCGCCATTCAAAGGCTGTTGCTGTTAATAACTGAGAAACCATTTACAAGATTAATCTCGTAGATCAGACGGCATGAGTTATCTTTTGGAAGTCCTAACCTTCTTTTAGATGCCTTTATTGACTCTGTAGAGACGAATTGCTTAATTTTCTTGAAAGAGGCATTTTCATTACATTTAAAGTCAACATGAAATAATGTTTGCAACTCTTTTACTTTTGTAATATGCCATAAATCCAAGTAAAACGGGACATCCAGTGGAAAAAAAGCATGATTTTATCCACTGGAAGATAAAAAACTTATTGAAAAAAAATAGGTGTAGAAACGATTTTCACTGAAAAATTGCTAGTAAATTTAACTAAGAAACAGCAAGTAACGCATGGAAATAAACGTGCAATTTTGAAGTAGAAAGACTGAAATAGTATTTTCTTGTAAAATGTACTCCAATAATCTTTGTTTTATTTACAACTTCAAAAAAATATTTTTAAAGTATATAAGCAGCGATTAAAAATAGGTGATGCACTGGTGACATTAAATTCAAATATTAATATCATGCACAATGAAACCAGGAATGTGTATTGAAAAAGCAGTAGCTCATGTTGACTTTCATTGCTTCACCAAATAATACAATTGTTATTTAACTGATGTTGGGTCCGTCTTATTCAAGGATCATCGATCCAAGTCTCTATTTTCCCTAGGGAATCACATTCTTGAATGCACATCCATGATGTAGGCCTTAAAAGCCACGAGGGGTGGCACAAGGGTCCTTAGCTGTAGAGGAAAACTACTTTAACCCGCAACCATGAGACTCAGTTTGATATCTACATGAAAGGCTGAGCCGGAGAACATTGTCTGACAAAAGACAAACAACCTTGAGTTCTCCCTCTCATCATTTGCAGAGATCACTCTCCATGCCGCTTCTGCGACCTATGGATTCCAGCTTGAATCGCAATTAAGGGCCCCATCATTCTTTTGGAGGAAGCTCTGATGTCATATGTGTAGTTTATCTTGAATCAATCAGAATCGCAGGCTGAATGAACTTCCCCACAAATGAAGAATGCTAATCGGTGCATCGCGATGAGTTTGATAATCGCGTTCTGACGTTGCTTACTCATGCTTCAAAATGCGCGCATTATGATGTTAACGTGGAATTCAATTATGCAAATGCATTGCACTGCCGGCGCGGTGTGACCATTAGGATATTTTATCATTCAGCCCATCTGCTTGACAGAGACTAAAACTTTCTGGCCCAAAAACATTTTTTTATCTCCAAGCAGTGAAAATTATAAATGAATTTGCCAGTACCGGTTTAAACATGAAATGTGAAACGAAACAATAATGGCTTCGCAATTAGAGTCTGTGTCAGTGGAGATGATCACTGTGAAATACTGAGATTTCATTCTTTTATCAAGGAAATGTGACCTTCTCAATTCACACACTTATATAATCAAAGGCAGCTTAAGAAGAGAAAAGAGAGATATTCAATGAAAGAAAAGTCATTACAAACTAGCTTGTGTCTGTATTAGGGCTGTGCGATTAATCGAAATCGAATCGAAATCGCGATTTGAGACGTTGCGATTTGCTAATCGCAATTTGATATTTTCCCCCAAATCGCACAGCCCTAGTCTGTATTAATTAGATTATAAATAGTAACGTAATTATTGCAGGGAATATTTGCATAGTAAGAAAAAATAGATTTGATACTAGGGTGTTGTGAATGGTTGCTATATGGTTGCTAAGATGATCAACTAAACACATGATGATTTGTAGGGGTGTAATGATACATCGATATGGACTGATACATCAGTCAAATGACTAACGACATGATGCGTCAATGCAATGACAATTCTGTGTTTTTCTGTCAATATGGGGTGCTGTGTGTACATTAATGAGGAAAAAAAATTAACTTAAATGATTTTAGCAAATGGCTGCAATATAACAAAGAGTGAAAAATTTAAGGGGGTCTGAATACTTTCCGTACCCACTGTATATATATATAAGGCCTAAAAGTTCCAAATGCGAAAAAATAAATCAAGTATTTGAATCAATACTACTTGCCAGTTGACCGGTAATTTTTTCTGTTAATTCTAGCAATGCTTGAGAACGTGATATGGTTTAGCAAGTTAAACTCACTGCTGTGTGTGCACTTTGGATGGGTAAATGCAGAGCACTAATTCCAAGTATGGGTCACCATACTTGGCCACATGTCACGTCACTTTAAACACACAGACTGCATTGTAATTATAAATATGTAATGTGATGCGCTACACTCGTAAGAGTAAAGAGTTGTGATCTTTTCATGGTTCACAATAAATACTGATCTGAGCTTAAGTTGCTCATGAGGTGCATTTGAAAATTAACATACTAACATGATTTCATGGAGACTTTAAGAAACTTAACTGTATTTTTTTGTTGTGGACGTCCCAATGGAGAAATAGGACTTGTAATTTTCAGAGAGTTCAATTAAATGTTCATCTCATATTTTGGTTGCATTTGTGAGTTAATAAAAAAGTGACTGGTTGTATAAAATAGGCACATAATATCACAATATCAGTATATCGATCACAACCCCCTGAATCTACTCAAATTGCAACCGCATCGCAGCATGTTTTGAGGTATGGGTAAATGCTGTATCGCTGGGAATAAATGTCATATTGTATCGTGCCGAAACGTCCGATTTACACCCCTAATGATCTTAGGAATCATTCATGTCTAGAGCACAAACGCTGCAGGATGAGCTACACACTGAAGTTAAATAGTGCCACGGGTTTGTTCTGCACCCATTTCCTCCATCATTCTCTACAGATATCTTCTAATGGCCCTTTCCGGCCATTTAAGACCCATTAAATCTCTAGCACCCTTTTCTAAAATGGTATAATTGCTGCTCCCAAATGAGCCCACGATACTTTTTCTTACACATTTCCAACGAACAACCTGAAGACCTCCATGTCAGACAGAAAGCACACTTGATTCTTTTTCCATTAGCTCAGGATTGGCTCCAAAACTCAGTGAATTACAGTCACAAGCGTCGCTCTCGATACATAACGCCGTATGTCCCAGGATGCACGGCTGTAATCCCAGTCAAACCCTCGGAGAGATGACTACAACAAGTGCCGTCAGCAGGTTGTTGGTTCTGTGTTCGAAGCAATAACTTTGTCTAAGCCCTCACAGTTGGGTTATATTTTTAGACATGTAAGGCGACAAACTAAAGAAGCCCAACAGACTCGGAGTAACTGTCAGCTGGAATAAGAGATACCGCTCCCCCCTACAGCGATTCTGCAAAGTCACATTAACATTTTAATTGCATAAAATAAGCCGGTGTAACAGAGCTGTGCGATCGCAAGCTATTCTGATAAAGCAACAAACAAACCTCCTGTCAATATTACTCTGCAACTGTGCCATGCTTGTAATGAAAGCTTAAACAATCACCAATCATTTAAATATACTGTAACACTGCTGTAAGACTCTTTGGGGCCTAATGGATTAGTGCAATGAATAAAACTCCACACTGATGTAAAATTCATGAGTACTTTTCAAACCTCAGCATCTGCTACAACCCTTGAGATTAGAAGTGTTTTAAAGGGTCATATCTTGAAAAAAAAAAAAAAAAATTTTTTCACTCTTTTGAAATATATGAGTTGAATATGTTTATATTTTCTCAGACTGTTTATGAAAAACTAAGCAAAATGGGTCATTGACGTCACAAACAACCATGTTAATATACAACCACTGAAATGAATGGCCAATGACAGTACAGTATACAGATGGTAACCAATCAAAACAGATATAACAAGGCAACTTTAAAGCACTGAAATGAATAGAGCAGCAGTGGTCAATGGGACGTGTGTGTGAACCATGAGAGAGATTAGCTGAAGCTCTCAGGCCTGAGTGAATCTTTTACACGTCTCAGTAGAGCATGACGCTGTGAATCCACAACAGCAGAACACATGGTCACCTCTGCTGCCCTTCCAAGGTCGTGACTCATGATTCTGCAGTGAAAGTCTATTGCTCAAAGGTTGCTCTTGTGTCGCTCAGGGGATTTCGCGGCTGTCACTGATTCGTTAGTGGTGTTGGCTAATGCAAGTGTCACTACTATTGCTCATACATGCATGTATTAGTGATTTCCATTGCATTTATGCATTTTAACAGATGATTTAAACAATAATTATTACATTTGTGAAAGTCGTCCCACAACATTGTACTACAAACCAGTGTTCTGACTTTTAAATATTCGCAAACTTAAAACTTAAGAAAATACTAAATGAAAACTGTTAAAATTACTAAATAAATTATCAAAATAAATTATAGCCAAATATAAATATAAAAAAATAAAAACTAATAAAAAAGATTTTAAAAAAAAACAAAATTTAACAAGTTGGAGTATTAAAATTACTTTAAAATTTTTTTTAAATACTAATAAAAAAGCCCAAAAATTAAACTTAAATTTAAGTACTAAAATTACTAAATCTAGCTGTAATTTATTTTAGTTTAATTTAGTTTTAGTAATTTTAGTACTTAAACTTAGATTAAATTTCATGTCTTATTTACTGATTTTTTTATATTTATATTTAAATTTATTTTATTTTAAATATAAAGGTTAAAAAAACAAATAAAAGACAAAAAAAATAACTTTTAAGTACTAAAATTACTAACTAAAATATAAAAATAAAGCTAAATAAATATTAAAAAATAAAAACTAATGAAAAACACAAAAATCTAAATGAAAAATGAAAACAAAAATAAAAATAAAAGCTAATTCAAAATATGAAAAAAATACTATAATAATATCAATAATACTGAACAAAACACTGCTGCGAACATTATTCCTCAAACTGTGTAGCAGAGAGATGTGCTATTACTTATCCAAGAGATCATATTTTCACCTGATGGATGATAAAATGAGCTAAAAACGTACATAGTGTTAAAGGTCCCATATTGTCAAAACTGAAAATTCCTGGCTTTTTTCACGATTACTGAGGTCTAGGGGCTATTTAACTACCATATAAGTTTCAAAACAGTCAGTCCACAGTAAAATTCACACAGCCTGCTTAAAGTTCTAGCTATTTTTCACGAACCGTTGTGACTTCCGTAAAAAGTTGACGTCAGAACTACTCTGTCCAGTCTGCTTCTTTTATTGCTTTTAACCACAACCGGTGTTGGTTTTTTTGTCTGGCAGTGGCAGCAGATATGCGATCAAATTTCAAATTTGAGGCTGTATTACGTCGATTCTGGCACCCAACATCACAACCAGATGATATTTTAAGCTCCTTATGCAGCCGAATCTGCGCTGGTTTGAATGGGCCGCCTCCCAGTTTCCCCTTTGTTTTGCTGCCTCCAGCTAGTGCTGTGACATCGGCTGACCCTAGTTACCTGTGGTTGGCCTGGCCGTGCGTCACTCAGAAAACAACAGGCCAATCAGAAGAGAGGCTCATGAATATTAATTAGACAGACAAAAATCCACTTGTTCTCAGCAGAGCTCCTGAGAGAGGAGCTGTAAAAATATATTGAGATGGTTTTTGGTACTTATACCGCAAATATATATTCTTAAGGACATCAAAATCTAAAATAAAACTCCAGAAAGGTGTACAATATGGGACCTTTAAGCCCCGTTCACACCAAGACCAATAAAGATAACGATAAAGATATAGTTCTAAAAATCGTTCTCAATATTAAAGAATAGCAGAGTCCACACCACAGCTATAACGATAAAGGCACAGAGAAACGATATCATTGCAATCACATTCAGCTGATGAATGATAAAAATATTGACAGCCAATCATAATCAATCCTGCTGTCACGAGCTCGAGAATTTAAAGAGGTAGACGAGCGTGCGCTTTGAATAAACAGACGATATTGTTATCTTTATAGTTATCGTTCTTGGTGTGAACGGGGCTTTATACTGTTTGCGAGGCCAGAACACCCTAGCAATGCTACCATTCCCTAACAACCATCCACAAGACCCAAGCATCATGGTGGCAAATTTTGCACGATCAAACACCAATCAGATTTTCTTATTTTATGTAATCGTCTCAGATGCTTCTCATTAAAAAAAGTATTGAATGCCCCAAAAAATAAAAATAAAATAGGGACACAAATAAAGATGAGATTAGAGCATAGAGCTAGAAAATTAAAATTCATTCCAAACATTGAGGGCAATGAGTAGAACGGGGTAACAGCAATCATGTACTCACATAAATGATTAATTCAGGGTCACCTCAGGCTACGGAGCAAAATGCTTTCTGAAAGAATAAGCAATCAAACAAGGCTGAATAATCAAGGCAAAATTGCTGCAGTGTTTCAGGAGGGATCTTCAGATAAACAGCCTGCTTACAGCAAACGAGCATACGAGAGTGGCGGAAAGATGGAATGAGAGGAGGAAGAGCAATGTGCACGGGTATCGCTGAGGGCGCTGGGGTTGTGTATGTGTCGCTGAGGGCTTTATGAGGTGTGTGGCTGCTGTACATGGGATAAATGTAGCGTCTATTCAATTCAGCTGTTCTAGCCAGCGTGATGTACAAACGATTTAAGGATTCGCTTGGCACCGAGAGCAACAATTGAAGGTGAGGAATGACTTGCAAGATGAAAATGTAATTTCAGGTCACACGGCTGCTGAATTAAAAAAAAAAAAAAACTAGCTCTTGACTGACTGAAGTGGGCAGAAATGACAAAACAAAAAGGGGTTTGCACGAGAGATTCAATTTATGATAATAAAAATAA
This sequence comes from Sinocyclocheilus rhinocerous, assembly GCF_001515625.1. Taxonomy (NCBI): domain Eukaryota; kingdom Metazoa; phylum Chordata; class Actinopteri; order Cypriniformes; family Cyprinidae; genus Sinocyclocheilus; species Sinocyclocheilus rhinocerous. The sequence continues at coordinate 145,948 of NW_015626036.1, read as the reverse complement.
AAGAATAATCTAAAATCAGACTGGATGAGCCATAGTCAAAACAATCATGTGCATTTGTTATTTTATATAAAAGAAATGGTTCCCCCAAAAATGAAAATTTGCTGAAAATGTACTCAACCTCAGGCCATCCAAGATGTAGATGAGTTGGTTTCTTAATGGGAACAGATTTGGAGAAATTTAGCATTACATCAGTTGCTCACCAATGGATCATATGCAGTGAATGGACTTAAAAATGTCTTAATAATGGATTTGTTTCTTACAAACATTCAGCTTTTCATCTCATAAGATGTTAATTGATGGACTGGAGTGGTGTGTATTACTTGTGGATTATTGTGATGTTTTTATAGGGTTGGGTACCTATGTAACCGGTATGTACTAGAACCGAATCAGAAAGAAACAGACATTACATGTTTATAACGCTAAAGGCCAATTCATGTTTTTTGTTTTTTTTTATGTATCGGTTCAGGCTCCGTTTAGGCACTGAAATACTTTTAATACTTTTAAAAGTATTTTTGCACCGGTATCGCAAAAAAAAAAAACAATACCCAACCCTATGTTTTTAGCAGCTGTTTGGACTCTCATTCTGATGGCAAGAGGATCCATTAGTGAGCAAGTGATGTAATGCTACATCTCTCCAAACCTGTTCTGATCAACAAATCTACAGTTAAGTTAATAAACTATATTACATGCCAGAAGAAGCACATAGCTGTTGTCATTTGATAGAAGCAATAAGGCACACAAGGATGCATGTTTAAGAGGTGTTGTTATGCATAACGTGAAGCTGAGGCTTATTGGTTTATTAAATCAAGCAGCATAGATGCATATTATTTTCTAATTTATTTCTAAGTAGCAACATGACATGCAGAGTCCTTTATTAAAAGCAGAAGGTATTTCCCTGCTGGTCATTCAGATTTCGCCTTGGTCCTCATTGGATTGGAACAGAGATCATAAATAGTAAATGATCCTAGAGACTGAAACAGTGAATCTGATCTGAGCGTGAAACTTTGCTTGTTACTGCATAGACAGCGGCTATTAATTCAATTAAGTGGTTAATCATTTGAATAATGTTAATAACCGAAATTTGTCTGATTATAGCGTGACATAAACAGCATGTAGCTGCATCAGATTATACAAGACTAACTTCTGTATGATTCTAAAGAGAAATGCAGTGATGCTTGTTTGCAAGGGTCGCGATTATTTCTTTACAGCATCTAGGATTTATGATGTCAGCGCTGAAGGTTACACCATGTACAATTGTTAGTAGGAAGACGATGCTCATTTGTTTTGCCCGCCTCTCTGTGGATCTGAAAATGGCAAAAAAGTACATTATCAAGCCTTTGCAATAGACAGAGCCTTAATGTGTCAGTCTCAGTCTTAAAAATCTACTTTCCAAAAAAGTTTTATAGCTTTTTAGTTCCTGATTCCAAAGGAAACTGAAGTTTAGAAAACTCTCAAAAGCTTTGTAAAGCCCAGGATGGCTTCACAAGTCAACATGAAGTGACATTCTCAACCATTTTACTTTCATAATATGACACAATTATAGTTAATCAGTATATTCAGTTGGGGAAAAAAGTAGGCTGAAGCTTGATTATGGCCAGCAGGGACTGACTGGATCATGAAAAATGTCTATCTTGGCGAGTATTCAGGTAAACTGGAACGGAAATAGTTGAGAAAGAAAATGCATGTTGTGTATCAGTATGTTGAATCTGTGCATAAGCTCTTATTGTGACAGCAGCCTAATATACCTGCTTACTGTCTAATGTTATTAACATTACAAAAGACTAAGAGAAAAATCACTCACTGCTCTATATAACCTTTGTAACATTTAAAGGGGTCATCGGATGCCCATTTTCCATAAGTTGATATGATTCTTTAGGGTCTTAATGAAAAGTCTACAACATACTTTGGTTAAAAATTCTCAATGGTAGTGTAAAACAACACCGTTTTTACCCTGTCAAAAACAGCTCTGTTCACAGCGAGCCGTTTCAGTGCATTTTCCTTTAAATGCTAATGAGCTCTGC
>NW_015626036.1:131609-142972 GCF_001515625.1 Sinocyclocheilus rhinocerous | reverse complement strand
AATTTCAGGTCACACGGCTGCTGAATTAAAAAAAAAAAAAAACTAGCTCTTGACTGACTGAAGTGGGCAGAAATGACAAAACAAAAAGGGGTTTGCACGAGAGATTCAATTTATGATAATAAAAATAAAAGAATAATCTAAAATCAGACTGGATGAGCCATAGTCAAAACAATCATGTGCATTTGTTATTTTATATAAAAGAAATGGTTCCCCCAAAAATGAAAATTTGCTGAAAATGTACTCAACCTCAGGCCATCCAAGATGTAGATGAGTTGGTTTCTTAATGGGAACAGATTTGGAGAAATTTAGCATTACATCAGTTGCTCACCAATGGATCATATGCAGTGAATGGACTTAAAAATGTCTTAATAATGGATTTGTTTCTTACAAACATTCAGCTTTTCATCTCATAAGATGTTAATTGATGGACTGGAGTGGTGTGTATTACTTGTGGATTATTGTGATGTTTTTATAGGGTTGGGTACCTATGTAACCGGTATGTACTAGAACCGAATCAGAAAGAAACAGACATTACATGTTTATAACGCTAAAGGCCAATTCATGTTTTTTGTTTTTTTTTATGTATCGGTTCAGGCTCCGTTTAGGCACTGAAATACTTTTAATACTTTTAAAAGTATTTTTGCACCGGTATCGCAAAAAAAAAAAACAATACCCAACCCTATGTTTTTAGCAGCTGTTTGGACTCTCATTCTGATGGCAAGAGGATCCATTAGTGAGCAAGTGATGTAATGCTACATCTCTCCAAACCTGTTCTGATCAACAAATCTACAGTTAAGTTAATAAACTATATTACATGCCAGAAGAAGCACATAGCTGTTGTCATTTGATAGAAGCAATAAGGCACACAAGGATGCATGTTTAAGAGGTGTTGTTATGCATAACGTGAAGCTGAGGCTTATTGGTTTATTAAATCAAGCAGCATAGATGCATATTATTTTCTAATTTATTTCTAAGTAGCAACATGACATGCAGAGTCCTTTATTAAAAGCAGAAGGTATTTCCCTGCTGGTCATTCAGATTTCGCCTTGGTCCTCATTGGATTGGAACAGAGATCATAAATAGTAAATGATCCTAGAGACTGAAACAGTGAATCTGATCTGAGCGTGAAACTTTGCTTGTTACTGCATAGACAGCGGCTATTAATTCAATTAAGTGGTTAATCATTTGAATAATGTTAATAACCGAAATTTGTCTGATTATAGCGTGACATAAACAGCATGTAGCTGCATCAGATTATACAAGACTAACTTCTGTATGATTCTAAAGAGAAATGCAGTGATGCTTGTTTGCAAGGGTCGCGATTATTTCTTTACAGCATCTAGGATTTATGATGTCAGCGCTGAAGGTTACACCATGTACAATTGTTAGTAGGAAGACGATGCTCATTTGTTTTGCCCGCCTCTCTGTGGATCTGAAAATGGCAAAAAAGTACATTATCAAGCCTTTGCAATAGACAGAGCCTTAATGTGTCAGTCTCAGTCTTAAAAATCTACTTTCCAAAAAAGTTTTATAGCTTTTTAGTTCCTGATTCCAAAGGAAACTGAAGTTTAGAAAACTCTCAAAAGCTTTGTAAAGCCCAGGATGGCTTCACAAGTCAACATGAAGTGACATTCTCAACCATTTTACTTTCATAATATGACACAATTATAGTTAATCAGTATATTCAGTTGGGGAAAAAAGTAGGCTGAAGCTTGATTATGGCCAGCAGGGACTGACTGGATCATGAAAAATGTCTATCTTGGCGAGTATTCAGGTAAACTGGAACGGAAATAGTTGAGAAAGAAAATGCATGTTGTGTATCAGTATGTTGAATCTGTGCATAAGCTCTTATTGTGACAGCAGCCTAATATACCTGCTTACTGTCTAATGTTATTAACATTACAAAAGACTAAGAGAAAAATCACTCACTGCTCTATATAACCTTTGTAACATTTAAAGGGGTCATCGGATGCCCATTTTCCATAAGTTGATATGATTCTTTAGGGTCTTAATGAAAAGTCTACAACATACTTTGGTTAAAAATTCTCAATGGTAGTGTAAAACAACACCGTTTTTACCCTGTCAAAAACAGCTCTGTTCACAGCGAGCCGTTTCAGTGCATTTTCCTTTAAATGCTAATGAGCTCTGCTCACACCGCCCCTCTCTTCCGTGGGGTGATGAGCCATTCTCATGAGACTAGGCTTGTTCACCTGTCACCGGCTGGCGAGAGTAGCCACTTGCAGTCGGGCGGAATTAAAAGCGGAGACGTTAAGTCGGACACTTTCTGCTCCCGTTAGTGACGCTTGCACGGTGTTTGCATACTCTGTCACAGATGAAGTGAAATAAATGCAATATTTTTCAAACGTTTCAGAAACGTTTTCATGAGCAACAGAAACACTTTTTATATACTGCTTAATACAGCGCCATCTGTTCATGAATAAAGTTCATCATAAACATATACTATTTAAATAACAATAAAGTATCCTTTTATCAGTGATTTTTGATAAACGTGACTCAATATAACAGTGCGACTACACTAAAAAAGCTTTACTGTTATAAAAACAGATTTGTGAGCATTATTGGAATTAAATTGTTAGAATAAACACGCAACACACGTTGCGCTTGTCATCACAGAATCTAATCAATGAGAATAAAGTGTGTGTCATCATCAAGGCTTTCGCAGCCGATTTTTGAGGCAACTGCAGCGCCTGCCCTAGGCAGGCGTTTTGCTCTTGTGGTACTTTGATGGCACATGTGATCACAAGGTGGCTGCAGCGCCGATCAAAGTTGGACAAATGTTCTAACCAGAATGCATTGCTTTTGTCAGGCGGCAGCCGATCTTTTTTTTTTTTTTTTTGCTATTCTTCACTTGAGATCCAATGCGAGTTCATCAATGAAGTGTCTGCCAACACTGGTGTTCCAGTGTGGTGGTGAGATAACATCGTATTACGGACCAGCATTCTCATTACATAATAAATCATCATTAGCAACGGCTAATAAGCAAACCAATTAAGACAACCGTACAGACAAATTTGATAACACGCCCCGGTTATTACGCCGTAAAATACGCTGACATCATGGCTTCTTATTGATTTAACAGCCAATTACCAGATACTCATCTGCTGTTTATAGATCCAGCTGTGGTGAAGAATAAATCAGCACAATTGGATATTTTGGACTGCCCAAACATGCTCCGTTCACACGCGCACATGGATGTGTGTGTCCCACAGACAAATAGCTGCCTATTTACTCACCTCTCAAGGGTTCGTTAGTAACGGCACAATGAAGAGGGATTATCCATGCTAAATGTGTGGCCACGGCTCAATAGTCCTCGTCCTCCAGCACCAGACCATTTGCGTAATTGGTTTAAAATTGCAAACCACATACGAATGTATGAATAACGTGTAGGACATAATTGAAGAAAACCAAATGAAAGCAGTCATGCACCTGCTGCACGCTGGTGTTTATTGTCGCTCTGAGCCGGGTCATTCTCGCTGCCGGTCTTGGCTAAGTTGAATTTATGAGTGTTCTTAAGTAGGTCAAGCGCATCTTCTTTTGAAAGTCTGTGTAGAGAGGCGAGTTTCTCCTTAGGGACAGTTATTTTTTGCACTATTGTTTGTTTTTCTGCTGCTCTGCGGTGCTCTGGTCATCCTGTAATAAGCAACTCTATTCAGAGAAACAACGGAAAAATTGCACGCTGCCCGGATTTAACGGAGCAATCAAATAAAAAGCCCTTTTCATAAGGCCGCCTCAAGTCTATATAATAATGAGAGGTGTTCGCTAATGGGAAGCTTCACCACTGCAGTTGTTCATACTTAAATCAGAGATGTACTGTTCATTTTGTTTGACTTACGATTTTTGCCTGGTGGACAATAAAAAAGGTCAAATTTACATTGGAGGAGAGACCTGTGTAATATCTAGAGACTTAGACTTGGGTTATTTTGATGAAAACCAATAAGAAACCACCTAAATACTGGAACAACCACATAGCAACCACCCAAAACACTACAGCAACCACCTAACAAATACTCAGAATGCCACCCAGAACGTCATAGCAACCATTTACAACACTCTAGAAACTACATAACCACAGAAAGCCCAAGAAACTAACTGAACACCCTAGCAACCACACTTAGCAACTAAGAACAACAGCCCTAGCAACTGCTTAAAACACCCTAGCAACTACTCAGAATGCCATATAAACTACCCAGAACACCTTAGCAATCACTTAGCAACTAGTCAGAACCCTTAGAAACCACCCAGAACAGTCTAGCAACCACTTAGAATGCCCTAGAAACCAACAGAACACTTTTGCCACGGCAAAACTAGCACTGGCTGCACGTTTTGCTTGGGCAACCCCTTAAATCACCATAGTAATCACTCAGCAATTACTCAGAAAACCCGAGCAACCACCCAGAACACCCTAGCAACCATTCAAAATGGCCACATCAGTATTGGCTGATATATGTTCTTCTGTAATGTTTTCGTTATCGGCATGACAGGGAAAATTTGGCCAATATATTAAAGCCGATAAAGACTTGTTTTTGTAATAAGGCTCTCAAAAATTATAGAAAAATTTGGATTTAGATTTAGCTTTAATTGGCCAACATATCAGTTGTCAGATTTCAAATATAAAGAATGATCTATTATCAGTAGGGATGCACAATATTATTGGAATGATATCGGAATGATAATGGCTTAAAATGTTGACATCGGCATCGGGCCGATATGAAAAATTATGTCGATATGCCTTGCCGATAAGACAAATAGCATACATGTGCTCAGGGTGTGCTAGCGATAAGATCACGTCAGTAGTGTACTCATTCTTTAAGCAAACTTTTGTCTGAATAGTGATTAGATCCACTGTTTTGGATCGCCGCATTTAATCAAAGAATGAATGACATGTCCGGCGTCAACAGTTACTAGAGTGCAGCAGCAGCAACAACAGCCTCCCCCGGGTCCTAATGCCCGTCTGTCAAAATCATGACGCTTGTAAGTTTAATAATTGTAAATATACCGATGTATTCATTAATGTGTAATGTGTTTTTTTTCTAACCGATTATGAAAAAATGCAGTAATTGATTTATAATTATTTTCAGCTTTCAGTGTGCTCTCATTATAAAAGAACTTCATTATTGTTTATTTAATTCTAAAAAGTAAGTTTTTGTTAAAAACTAACCAAAATTAAAAATAATTTGTTTATAATCTCTGCACAGGAAAGACTTGGTGTTGTTTCCAAACAAATCTAAATATATTGGTATCGGCATCGGCTATCGGCCAAAATGAGTTGAAAAATATCGGCATATCTGATCTGCAAAAATCCAATATCGTGCATCCCTAGTTATCAGTATCTGCCAAAATTTTCATATCAGAGCATCCCTACTAGCAACCAACAGAACACTCTTGCCATTGCTAAATCAGCACTGGCTGCGAGTTTCGCAGTCACAAGCAGCAATCGTATTTTCTTCAAAAAACACAGAAGTCTAGCTGTCCTCTAAAATAAAATACTGTTTTTTTTTCCAGATGTAACAGGACAGCAGACAGCACTGTGTGTGAGGAAGCAGTGCTAGAGCTTGTTAAAATGGGTCGGCGGTGGGAATCTCATTGATATTGTAAGTGGCAGGGATGGGTGAAGGGTACGCAGTCAGATCCACTATGTCTCTGACAGGCCATTGGACTCTGTGGTTTCTGCAGTGTGTGGGCGCCCTTGTCCCATTACTGCAGCTCGTACACTAGCAGCGCATCATCCAGACAGCCGTCAGGGTCTGAGCCTAATGCACAGCAGCAGCAACGGCCAGACAATCTCTGCCACCACCAGAGGAGATGTACTGTACGCACATGTCCACACTGCCACGATTAGACAGCGCCCGAATACAGCACGGGAACAATGACACCGCCTGCTATGCATACAGTACAGATCTCTCTATATCTCACAGAAGCGCTATGTGAAAGTCGTCATTGTTATTCCTGCTGCCCTCAATGAAGTTTCAATCGCAAAGGGTCGACAAACGAGGTCACGTGACTGGGTGAACCTCTCAAAACCCGTTAGAAAGATGGCCAAGTTACTCTTCACCACATAATCAAGCAAAATAAGAAAATGAGCCATATTTTTAGAGCAGTATTTACACATCATAGGATGTACTAAGTCTAAATAAAGAAGTCTAAATAATAAATAGATAAATAGATCGATCTACGTGGTCTTAAATGTTTTCTTGGACATTTTTTCAAGAGATTTACTTTAATACTGTATGTGAGAATAAACAAAAGAAAAATATGAAAAGAAAAATACCCAGAGACATTACAGTAATGAGAATTGTTCTAATCAAAAACAGTCAGTAAATAAGTATAAACATATAGTAAATAAACAGGCAACAATCGTGTAGATAAATAGTCTAAATAAAAAAAAATATATAGTCTAAAACAATAAATCAATCAATCAATCAATTGCAAGCATGTGTTAAATTTTCTAACAAAAAAATATAGTCAAAATAAGTAAATAAATTTAATCAAATACATAAAAAGTCTCAATAAATAGCAAAAAAAACTGTCTATATAGATGTCTATATAAACTGTCTATAGACTGTCTATATGAATATAAAAATTGTCTCAATCAAAAACGAATAACTCACTCAATCGCAGGGAAGTTTAATTCAGTAACAGCTCTAATAAAAAAAAATATTGTAGTCAAAATAAGTACGTTTAAACAAATACATAAAAAGTATAAATAAATAGGCAACAATTGTGTAAACAGTTGTCTAAATTGTCTAAAACAATCAATAAATACATAACTCAAGGTATGTGCTTAATTGTTCTAATAAAATAGTAAATAAAGTTTAAACAAATACATAAAGTCTAAATACATAGGCAAAAAAAACTGTCTATTTAAATACTCAGAATTAAAAAAAGCTTAATTTTCTCTATACAAAATATAATTTCTTTTTTCTTCCTTTTTTGATTTAGTGGTAAAATGTGACCTGTACATGTTTTTGTAAGATTTACTCGACCAAGATAATCATGGCAAGTGTCACTTTGCGTACATTTATGCAAAAGAACACCATAATCATTTCTATTAAAAAGATCTAGGAAGAGCGTTTGTTTGATAAGTGGGCTGCTGAGTGCGTATGAAAGGCAGATGCTGCATCGTCTTCTTTTGATCTGGGAAAATTCAGGCTGCTACTGGTAAGATCTTCTTCTATTACTGTTAATCAGATCAGATTGATTGAATCAGGAGCTATCAGGATGTGATCAAACATGTGGGACTCCTCACCGCGGCTAATGTACTGTTCTGAGGTCAGCAGAAATGTGTGTGTGTGCGGATGAAAGGGCACTGACGTCTATCTGACAGACAGATGCTACATGACATGCCTGCGTACGGATAAACGCAAACCTTTTGTCAAAAGGGCACGTTGTCAAGCACGGCATGAAAAAAAACGGGTTGTGCCCTTTACAAGAATCAGCCAATCACAGCGCGTCGATGACAAAGCTATAGATGGCTGATTGAGGAAAATAGTGGTACATTGCTGCTGCGCTCCAGCTGATTCAATACACCAGACTTTAAAGATACAGAATGAACAATAAGGCTTACAGATGGAAAGCCATTAAGGCTTCTAATGACTTGTGAGCATTATTTGCCAACCTCTTCTATTGGCTTTTATTGCTCAGAGGTAGCTTTTTCAAAGCTTGGGAGACTTAATGGAGTTCTCAATTAAGTTTTATTTAAATATCAACTCTGGCTCAGGTGTTTCTCCTAAAATCCTTTTTAAGGACTAGAAATACATATACACATACAATGTTATCTTAGTGCCATTATTATAGTTTTTGTTAATATTTTGAATATTTTTTTTCCTGCTTTAATTAAAGTTTTAGTAAATTTGTTAATTTGTTTTGGTTTTTTTTTGTTAATTTTATTAGGTTCTTTTTAAAAAATGACTATGGCTTTTTATTAAGTTTTAGATTTTATATTTTGTTTATTTAGTTTTAATTTTCCTTTTTTTAATACTTCTATATTGTTTTTATTAAGTTTATTTTTTAGTTTTAGTTCATTTAGTTTTACTTTTTTAATATGTCGATATAGTTTTTATTGCATTTTAGTTTTACAATTTTCAATATGTTTATATAGTTTTTATTAAGTTTTATTTTTTAGGTTCAGTTTATTTAGTTTTAGTATTAGGGTTTTTTTGTTGTTTTTTGTTGTTGTTTTTTTTTTTTTTTTATGTATCTACACAAGTTTAAGTTTAAGTTTTTATGTGGTTATAGTTTATTTTTTTATTCACCAAAATAATTTAATGTAGAAACAGTTTTCTCTCAGAAATTGCAAGTAAATTTTACGAATATAGTATTCTACATTTGAAGTGGATCAAAAACGTTCAAAGTTGTCCTAAGACGAGAACGCATTTTGGTTTTAGGACAACTTTGATAAAAGGTTTTGATCCACTTCAAATGTTGACTAGTGTAATTAGAAATAATCAGCAAGTAACACATTGAAATAAATTTTTTGTAATTTCAAATATTTTCTTGCAAAATATAGCCCAATAATCAACAAAAAAAAAAATTTTTTTTCAATGTATTATAACTAAAACGAAACAATCTTGGCAACTAGTTGAAATAAAATAAGCTTAAGGTTTTTTATATTTTATATTATTTCAGTTATTGTTTATTTTATTTCAAGTAATGAAAATACTTTTTGTGGTTTTATTCTTAGATAACGATAAACCTAATATACACAAAGGAGGCTATGACTGATGCACAGTAAGAGTATAGAACTATAAAAACAGTATCATTTGGTGGAAGAATTTGGCGAGTTCATATTATCTTGAGCAACTGAAAATAAGGTTGAGATCTCTACTGAGATTAACAGGGGCTTTTTCTCAGAAGAAAATCTGAGAAGATCAAGAGAATTTCATCGTTACCCTTATTGCTGTCTAGAAGAAACAACTGAGACAAATACGTTTTCATTTCTGCCGGAAATCGCGCTCCACCTTGACTCCTCCAGCCTGTGCAGCATCACTCTGAGATGCCATTTGGACACGTAATTATAAAAGCACTTAAAGGTGGCCGACGCGACCACGCTAGTCATTGCTGGTGGTGCCGTGTGCCCTCATTTAAAGGCATTAAAAACTATTTGTAGCTGCACTGCTGGTCACGCTTGACGTTGATGTTGCCCGGCGATGCAGAAACTGATGTGAGGAGTGAGAATGTGGCAGGTCTGTTGATCTCGCACCCTCTGTCACATTAGAGCTTTCCGACGGTGACACACACTTCTGTCGCAAATCACATGACTGACCCAAACACTGCGCTACATTTAGCAAAGGGCGTGCATGGACCGTTTGAACCGACACTGTGAATTATATGGGACAAACATATGGAAGTAAAATAATGACAAATGTATTTGAAACAAAAAAGCATGTTGAATTGCACCAACTAAAAAAATAATGCATTGCATTAACAGTGCTGGCATTTTTATGCCTTGTATTCAGCCCCTAAAAATGCAAGCCCTGAAATGCAATGCATTATTTTTTCAGTTAGTGCAATTCAACATGCTTTTTTGTTTCAAAGACATTTGCCATTATTTTACTTCCATACAAACGCATTTAAACCTATATTGTAGGGATGGGCATTTTTGGCAATTTCTTATTTTGATCATCGATAGGTTTCAAAAACAAGTACTCGAGTAGGTGTGGGGGGCCGTAATGAAAATATCTGAAGACTGTTATGAAAATGAATGTTTTTAAAATAAAAATATGACATGAAATCCTGTCTATGAAAACATGAAAACATGAACACATGATTAGAAAACTGTTAGATTATGATTATGATGCAGCAATGTTGTTAAAAAACAAGAATAGCTGCCTGAGGTGAAGCTGAAGAGTGACTTTATGCCAATAAAGTGAAGCCTGTTCTATGACACATCTTATGATATTAATCAGATAACTTAGATACATAACAGACATAACATTACAACTGTATTTTGTTACAATATTTGCGCACAAAAAAATGCCAGTGAACTGAGAGAGAGAGAGTGAGAGCGCTCCCTCCTTGATGCGCTTTCATGACAGCGCGCTGCAAGGAAAGCAGATAGAATTTACTATAGATTTCACATTCTATAAAGTTCTAATTATAATGCTATGTTTATGAAATGCCAGTGAAACTTAAGTTATGCGCTAAAGCGAGAGAGAGAGAGCTCTCGCCGTGATGCGCTTTCATAACAGCGCGCTGAAACACGGGCAAGGAATTTACTATAGATTTCACATTCTATAAAGTTCTCATTATAATGCTATGTTTATGGCAGATTTGTGCTATATTTCCATCTACATTATCAAGTGATTCCTGAAATCGCCTGCACATTTTCAAAGCCATACGAAGTACGAAAACACAAATATAAGGACTGTTGAACAAACATGACGAAAAAAGCACTGCTACATTATTATAACATCAGTGTTTTTAAAAAAGAAACATCTAAAAGCAATATGACCATCTCAAATAACTCAGTCAATATTGGGCATTGCATTTGAGCATGAAACTAAACACTGGTAATATGCAGCACGTTCAGCATGTTAATAAATGTTAATATCCCAAAGCATCCTATATTAGATGAATCAGATATGCATGTAGCTAACCCAGACATCACTACGTGACTTCGAAGCCATGCTTCTTTCTTTTCTCACGTCTATACTTTGGACAGCATGCTGTGGCCAGCTAAACAATCAGAGCCCAAAGTGCTGCTATAACTATAAAAATATATATTTTTCCACCATCATCGTTTTCATGATCGATCATCGCTGTCGCGGCCAAGTACTCGAGTACTCGATTGCTGTTGCACATCCCTAATATGTATGCATGTATATTTATACATTTATGTAGTTTATAATGTGTGTACAGTGGTGGCCAAAATTATTAGAACACTAGGATTTTCAGCGGCTAAGAAATGGTTTTAAGTTTACATTTACATTTAGTCATTTAGCTGATGCTTTTATCCAAAGCGACTTACAAAGTAGAAGCAATCAGACCAACGAGAGAGCAACAATACACAAGTGCTGTGACAAGTCTCAGTTAGTCTAGCACAGTGCACATAGCAAGGTGTTTTTAAAAAATTTTTATATATAAATAAATCAATTAGACCGAATAGGTAAGTGCTAGTATTAATTGGTCAGGTGATGGCGAAAAAGATGTGTCTTTTAGATGTTTTTTGAAAATGGCTAAAGACTCAGCTGCTCGGATTGAGATAGGCAGGTTGTTCCACCAGCTGGGAACAGTCCAGAAAAAGGTCCGTGAGAGTGATTTTGTGCCTCTTTGGGATGACATCACGAGGCGTCGTTCACTTGCAGAACGCAAGCTTCTGGAGGGCGCGTAGGTCTGAACTAGCG
>NW_015626036.1:100358-131057 GCF_001515625.1 Sinocyclocheilus rhinocerous | reverse complement strand
CATTTTTGGCAATTTCTTATTTTGATCATCGATAGGTTTCAAAAACAAGTACTCGAGTAGGTGTGGGGGGCCGTAATGAAAATATCTGAAGACTGTTATGAAAATGAATGTTTTTAAAATAAAAATATGACATGAAATCCTGTCTATGAAAACATGAAAACATGAACACATGATTAGAAAACTGTTAGATTATGATTATGATGCAGCAATGTTGTTAAAAAACAAGAATAGCTGCCTGAGGTGAAGCTGAAGAGTGACTTTATGCCAATAAAGTGAAGCCTGTTCTATGACACATCTTATGATATTAATCAGATAACTTAGATACATAACAGACATAACATTACAACTGTATTTTGTTACAATATTTGCGCACAAAAAAATGCCAGTGAACTGAGAGAGAGAGAGTGAGAGCGCTCCCTCCTTGATGCGCTTTCATGACAGCGCGCTGCAAGGAAAGCAGATAGAATTTACTATAGATTTCACATTCTATAAAGTTCTAATTATAATGCTATGTTTATGAAATGCCAGTGAAACTTAAGTTATGCGCTAAAGCGAGAGAGAGAGAGCTCTCGCCGTGATGCGCTTTCATAACAGCGCGCTGAAACACGGGCAAGGAATTTACTATAGATTTCACATTCTATAAAGTTCTCATTATAATGCTATGTTTATGGCAGATTTGTGCTATATTTCCATCTACATTATCAAGTGATTCCTGAAATCGCCTGCACATTTTCAAAGCCATACGAAGTACGAAAACACAAATATAAGGACTGTTGAACAAACATGACGAAAAAAGCACTGCTACATTATTATAACATCAGTGTTTTTAAAAAAGAAACATCTAAAAGCAATATGACCATCTCAAATAACTCAGTCAATATTGGGCATTGCATTTGAGCATGAAACTAAACACTGGTAATATGCAGCACGTTCAGCATGTTAATAAATGTTAATATCCCAAAGCATCCTATATTAGATGAATCAGATATGCATGTAGCTAACCCAGACATCACTACGTGACTTCGAAGCCATGCTTCTCTCTCTTCTCACGTCTATATTTTGGACCGCATGCTGTGGCAAGCTAAACAATCAGAGCTCAGGGTGCCATCCAAAGTGCTGCTATAACCAATCAGAAATATATATATATATATTTTTTTTTCCCACTATCATCGTTTTCATGATCGATCATCGCTGTCACGGCCTAGTACTAGAGTACTCGATCACTGTTGCACATCCCAGTGTTATATAATTTTTATATTATCTGTTTTAATTTTAATTTAATTAAAGTTAAGTTATCAAATGTAATAAACACTTTTCTCTCACTTCCGTTATCTATCATACGCGGATCCATTCCGGCAGAAGGCGTATGACGTATGCACAGCGCGCGCGCCTCTGAGATATGCTAGTCTTGTGAGTTTGTTTAATAGGAGCAAAGGAAGCAAAGTTTCCTTACTTTAGCAAAGGAAAACCAGTCTCCTCTTGGTTTATATCGAAATCCTCCGACATTTTTCTTTGCAAATCTTCGGTTTGTACTTCTAATTCGTGACCGGCGTTTTGTTTTGTTCTCTCTACACATTCGTCACTAATCACGCAACACCGCGCGTCTTACATCATCCGCCGGAACTGCTTCAGTGTATGACAGTCAGCGGAAGTGAGAGAAAAGTGTTTATTACGTTTGAAATATGGTTATTTTTCTTACAAAAACTCATGGATTCGCTACAAGGGGCCTTTATTCATCCCCCGGAGCCGTCTGCGGCACATTTTATTATGAATGCGCGAGCTTTATTTGACGACTTGTGGACTGTTCAACTGCAACACCCGCTGAGTGCCATTAAACAGCTTGAAAGATCAAAGACCATTTTTAATATAACTCTGACTGGATTCGTCTGAAAGAAGAAAGTCATATACACCTAGGATGCTTCGAGGGTAAGTAAAACACAAGCTAATTTTCATTTTTGGGTGAACTAACCCTTTAAAATATGATAACTGTATATTTGTTTCTATTACATATTATTTGGTTTTAGGGTTTGTTTGTTTCAGTTTTTAGTTTTTGTTTATTTAGTTTTAGTTTTTTTTAAATGTCTATAAAGTTTTTATTCATTTTTAGTTTTTAGATTTTGTTTATTTTTTGGAAAAAATTTTGTTTTAGTTTTTTTATTTTTATTTTTTTTATTTGTCTATATAGTTTATCAAGTTTTAGTTTTTAGTTTTTGTTTATTTATTTTAGTTTTGTTTTTGTTTTTGTCTATATAGTTTTTATTTTTTAATAAGTCTATAACATTTTACATTTTGATAAATTAGTTTTAGTTTTTTTAAATTATTATTTAGTTTTAGGTTTTTGTTTTAAATATGTCTATATAGTTTTTATTTTTTAGTAGTTTTTAATAAGTCTATATAGTATTTAGTAATAAGTCTATATTAGATTTTGTTCAATTCGTTTTAGCCTAGTTTTTAGTTTTTTGGTTTATTTAGTTTTAGTTTTTTTTTTTAAATGTCTATTTATTTATTTTTTTTTAGTTGTCTTTTTTAATGTGTTACTAGCTGATTGTTTCTGATTTGTAAGATTTACTTGACATTTCTGAGTGAAAATTGCTTCCACATCAATTTTTTTAAAAGGGTCATATGATGCGATTTCAAGTTTTCCTTTCTCTTTGGAGTGTTACAAGCTGATTGTGCATAGATAAGATCCCTGAAGTTGCAAAGACTTAAGTCTCAAAACCAAAGAGATATTCTTTATCAAAGTTAAGACTCTGCCACGCCCCCCTAAAACGGCTCATTCTAACACGCCCCCACATATCTACCACACTATATGGAAATATTTGCATAATGCCACCCAAATGTTCACGCAAAGAAAGAAGGCATGGTTTCAGTAACCGCAGTTAGTGTTGAAGCAGCCATGTCAGGGAGACACTGTGTGTTTCTAGGCGAAAGCAAAAGCACTTTATTTAGCCTTCCGAAAGTAGATGCATTTAGGAATCTTTAAGATTACTTACAACAGAACAGCAATGCATTTTATGGACGACCGTTTCGTGAACCTAGGAGAGGAGGTAATTCTGACTTTACTATGACAATCTGGCGCTTCTGAATCAGCTACTGTTTTGTTATTAGTTTAAGTATTTGCTATTGACTGTTCAAATGCAGAGTTTTGCGCATCATGTGTGTGTGCGTGCACGCGCATGTGTGTGTGTGTGAGAGAGAGAGAGAGACAGCGTCACATCAAAGTGGAACAGAGTTAGATGTCTTAACCATGGCTTGTGTACTGCAAACACATACCAGCTTCATCACTGTGTCTGTCACGCGACTCTGTTCCCCTTTCGGGCTTGAACTGATGGTAAAACTAATGACATTATTTACTGTCTTTACAAAGGAGGGGGCTTTGTAGAAAACGAAGCGTTTGAGAGAGGCGGGGCATATAGGACCTACAATAATGTACAGTATTTGAAAAATAATGTGTTTTTTGAACATTAAAGCATGTCAACATATTCTGTTACACCAAATACACAAAATAATGATCTTTAAAAAAGCATCATATGACCCCTTTAAACACTAAATAAAAATGAAAACTTATACACTTATTAAATTAAAAGTGACATTTTAATTTAGAAATAATATTTTCTTCTAAAACATACTTTGATCATCAAAAACAATTTTTTACAGTGTTTTACAGTGCACTTAAACTAAATGAAAATGTTGTGGCAAAAAGTCAAGATGAAATGGCAACCCATTTACTTTGATAATGTATTTCTGTGTATGAGAACAGGACTTTATTTTATTCTTCTGGAACTGTTTGGAATTTATATTACAGACAAACAACTTTTTGGGGGAATAGCATGCATGCACTGGTGAATCTGTATCTGTATGAATCTGTATGAATACTGTGTATTGAGAAAGTAAATAGAGTCCCTTTGATTTCATTTTGACTTTAAATGAGGCAGTGTAATTGCTTCTGGTGCCGCTGTTCTGTAATGAGTCAAAACAGAGGTGCATTTCATCAGCATTTATTCTGCTTTATTTATCAGCATTTGCCTTTAAACTTTGCTGCAAATCGTTTTTCCTTGCAAAAAGTCTTGAATATTACATGCATCACCCAGAGCTCCTAGAATGATTCCTCAAACCTCAGAGGCAAAGAATGATTGCAATTAAAAAAAGGCGAGAGTAGTGAACATACTGTAAGAACGCAGGCTCTGATGGCTGTTCTACAGGCTTTCTCTATGACAAATTAGTGGAACATAATAAAATTGCTTCACCCCGATTCCCAAGATTCACATTATGGGATTTATTCCTCATTTACACTTTGTACGGTGAAGGTACAGAAGTACTGAAATGCGCTCACAGTCCCTGGAGAGTCTGCCGCTGTGCAATCAATCTTTTTCATCCTGCGAGATGCTCCAGCATGTAATTCTTCACACAGTCAAAGTGCTAGAAGAGAAAAACAAGAATAAAGCTGGTCAAAGAGTCAAAATAGACGTGGTAAAAGCACTTTAGACATGGGTATGGGTGTAGGAGACCAATAGTCAATGAATCTCTGCTTCAATTAATACAGTAGCAAGCCGTCCATCTAAACAATACTTTTAGGCATCATAGGCACCTTTACAAAATATATTTAGGAATAAATAAATGCATAAATAAAAGAATAAATCATTATATGTATAAATAACTGCATAAACAAATGCATAAATTCATAAATAATTGTGTAAATTAAAAACATAATTAATGCATAAAGAAAAGCAAAAATAAATAAATGAATAAATGCATATATAAACAAATGCATGCATGAATGAATGCATAAATGAATGCATGGATAAATAAATGAATAAATGCATGAACAATGTATTAATAAAAAAATGTATAAAGGAATGCATGAATAAATATGCATAAACAAACAAACATCTACAAATAAACAAATTTATAAATTAATAAACATACATGTATGTATGAATGAATGAATGAATGAATTAATGAATGAATTAATTAATTAATTAATTAACAGATGTATAAATAAACAAATGTATCAAGGAGTACACAAATGAATACATGCATAAATCAAAACCAATGTATAAATAAATGTATAAATGAACGCACAATTAAATATATAAATGCATGAATGAATGCATTGTGAAAGCATAAAAATGGCTTAAAGCCTGTCCCATTTTGGCCTAAATTAAAGGTATACACTGCATACTTTATGCATATGACAATCCCAAAATGCATTGCAACAAGTTCAGTTTCACCCAAGAAGTCGAGAGAAATGTTAATTATAAGCATACTTGCTAACATTCATTATTTTACCCAATAGATCTGTGCGCTACTTATTTTTTACACACTCTATATATCAAGTTGTTAGCTAATCAACATGCTAACAATCAAACTATTAAAATCAAGTCACTACTTATGTGGCTACTTGAGAGACTGTTAATGATTCTGCCCATGAAGAGAGTTTCAAATTAGACACTTTATAGAGAGTATAAGCTACAAAATTTTCTCACACATCCATTTTTTTTCTCAATTGTTTACCTTCACCTAAGCCATAAGCAACTGTGTTTACAAGGATACTTGCAGAGACATGCATTTTGACAATTTTGCGCGTATGTGTCATTAATAGACGCGGAAGTGAACGGAATTCAGAGTTCACGTGCATCTGCATGGCTCTCACTGCGTCTACACTGGATGCGAGCGGCGCGACGCGACAAAATACGATGAACCCATTATAATCAGTGATGCTGTCTACACTGGATGCGGTGCGGCACGACACGACAAATCTGAAGAGAAGGCTCCAGTTCCCGGATGTCGTCCATACTACCTTAAGACCTGACGCAGTCCTTTTCTCCACAGAAGGAAAGAAGATCATCCTAGTGGAGCTTACAGTGCCGTGGGAAGAGGGGTGGGAGTAGGCATTTGATAGGAAATCTGAACGTTATAAAGATCTTGTGCGGGACTGCAGGGACAAAGGCTGACAGACATTGTTGTATCCAGTCGAGGTGGGATGTAGGGGCTTCCCAGCCCAATCAGCCTGGAAGCTGATGACAGACGTTGGACTGAGAGGGACAGAGAAAGAAGGCAGTGCGAAGACTGGGGGAGGCAGCAGAGAGAGCCTCTTGCTGGATTTGGAGCAGGAGAGAGGAGTTGAGCTGGCAGCCAGGAGGGAGTGAGTAGTGCTTGCCACCACTGCTGACCCGCCAACAGAAGAGTGTTATGGTTAAGGGTCGTAACACTTTAGGATCGTTGGTAACCATCTGATGACACAACCTCCTGGCTAAAGGCTCCAGTCATTGCAAAATGACTGAAGGAGAAGCATCTAAGGATGTACGATATCACATATCAATGCATGTTTGCCACTTTAAGCCTACGAAAAACACTGAGCCAAAACACTGTGAAGAAATGACTGCCAGCCTCTTCATCTGTCTCCTCATCAGCTAGAGAAGGATTTCTAAGCTCTTCTGCTGGTGTTCTCAACACCTGACGGAAACTCAGGACAGCCGCGCACAGAACAATTACGCTGTGAGATGAGCCGAGATGCAGCCTCTTCCCTATTTACCTACAGGAAATGAAAGACTGAAGAGAGATGAAGGGATGTGACGGCGGAAAGCCTGATGCCGCTTCACGTTTGTGGAAAACTGAGTGACAATGTGACAAGTCGGCTTATAATAATGTGATCTCCTTAATGTCTCAATGTTTTCTCAGATTTAGAAGATTTGGTGGATTAGATAGAGTAAAAAAAAGTCCAAATGGAGACTTCTGTTTGAGGTCAACATGAAAACCATCTGTGGTGTATCTGTGAGATAAATAGGATTCTAAAATTGGATTTAGTTTTTAAAAACTTATTTCATCCATTGAGAACGGTGTTGTTATTGTTAAATAAAACTAAAATGATTAAAAAATGATAAATTTCATTATAAATATTAGATAAAAACCCACTGAAAATTAGAAACGGAAAAAAAATAAGTTGAAGTACTAAAATTAACTGAAATAAAAATAAATGAAAGCTAAATAAAAATTTGCAAAAAATAACTTTTAAAACTTAAAAAAATATATTAAAAATAGCTCAAAATCAGCATAAAATCTCATTTTCATTTTGTTTAAAGTACTAACACAAAACCCAAACTAAATAAACCAAAACTGGCAACACTTTACAATACGGTTTCATTTGTTAAAATTAGTTAACTATGAGTTAACATGATACTTGAACAATATTGCAGCATTTATTAACCTTAATGTTAAGTTCAACATTTACTAATATGCTTTTCATTTTTAGTTCATGTTAGTTAATGCATTGACTAATGTTAAAACTAGTCAACCCTAAAACTTTAGACATAATAATAATAATAATAATAATAATAATAATAATAATAATAATAATAATAATAATAATAATAATAATAATAATAATAATAATAATAATAATAATAATGATAAGTAAAAAAAATAAAATTAAAATGTAACAAATTAAAATGAAAACGGAAAATACAAAAGTTTTTTTAAAAATATTAATAAATCACACTAAAACACTGATTGACAATCGACTGGATGGTGGAAATTTCAGGTGGTTGAAAAATACATAAGTAAGCCAAAGTAAGCACAAGTGAAGTAAGCCAAAAGAAAATTTTAAGATGAAGGAATATAAAGACAAATATTTAATTACATTTTTTTTTTTTATAAATCAGGTTCATTTAATGTTGACTTTAAAGTCTCCTGCTTCTCATATGTTTCTCCTGATGTGAAAAATAACCGGTAATCTCACATGATATTTCTCCTCTAGGGTTTCAAAAGAGATCTCAACATGTGCAGTCAAAAGCCAGAACTCTCAATATGAACTTAAACATTTCTTAACAAATAATCTGGGCTTCTTTTATGTCAGCTGTTGACTCACGTGTGCCAGTTTATTTCTCCTGATGAATTTTAGATTTTAGACATCTGAGACAAAGTTGATAATTAAATGAACAACAACTGAGAACTCAATTAAAGGGACAGTTCACCCAAAAATGAAAATTTTATGTTTATCTGCTCACCCCCAGGGCATCCAAGATGTAGGTGACTTTGTTTCTTCAGTAGAACACAAACAAAGATTTTTTAACTCAAACCATTACGGTCGGGCAAAAAATTCCACGTTGTCTGATGATATATCAAAATCGTCTTCCATTGTGATGACCTGTACTTCTAAATATCTTTAGATCATCGCAGTGCCAGTGAACACGTCTGCAATCTCTCTGCACTGTATACATAATGTAAATAATGTATACGCGCAACAGATCGCTTCCGCACATGCGTCTACTATCATAGATATGTATAGATGCCCTATTAGACCGCTACAGATACGTTGACGCGTCAGCCATTTTGGAACGTATTGCGGCCCATAGAAACAGTCACTAATGAGGCATCTACTTATATATATCTATGTCAACTATACCAGAGCACGTACACGCGTCACGCACCGGATGTTGTGAACGCGCTCAGGACAGTTGGACATTGCGGTGGATCAGAGGTAAAAAATGACTGCCATTATATGACTGACAGACTGCAACGGTTCGAGTTAAAAATCTTTGTTTGTGTTCTACTGAAGAAACAAAGTCACCTACATCTTGGATGCCCTGGGGGTAAGCAGATAAACATCACATTTTCATTTTTGGGTGAACTATCCCTTTAAGAGCCATGAAACAGCAACGTTCCTGGGCTTTGGTGACATTTGGCTATTTTGGTAAACAGACTGACTGTGTTATTAAAAATGATAGATTATAGTCCAACGACTAAAACGAGAAGTCTGGTGATGAACACGGTCTCCAGTCACTTTCAATACAAAGGGGAAATTATTTGTTTTGCTATGCTGACAGTCACACAATGGGTGCGGTGGAAGAAAACAAAACATGTAAAGTCCTTGCTGATTGTCATGACATGTCATTTAAGTCACAATGAGGTTTCTCGCTGCAACAGGGGGTGTGATGTAAAGCGAGATCTGCGTGGGTGGGGTTGGAAAGTGTTGCGCTGAACTGGCTACAATAACAAGTCAAGTTCTTTTCAATAATGAGGAGTTCTTCCACGGTCACATACGGATAAGATTGACGCTTCAGTGCAGTGAGTCACCGTGGGTTATTTCTAAAACCGATAAGAATCCGTAGCCAGCGGAGTCCCTGCGATCCTCTACCGCTCTTTAAACCAACCCTGCGCTCCTGAAGACTCTCTAAATCACTTCAAAAAGTCCTTGGATAATTGTGGGATTTTATACCATTAGAGTGCACTAATTCAGTTTCACTGTTACAGGCGCTGATATTAAATGGAAAATGAACCAGGGGGCAGAAATGATAATGAAGGATATTAAGCCGTCTGAATGGAATTTTAGGGCACACCGGCGAGACGCAGCATCCAGAGCACGTTCCTCTCGGGGGGGAAGCTTACTTAGAAGCTGTTCCTGACATCACTGTGCGTCAATGAGACTCATACGGGTGTCCTTGTGAGGCTTTTAGTTACTGTCTCGCTGCTAGTAGAGACAGACGCGCCAAAGTCGATTCTTTTTTCAATTCTGAGTAGGATTTGAGGAATGGCCTCATTAGCACCTGCTGTAACTACACTACCATTCAGGATAAGATTTTTTTTAAAGAAAATAATACTTTTATGCATTCAATTTAACAAAAAGCTTATTTTTGAATTTTTTTTAATTTACAATGTTACGAAAGATTTCATTTCAAATAAATGCTGTTCTTAAAAAAGAATCCTTAAAAAATTCCATCACAGTTCAACAAAAACTATGAAGCAGCACAACTGTTTTCAACATTGATAATAATTAGAAATGTTTCTTGACCAGTAAATCAGCATATTAGAATGATTTCTGAAGGATCACATGACACTGACGAATGAAGTAATGATGCTGAAAATTCCATTTTGATCGCAGGAATAAATTACATTTTAAAATATTTTCATATAAAAAAAGTCATTTTAAATTGTAATAATATTTCAATAATATAATATAATGTAATAATAAAATTATTGTACAACATTTTTACTGTATTTTGATCAAATAAATGCAGCCTTGGTGAGCAGAAGAAGCTGTTGCATTAACAAGTATGACTAACCTCAAACATTTGAAATGGTAGTTTACATCAATATGGGGGCAAAAGCATTTTTCCATTGGCAGATATTCAGCTGTACATTTTTCAATATATTGTAATATTTTCCTGCCTGCTGACTTTTGGCATCATGGGCCAGTATGGAAAGAAAGCAATTGACAGCACTGTTTATAGACTTCAAATCAGAATTTCTGTCTATACAAACATCATAAATGAGCACTAAGGGATGACATGGAATATTTGTACTTCTAAAAAAAAATTTGTCACACCATTTAAAATGAACTATAGTGACAAAACGGCTGAAAGAGACAGTGACAAGTCACAGCACTTAAAACATGCACTGTCCCTTTTAACCTAAAATCCTCTTATTGACTAATGTTATGCATCAGCTCCCTAAATATGGATTATTTACCAGGTTATTTCACAGTTTTGCCCATCTAGTTTACTTGCTCCTAATGCCTCAAACCAAACCCCAAATATCTTTCAAAGATTTGATGGCACTAACCTGGCAAACTTTGGCAAATCCAGTGATTAGTTCTTCCTCAAAAGTGTTCAGTGCTGCAGTCCGGTAACTTTCACACACAACTTTGTTGCCATGCAGACTGATAAAGACCTGTGCACTCAGACTGCAGGAAGTTGCATAACAAATAATGCAATCTGATTGGAAACTGGCATGTTTGCAAGTGCTTCCCAGTTATGCGTGCAGTCAGACGGTCAGTGAATGGACTGTAGGCGGTACATTTGTGAGCTGTCTGACACTACTATGAACCTAACAAAACCAATATTACGATGCATGGAGAAACAACATACAATACTATGTCATTTCAGGTAGGGCTGGGTATCGAGTTCGATACTTTTTAGGCACCGACCAAATTGCCTCGATACCATCGAGTATCGAAAAACGTCTTGTCGTTCGGTACCAAATTTCGATACCTAAGGGGTTAATCTCATATATATATATATATATATCAGTCTGGCGAGTAAACTAAAAAAATTACTAGCCAATGGCGATTCAATTGCCAAGGTGTCCGTAGAGGGTTGAGAATGTAAAGTAATTCTACTTTATTACCAAAATGTAATTTTTGGGGAAATAATATACTGTGAAACTGAATACTTGCACTCTTTCCAAGGGAAAAAGTCAGACCTTTTACTTCGTACAATTTTATTTAGACCTTGCAGTGCAATGTGCACATTTTGTAGATCATACAAACTTATAAAAAAAAAAAATTATTCACCTCACTGAGCCAACAAGCCAATAAAATCACAGTCCCACACATTAAAAAAAGCTAGTGATAGCCTTTTCAAAGTAAAAGCAATTGGCCACAACTAAGGTCACATATCTTTGTGAGGAGACATTTCATCAGTACAGTCTTTGACCTAAAGCATTAGCCTATGTTATTAAACTACTCTTTATAAAAGATAAATGAACTTGACTTGAATTTGAACAATAAACAGTTGTACTTTAAATGCTAAACATTTATAATTTTAGGGATTCAGGACATTGATTTCAGTGTATTTCTTTACTTTGAAATACTAGTAATACTACACTGAAAAATCACTCAGAAATTGCTAAAAAACTTAGAAACGGCAAGTATAATCTTTTTTTATTTACAGCACAAGGTAGTGCTGGGCGGTATGACCAAAAATTTATATCACGGTATTTTCCAAAATTATACCGGTTTCACGGTACATGACGGTATTTTTTTTTCATGCATGACCGGGTGGGTGTTAACCATATTTTCTACTGATTGAGAGAGGAAATACTGCAGTATATTGACTTAGAATGCCCTATTTTACTGTCATGAGGAGTGAATATTGTCAAAAAATACCACACTAAATAGTGACTAAACACGACCCCTTTTAATACATGTTAACCAGGAGTCACTCTCATTTATAATCGCGGCATCGTCTGATAAAATCAACATGCATCTACACTAAAGAGCAGCTATGAATTTGTTTTGGCTATATTACTTTTTTGTGTGGATATTGTGGATGAGTTCTTCTGTGTCATCATGTTCTATTAGTTCTACAGCTTCAGTTTCGGAACTTTCATGCTTAGTAACACATACAGCTGTTCCCTCACCACAGTGCAACAGTGAAAAGGGACCCCTTTCAAACAAAGTTGCGTTCCGAACGTTGTTTAAGCGACATACACCGGTATTGCGGTATTTTAAAAATTAATATCATAACAAAAATAAACACCGGTATTCGGTATGAACCGGTATACCGCCCAGCACTAGCACAAGGTATGAAAGCTGTCAATGGAGTGCTATCTTTTTGAAAGACAAATCCACAAACAAAACAAACAAAATGTCCGCACACTGATATGTGACTGCTCCAAAGAAATTTTACTGATTTAAGTGAAATTTTATTGATTCAGGTGCCTTACGAAGACCTGATGGTCGAAACGTTCTATTTGAATCAATAAAATTTCTTTGGAGCAGTCACATATCAGTGTGTGGACATTTAGTTTGTTTTGTTTGGATTTACCTTATTTTTGTCCTGCACCTGAGCCTTCAGGTTTATGGGATGTGTCCACGCCTTTTACCTTTTCGAAAGGTACCTTTAAGGTACTTATATGCACCATATAGGGGTAAAGAGATTCAAAAAGATTCAAATGTGTACAGTTTTTTTTTTACCTGTTTTTTCTATAAACGTACTTTACTTTACTTTACTAAACTAGACCAAACACCCTCGTTCCAAAATCCCGCCCTTCAAAAACACGTCAGCCAACCCAATATCACCAAGTGCGCAAATTGATTGACAGGCAAAGAGGAAGCTCTGATTGGTCACATTTTCTGATTTGCTACACAAGAGATGCTTTTCTGCTGTTGATAGACTCAACAACAGGTGTGATGTCTTAAGACACCCATTTCGGAAATATCTTTTAGGTAATGAGCACATTTTATGGGTGTTATTCCCAAATAAAAGACTAAGTCTATAGTGATTTCATTACAACCAGTATCGAGTCCATTTCATGATTTCTCATGTCATGGTCGGTTGACTCCAATAGGTGTCGCTACTGAGCTACTAGAGATCAGTTCTCCAGCTGATTTCCCGGCCTCAAGCTAGTTAATTAAGCATAGTGAGTCATGTTTCAGCGCCATTACAGATTTATGACTGGAGAGAGGCCAATTCGACATGTGTAATGATGACATAAATAGTCGAAGCAAGATTAAAAACAATAAATGATGGCTTGGGCAGATCATCATAATCATTTGTAACCAGTTTCCAGCATTATCAGAAAATAAGCAAGCAGAGAGCAGTTCCATCCTTTGCAACCATACAAGAGCTCTGCGCCATTACTAAACTACTGTTATGAGTAATAATTAACTATATTAAAATTCAAGAAGATCATAAACATCCTGAGAGCTCGGTTATTGCCAAATGTTCACGTCTAATAAGAAAATCCTCATTTTGATGGTGCCATCAATGGATTTTAGTACTCTACGGACCCATGGCTCTTGAATGTGCTGCTTCTCAGTTAGCCCTCAAAATCAGTTCCATTTCATTGGGAATTTAATCAGTGATATTGATTCACATGGAGTCGGATTGGATCGTGTCATCAAGCTGCCGCCAGCAGCACGGTTTCATCCCAATACAAATAATGATCTCATGGAAAAATGTGTGCCGTGTGAAATCACGCTCAATAGCTGGTGTCTGCCTGATCTGGGAGCTGATTGAAATAGACGATGCTCATCACATGCTGTCTCAATACCAATCACCATCAGTCTGCAAGCACCGAGTAACCTACAGAATCAAGAGCTGTCAAGATGCCATCACAGTCAATCACTCAAGTCTTAGAGAAAAAGATGGCAGTTTTAGCTTGATTTGAGTTCTTTTAAATAACTCAGAGGAAAATGTTATTTCTTTTTCGCAGCTCATTAGTTTTAATGGAGTTCTCATATTTAGTTGAAGTATGAACTTTGTCTTGGATGTTTCTCCTAAAATTTGTCCTTGAGGAAAAAGTACATTTGAAGCAAATGGGCCAAAGTTGACATTCGTATGCGTTTGGAGTAGTGCTGGGCGGTATACCGGTTCATACCGAATACCGGTGTTTATTTTTCTTATGATACTAATTTTTAAAATACCGCAATACCGGTGTCGTTTAAATAATGTTCGGAACGCGTTTGGGGGGGGTCTCTTTTCACTGTTGCACTGTGGTGAGGGAACAGCTGTATGTGTTACTAAGCGTGAAAGTTCCGAAACTGAAGCTGTAGAACGCGATGACACAGAAGAACTCATCCACAATATCCACCTTGACCGCCACAAATATCCACCGCCCCCTGCCATCAGCTCCCGCGTCTCACACACACGAGCATGACTTTAGCACTAGATTTAGCAACTTTCAGATGCTTTTAGTGGCTTTTTTCCATAGAATATATATATTGACAAACCTAGCGACCTTTTTGGATAAACCTTAGCTATGGTTCAGTTGGAAGAAATTTGCCAGTGCTGTCCCGCGAGCGTGAGGTCTGACTTTCCCGGAGAAGTGTCGCCTCTTTCGGCGTCTGTTCGTAAAATAGGGCATTCTAAGTCAATCTACTGCAGTAGCCTATTTCCTCTCTCAATCAGTAGAAAATGTGGTTTACACCCGGTCATGCATGGAAAAAATAAAAATAAATACCGTCATATACCGTGAAACCGGTATAATTTTGAAAAATACCGTGATATTAATTTTTGGTCATACCGCCCACCACTAGTTTGGAGCTATAAAAGCAGCTCAGATCATTTGCTCTTGGAGGAATTAGATGAGAAATTGTTGCGTTTATATTGAGATTTCTGACTCTTATTGCAAACCTTGGTTTCTTGGCAAATCTGAGAAGTTTGAGAAATTAAAGGACTAGTTCACCCAAAAATACAAAAATAAAAAATTGCTGTTAATTTATTCACCCTCGTGTCATCCGAGATGTAGGTGAATTTTTTCTTGAGTAGAACAGTAAAAAAAAAACTATTCATTTAAGAGCTCTTCTGAAACATCTGAGAAGGAGACTGTCCATGCAAACAGTTTGTCTAAAACTAAAAAAACTTGCCACCACGTTACTCTATGACGTCCATGAGTCATATGTGCCACATTTCTGTGGTGCATTTTGTACTTTTTGGTGTTTGACAGCTCAGACAATCTTCTAAACTTCTTTTATGTTCCAGAGAAGAAAGAAAGTCATACTGGAACAGCATGAGGGTGAGTAAATGATGACAAAATTTTAATTTTTTGGGTGAACGAGTCCCTTTAATCTCATTGCTTGTTGAGGTATTAAAATGATTTTTCTTTCCTATGGGAAGCTACTAAACCCAGACAGTAGCTTATTTTCCTAACACTCGACTAATCAGGGGAGGAACAATCCTGAATTCATTTCAAACCTGTTTGGCTGGCGTTATTATATAATGAGGCTCTCCATTCCCTATTCACTCAGACTGTTAAACCACACAAAAACCTTTTCTGCAGCGGTACGTGCGTCACTTCAGGTGATATAACGTCCATCACCTCGGCACTCATTTAGACGCCTGTGTGAGCTTTGAGTTTCAGATCTAATGGTTTCTCTCAGTAGGGTGCACCCTCAGAGCAAAATAAGCCTTCAAAAGTTCTAAAACCTGTCAGTTTTGAAACCAGAGTTTAGTTTAAAAATGCAAAATCATTCATTTAATCAGCGTCTATGTGCCAAACCGCCTCCACCATTTCACGTACAATCACACCTAATCAAGCCCACTTTGACACTGTTAGTTTAATGGGGTTTTTGCCTCGAACAGCTGGGAAAGGTGAAAGTTACACCAGGTCACACTGCACCTATCAACAGCTCCTGAGTTTAGATCTACACTAATCACAGTATGTGAAGAATTATGCCTCAAATACACAGTTTTTCCATGAAGACTTTGTAAAATTGGGTTCAGAATGACATTTTGCTATACTGCATATAAATGTACTTCAAAATATGTACTATATGACCAGATAAAACTGTGTATGTATACTGTATATTGTAATCCAGTGCGCTTAATTTTACCTTCCATTCCAAGAGAGATGAATGAACTGGAAGTGAAATTAAATGCAAATTCCTTCTTCATTTATAATTTGATCCAGGGATGCACTAATATGGAAAATTTGGGGGATATTAGATATCAATCTACATTTTGTGAGACTAATTCCCAAAAAAATATAAAAAACTGCAGTTAAAAATAATAAATAAAATAAGGCCTACAATGAACCATCAAAATAAAGAAGTAAGCTTTATTTGATAATAATTAATGGAAAATATATCTTTCACAAATACAGCAAAAAATAAACATTTAGAATAATAAACATTTTAAATATAATAATTAAATATTCTATTTGTATTTAACAATAGGTAAGCCTCAGAGGTAATGTGGGGTTGATTTATCAGCATTAATAAAATAAAATAAAATTTAAAAAAAAGTAAAAAAAAGTAAAAAGCAATATATCTTTCACAAATACAGCAAAAAATAAACATTTTGAATAATAAACATTTTAAATATAATAATTAAATATTCTATTTGTATTTAACAATAGGTAAGCCTCAGAGGTAATGTGGGGTTGATTTATCAGCATTAATAAAATAAAATAAAATAAAAAAAATAAAAAAATGTAAAAAGCACTACTGATAATATAAAAAAGTCAGCAGTATGACTGCCAATAAATTATATTAATCCGATGCCCAAATGTCAAGGCATATACCAAAAATTAGTTAAAAATTGCAAAATAAAATTATTATTTTCAATATGATAATTGGACACCATTCTCAGTTAAACAGGCATAGCAAGGTCTCAGTGACAATGTAGCAAAAGACTGTTCGAAGTGTTTAGTTGCACAAAAGTGTTTAGTTGCATACTATTTTGTAAAAGTTCAGAACGCAGCATTTGTCTCACACTTTATTTTGTGACATTCACAGACCATACAGACTTTCCAAATGAATATAACTGCTAGAGTGACTCGATATCAAAGATTAATTGAAGTTGCAAATGATTAAATGGCCAGACGAACAATCTTTGTAGTTTCTGATGGATGATGGGTAAATCTGAAAGAAACAAAGTCTGAAAACAGCAGCCGGCAAACCTCCAAAAAGACTTTTTCTACACAAAGACAGATCACTGTTCTGTGATGTGCTACAAAGCCCAATAAACTTGGCCTTAGAAACTGATCAGAGACAAACGAGACAAAGCTCTGATCTTTCCTCCAATCAGACATTTGACCTCACAATCCCACGACTCCTCCAACAGATGTCTTATGGACTACGCTTATTCTGCCTCCAGGAAACAATCCAGAATTCCTCAATGGAGCTCGACTGTCAAAACCTGATGATTTATTTTGAAGAAACGAACGCTGGAAAAACTGATGCAGGCTTTTCCATTCCGTGCAGCTCAAAAATGCAACTCCCTCTCGCAGATGGCACAGGGTAATGATAGCTTTGTGGAACGATCTTCTCTGGATTGTAATCAACGCATCAGGTTTTGTGTTTGAAACACGCCGGCTGCAACCATACACTGAATAAACAACATGAAATCACAGACACTAACGCCTCAAGACATTTGAAGAGAAGGTTTTACACTGATAATTACTCCTGACAACACATGAAACATCTGGGACATTTATCTGCGAGCGACTCGTTTACATATGTGACATGCATGTGCATGTACTGTAATTAGGCCGCTTGCAGATGCTACATGCAGTGTAGTAGTTATCATTATATACAAAACATTCTATTTGCCTGCAGCCAATAAACAATCGTCATCGCTGTACTTTTGCGTAACAGCTAAGTGTGTTTTGTAAGCAATACTCTCAAACTGCATGGTAATTCAGGCATTTCATGCATTCTTGGTTACACAGGAACGTCAAAGCGAAGCCAACGCCTTTTACAAGCAATGCAGCAGAGTGTGTGAATCACTGCTTTGGGTTAACAGTCCAGAGGGACCCTTCTCTACTGGCGTTAAATATCAATTTCTTGTCCAACACTCAACAATTAGGAAACCAAAAAGAATGAATCTACGCACGAGAATAATAGTATATAGAGATGTAGCGATACCATTTTTTTTTTTCAGATCCGATCCGATACCAAAAATTCTGAGTATCGGCCGATACCGATCCGATACCAGCACTGTTTTTTTTATAATCAATGTAGAATTTCTATACATCAGTGTGTTGACCTGATCATCACTGTTTTGTGTGTTAAACACAATCTACTAAATATAGACAACTTCATTTTAAAGAAAAATAAATTTAAAAAAGATATAATCATAATCTATGACAAAAATACTATATTTTTATAGTATACAAAATAGTATATGCCATTTCCTCAGTCTAAAGTTAATGACAGCGCTTTTGTAACTTCCAAATAACTTCCTTTTATTATACTAAATCACATATAATCTAAGTTTATGTACATTAAATAATCTAAAACAAGAAAGATTTCTGTCAAAATTTCCAGGGAGATGGTACAATGTGTGCAAGATGCATGTAAACAGATCAAAATGAAAGGTTTTGGAGATGTCATTGTGCAGGTCTGAAGAAGAAGAAAAAAATCTTGCAATGGTTAAAACTAGGGATGTCAATTTTCGATCATTTCCATGATCGATCGTCGTTTAAATTAACGATCAATTAATCGATTAATCGTTAACTTTACTGCAGCAAAAAGCGTCTATTGCTGATAATCATGATAATTTTGGTCACTATAATCGTGATAAGAAATTTTCATACCGTTACATCCCTAGATCAAACAGGTATTTCAAGAAGGTATTATATATTTACGTCACATACACAGGAAGCATGACACAAGTTGGATAACTGCTCAGAATGCTGTAATTGCTCTAGTTTCATTCAAAGACTAATTGTTGCCATTTCGCAATTTTCGTGCTGATCTAAAAGATCAGGGAATGAGATAACCTGTAACAACCTTCCAAACAAACCTACAGTATGCTGCAAAATTCAGACAAACAGATTTTTTCTCCCCGAAATATGCAAAATGTGCAGTGTTGGAAGGCCTCTAGGAATAAGGTTGGGAACCACAGGTAAAATAAAACACCAAGCTAACGCTGCACACTTCAATCGCTACCACAACAAGGAAACAAGATCCTTTAACAGAGACCGTCTCAACTTGCCTGTTGGAAGAGAGACTCAGATGTCAACGTGCATGAGTTTAAATAAAGACTGACAGCAAAGAAACTCACCTGTGTGCCTTCACCGATGCCCAAAGAACTAGAAGAAACACTTGTTTTTGTCTACAAAAGACTGCTGAACATCTACACGCATTGGCTTGTTACTCCGAGAAAGAGATCATGAACGAATCCTTGTCTTGGATATAGTTATCAGCCCAATGCGTGGGTTACATGCTGGTTTACAATGATGACACTGATTGTATGTGCAACCCAAGCCAATGATGCGTCACATAACCCCCCCCCCTCTCCCCCACCCACCACCCCCTTCCAAACCAGCAGATCTGGCTACAACTCGCCGGAGGAGAAGACGAGGCTGCATGTGCAGCTCAGCTCAGGAAAACACTGAACAACCTACTAAACCGTTGACAATGCGTTCTAAACCCACACAGCGCTCATTCACTCTATTGTTTGTGCAAACGCTAGCAGCACCACACCTCTCTGAGGTTTAACCGGCCTGCAACACTTTTCAAGTGCTATTTGAATCACATGCCTCGTCGATGAAGATTCAGGAGCCAGAAAAAGTTTGGCCGAAGCGGTCAGGAAATCGGTTTGACAATGATATTATTGAGCTTGGGAAGACTGAGGCCTCAAAATAGTTTTTGTGGTCAGTGTAGTTTGAATGGCCGCTTCCTCATTCAAAGTTAGGAAAATCTTGAAGACCAGGGGCAGAGTTCAACAGAGCTGTCAATAAAACTTAAGTTGATGTCCATGTTCAATGGATACCTGACTGACTCTTCCAAAAGAACAGAGGAATTTCATAAGATACATGGATACTAGATGAACAGAAAAAAAAATTGACCATCCAATGCTTATGAAGGGTATTAACCTGGCTTACAGAAACTTATCAACCACTTCACATATCACTTCAGATGGTTAATGTTCGCCAGAGTTGATCGCTCTATTTCAATTCATGAGTGTGAATTTAAATTGAACTGGACAACAACACATGCAGTTGAACTTGAATTTGAATTGAAATGACACAAATTTACTAAACTGCAATAAAAAAAAAACATTTTGTTTATTCATTAGCTCATAGTTTATTTAGCCTATTTATTTATCAAAAAAGATTTCTCAGTTATTTTTTTCAAAAATTTTTTTTTTTACAGGGTGAGACAACTTAAACACATTAACATCAAAATATAACAAATATCATATAAAATAGAAAAAAAATGCAAAATAATCTTTTTACATATATAAATATATCATATAAAAACTATTTTTAAAATACTGATTATATGCAGCACATTCTGGGAAATTACACTTCCACCATGAAAGTTCATAAAATAGGTAAATATAAATAAATGTAATGCATATTTCCATATGGAGAATTTCAAAAACTGATGATTATTAAAGTCATGATGATCCTGCATACGTCACCGGAGACAAGTTCAATAAAAGGAAAATTGAGTCATGATATTTTGATTAAATTTTTTTTTTAAAAAGTAAAAAAAAAAAAAAGAAACGGATAAAATGTATCCATGTTTCTTTTTTTTCTTTTTACTTTTTTTTAATCATTCTGATTTAATCATGCACAATAAGATTAACAACATGAATTTAGAAAATAGTGAGAGAATTTATTTAATGCTGACTTTATAATTGTTTTAGAAACTGTCCATATGTATAAGTAGCCTAATTTATAAAGAAAAATGAAACGCATTATTAAAAACTACACTAAGCAGTATTTTGACAAATTCCATTCCATTTTTGTCAAATTCAAAATACAATTCTACATCCTGTTTGCTACCGCGATTTGAATTCATTTTCATATCAATTCTCAATGGCGTGTAAAAGTTATAGCAAACAGTGACCTTTAAGCATGTACCCTGGAGTCATAAAGGAAAGACAAACAACAACAAAAAAACGTCCACGATGGAGGCTGTTTTCTAGATTCCCGAAATTGGCCAAATGTTTTGTGTGTTTCACACCTCACTGCGTTCGCTCATTTCCATTGAATCACATGTAATGGGGCCACTAACAGCAAAAAACAACATTGTGATGCGCAATTTGCCTTGTCACAAAACCCATTATATTGATGCAGATCAGCCTAATTTAGTAACAACATGAGTGTGGCCTGTCAGCCGATATCAGCATCTTGTCTTGGCTCAAAGGAATTGCAGTACTCGAGTGTATAATCTGGCCAAATAAGGTTCTTGCAAACAAACAAAGGGATGCAGCAAAGGAACTGATCCTTGTTTAAATATTCTGCACACTATGATTGTGATCAATGCAAACCATGATGCAAAACAGGCTGCATGTCAGTGTTTAAGCAACCCAGCTATTGTGAGCATTACAGTTGTAACCACTGCATGCAGAGCGCAAAAGCTGCAAGGAATGAAGTTATTTTTTGCAACATGGAAAAAAAAATAAAACTCTGTGCTATTGCTTTTGACCATCCCAAGGGATGAGCTACTGTATCCTCATGCATCTCATGAAATGAGCAAAGACGATGTGACTGTTTGCAACAAGGAAATGGGTTAAAAACAGCTCGTCAGGGAAAGAAAAAAATCTATGAGAGTCGACGTGAACTTGTGCTGACGCGTTTCTGCTTATCCCAAAGAAAACAGTGACGAGCTTTGAGCGCCAGTGGGTGTTGTTTTTACGTGGCTGTAGCTCACAAAGGGTTGGGAAAGGCGTGAGAAAATGTGATAAGTGCTGTGTACCATCCACATCAAACTGTTATTTCCCCTCTGACTCTTCAGAAAACTACAAATTCAGTATAATAGCTCTGTAAATTATGAGCAGAGATCTGTTTTCTCTGAGCCAAAAGGCTTAAAGATATGCAGTATAATGTCAAAAGCAATTATTGTTAACACCGTTCCCGTTCATACAAAAAAAAAACAATTGGAGGGGAAATCTATTGTGTAAAAGTTTAGGAATCAGTTACATATTAAGTACTAATTTCAATATTGTTTCTATGGCCTTGACCTTAATGGCTTCTCTTAAGAGTATGATGCGCTGGCCATGCATTCAAGTGTCTATCTGCTACAGATAATGGATAACGTGATTAAAAAAAACTATTTCCAAACAATCGCAATGATCATGGCCGCTGTCCACACATAAGATGCGGCAAAGTCACCAAGAATATAATGAAAAAGGTCATATTAATCAATTTGTAGCTTTTAATAAGTCCACTTATTGTGTTAGTCAAGGTTTCTTACATCAAAAACAGCCATAATTAGGTATTACATGATCATTTTCCACCCTGAATTACAGACGTCATGAAATGGTTTGACATGCATTGATTCATGTTCAAGTAATTAAACCAGCAATTAATACACTGAGTCAACTAAGCCATTGTTGGCTAATTTCCTCTGAAATGTGCAAACAGCATCCTAAAACAGCTGCTGTGTCTCATTCCATTCCCTAGTTAGTCTTGATCTACTAAACATCGGGACCATGATTACCTCACTTCCAGCTGTGAAAGTACAGTGCCAAACTCAACAAATAAGGATTTTTTTTTTAATGCTGGACCAAATTGGCTGCCACAAAAAATTGTCAATTTTTGATTATAGCATTGTATTTTTTATATTTGCTAGGGGAAAATGGCATTTATATACAAAAAAGAATAGGCCTATATACAGAAAATCAACCATGCAATGTATTAAAAAGCAAATTCAAGGCATACAAATGAATGTACACGGTCACTGGTCTGAAATGCCCTGTGACAGTTTTTCACCAGGCCCGAAACTTTCTCAGTGTCCATGTTCACTTGCTTTAATGAGCATTTGGGGAATTAAAAGGGAGCAAACTGTTCAGTGCACTTTCAATGGATGACATTTCGGTCAGTGGAATGACTAAACTAACGTTAACGTTAGAGAACTTAATAAGCCACGCCTAGAAAAAAATTGCTCAATAAATGGCTTGAGTTTGGGGCGGGACAGTTACGTATGTAACATGAGAAATGTTTGA
This sequence comes from Sinocyclocheilus rhinocerous, assembly GCF_001515625.1. Lineage (NCBI taxonomy): Eukaryota > Metazoa > Chordata > Actinopteri > Cypriniformes > Cyprinidae > Sinocyclocheilus > Sinocyclocheilus rhinocerous. Next base: position 107,931 of record NW_015626036.1, on the reverse strand, counting down.
GATGCTGTTTGAAAACACTCATTATTTTTGCAGTTCTGTTTGGCTAGTTAGTACCGCAGACTCCACACACTTCGGCTCAAATGCTGTTTTACCGCTGCATACATAACACCTGAAATAACTGACCCAACTGCTTAGCAAGTGAATTAATTAACATGGCTTACTCACGAGCTGTGGGGTCCAATATATTAATAATTGGCCATCCTTCATAAACGAGCTCCTCATAATGCTACATTTCATTGTGGCAGTTAGCAAAACTGTACTAAATGTACCGCGCAAACTGAAAATGGGCGGTACTTACCTGCCTTTACCTTGTCTGTAATTGGTCAAATACAATGGGTCTAAATAATAATTTTGTTTTAGCACTTCACTATATATTTTCATCTAAATATATATTGAGATCTATAAATATCATTATTCTCGTGTAAATTATATTTTTTTAAATGTTGTTTTACATTAAACTTTTACTGGTAAACGACTCTTCCGTGCGCCACCTTGAGGAAAAAACAACCAACTTTATTTTCCCTAGGAAACAGTTATCAGCTATAACGTGTGTGCTCATAGTTCTGACAACGAAACAGAAGATTTCTGAAGGACCAGTTGTGCATCTTAGTGCTTAATAATAAATAACCTGTTGAAAACTATCCCTCTTCTTCAGCTCTCAAAACTCACTTGCGTACAAACTCGGCGCCTCCGGATGCGTCACGTCAGCCTAGACGTCAATGGCATCAAACGTCAGTCACGTTTGAATGAAATTTTCAAAACACACTTCAACACTGTTCCAACTAATTCATGTCCTCAATTTTTTTAATTAAGTATTTGCCCATTTACGTGTGCTAAGCATATACACAGCCACAGCTGTGCATTCATTCTGAATGGTAAATCTGTACGACTCTTTCATTAGCACTAATGCAAAGGTAAATTAGCTGAATGAGAAATGGCACTACAATATTGCATAACTGCGCCTGCTTTTCCATTATAAATTTGTATATGTGAAACATTTAATCACAGCCCACCTGAATGTTACAATGCCAGCCGTCTTCGTTAAGTAGACTGATAATGAATATTTATTAATAGTGATGTAGTGCTCAGTTCGCCTGCAGACAGCATTGATTGTTGTACAGCACAGAAGAGTAGAATCACTGTCAGACTGAATCATTGAACTTAGTGTGATGAATGGCTGGCAAAACTCCAGTTTGGTGCAAATATTGATCCATACGCTCACTGATACTATTACTGAACATGCTAGTATGATACATGCAGTGTTGTTGTGCAGGTCACGCAATAAGTTCAGTCTGAGTTCACAGATACAGGAGCAGTCCATGATGATGATATGCACAAATATCTTTTTTCAGTCATTTGTGATTTCAGGATGAGTTACTCATGCATGAAATCATAATAAACTAGCCACAAAATTAGTTAAAAGTGTCTTTTTACAAGTTACTTTAATTTTCAGACTAATGTAATACTGACACTTATTAAAATGTACAATACTGTGGAATATATATATATATATTTTATTACACAGAACTTAATTTCTGAACTTATTTGTATTGTTTTATTTGTATGTATGGATTACTTGGGTTGTTACCGACATCTGGTGAAAATTTCATGTCAACACCTTTAGAAATATATTTACTGAGAAAAATGGTGACGTGTTCAATACTTATTTTACCCGCTGTATATATATATATATATATTGGATTCTATAGTATAAAAAAATACAATGGTCTTTATTCATCTCCTAAAACCATTTATTCATATGTAAAAATTTTATAAATTGTAATATTAATATTAAATGTATTTCATTACATTTATTAATTATATTCAGTGATTTTGGTCACTGTCTAACTTTTGCTCTCATATTGTGAATTTATTACCTATTGCATTATACTGTAGCCTATTAATGTGTTTGTATCAAGGTTATTATAGTTAACTACAAAAACATATTAGTGTTATTTTAGTATTATTATTTATTAGTATTTTTTATTATAGTTTTTATTTATATTTTAAATTGGCTTTTTTATTTTTATACTTTCAGTTTTCATTTTTATTTTAGTTACTTTTTTGTAACTTTGTGCTTTGTCATATTTATTAGTTTTTTAATATACTATTTAGGATTTTTTTTATTTATTGATTTATTGATAGTCAGTTTAGTGCTTCAAATAAAACTAGATGAAGATAGAAAAGAAAATAGATATGTTGCCTTAGCAACTTATTTATCTTTTATTTATTTATATTTAATCTATTTCCGCATTATTTTAATTAACACAAAAATATTTTAATTTTAGTTTTTTTTTTTGTTTTAGTCCATGATAATACCTCAACTGAAATAAAATATATTATAATTTATAAAATATTATTAAACTACAGTTTTTTCAAGTTACCGAGACAGCGTCTCATTTTCAACTTTTTAACTTAAAACTTAAAAATAACTCAAACTGAAAATAAGACAAAACCACACATTATCATTTGTAGAAAATATAGAAAATACAAAAGTAAAAACTAAATTAAAATATTAATAAACATTATAATAGTATCTCGCTGATACTAAAATAACACTGATTTGTATCACTAAGAAGTGACATAGAGAAATATATTTTATATATCATGATGTTTTATGGTAATGCTTATTTTAATCGCATCTAGTGATAAGCCATTTAGACGAACCTTTTAAATAAAACATTCATGATACTGTATTTACTCACTGTTAAAAGTAAAACTAAGTCTTTTGACCTTTGACTGCACAGAACTTTAGTTCTATATTTGAAACGACTTTTTGTAACGAATGCTGGAATTGTTTCTCCAGAGCTTCTGCACTGTATTCTCCTGCTTTAACTTAAAACTTAAAAATAACTCAAACTGAAAATAAGACAAAACCACACATTATCATTTGTAGAAAATATAGAAAATACAAAAGTAAAAACTAAATTAAAATATTAATAAACATTATAATAGTATCTCGCTGATACTAAAATAACACTGATTTGTATCACTAAGAAGTGACATAGAGAAATATATTTTATATATCATGATGTTTTATGGTAATGCTTATTTTAATCGCATCTAGTGATAAGCCATTTAGACGAACCTTTTAAATAAAACATTCATGATACTGTATTTACTCACTGTTAAAAGTAAAACTAAATCCATAAAATGTCATAATGCCTTTAAAGGAGTCTTTTGACCTTTGACTGCACAGAACTTTAGTTCTATATTTGAAACGACTTTTTGTAGCGAATGCTGGAATTGTTTCTCCTGAGCTTCTGCACTGTATTCTCCTGCTCTGCTATATTTAAACTCCAGCATCTCTCTCTTGTCTCCGGCAGAGCTGAACCTGGATGGAGCCCAGAGGCTTCAGATATTGATCACCGGCTAGAAAGGGAAGTGACCTTCAAAAGCTGATGATCCACTGCCTTTGAACAGGCCGCTTAAAGAGATGTAATTAATGCGGAAACCTGCGTGCCGGCAGCATTTGATTACCTGGAATAGACCAGGGGAGCCCAAGGTCTGCACGACTCTTCCGTGCGCCACCTTGAGGAAAAAACAACCAACTTTATTTTCCCTAGGAAACAGTTATCAGCTATAACGTGTGTGCTCATAGTTCTGACAACGAAACAGAAGATTTCTGAAGGACCAGTTGTGCATCTTAGTGCTTAATAATAAATAACCTGTTGAAAACTATCCCTCTTCTTCAGCTCTCAAAACTCACTTGCGTACAAACTCGGCGCCTCCGGATGCGTCACGTCAGCCTAGACGTCAATGGCATCAAACGTCAGTCACGTTTGAATGAAATTTTCAAAACACACTTCAACACTGTTCCAACTAATTCATGTCCTCAATTTTTTTAATTAAGTATTTGCCCATTTACGTGTGCTAAGCATATACACAGCCACAGCTGTGCATTCATTCTGAATGGTAAATCTGTACGACTCTTTCATTAGCACTGATGCAAAGGTAAATTAGCTGAATGAGAAATGGCACTACAATATTGCATAACTGCGCCTGCTTTTCCATTATAAATTTGTATATGTGAAACATTTAATCACAGCCCACCTGAATGTTACAATGCCAGCCGTCTTCGTTAAGTAGACTGATAATGAATATTTATTAATAGTGATGTAGTGCTCAGTTCGCCTGCAGACAGCATTGATTGTTGTACAGCACAGAAGAGTAGAATCACTGTCAGACTGAATCATTGAACTTAGTGTGATGAATGGCTGGCAAAACTCCAGTTTGGTGCAAATATTGATCCATACGCTCACTGATACTATTACTGAACATGCTAGTATGATACATGCAGTGTTGTTGTGCAGGTCACGCAATAAGTTCAGTCTGAGTTCACAGATACAGGAGCAGTCCATGATGATGATATGCACAAATATCTTTTTTCAGTCATTTGTGATTTCAGGATGAGTTACTCATGCATGAAATCATAATAAACTAGCCACAAAATTAGTTAAAAGTGTCTTTTTACAAGTTACTTTAATTTTCAGACTAATGTAATACTGACACTTATTAAAATGTACAATACTGTGGAATATATATATATATATTTTATTACACAGAACTTCATTTCTGAACTTATTTGTATTGTTTTATTTGTATGTATGGATTACTTGGGTTGTTACCGACATCTGGTGAAAATTTCATGTCAACACCTTTAGAAATATATTTACTGAGAAAAATGGTGACGTGTTCAATACTTATTTTACCCGCTGTATATATATATATATATATTGGATTCTATAGTATAAAAAAATACAATGGTCTTTATTCATCTCCTAAAACCATTTATTCATATGTAAAAATTTTATAAATTGTAATATTAATATTAAATGTATTTCATTACATTTATTAATTATATTCAGTGATTTTGGTCACTGTCTAACTTTTGCTCTCATATTGTGAATTTATTACCTATTGCATTATACTGTAGCCTATTAATGTGTTTGTATCAAGGTTATTATAGTTAACTACAAAAACATATTAGTGTTATTTTAGTATTATTATTTATTAGTATTTTTTATTATAGTTTTTATTTATATTTTAAATTGGCTTTTTTATTTTTATACTTTCAGTTTTCATTTTTATTTTAGTTACTTTTTTGTAACTTTGTGCTTTGTCATATTTATTAGTTTTTTAATATACTATTTAGGATTTTTTTTATTTATTGATTTATTGATAGTCAGTTTAGTGCTTCAAATAAAACTAGATGAAGATAGAAAAGAAAATAGATATGTTGCCTTAGCAACTTATTTATCTTTTATTTATTTATATTTAATCTATTTCCGCATTATTTTAATTAACACAAAAATATTTTAATTTTAGTTTTTTTTTTTGTTTTAGTCCATGATAATACCTCAACTGAAATAAAATATATTATAATTTATAAAATATTATTAAACTACACTTTTTTCAAGTTACCGAGACAGCGTCTCATTTTCAACTTTTTAACTTAAAACTTAAAAATAACTCAAACTGAAAATAAGACAAAACCACACATTATCATTTGTAGAAAATATAGAAAATACAAAAGTAAAAACTAAATTAAAATATTAATAAACATTATAATAGTATCTCGCTGATACTAAAATAACACTGATTTGTATCACTAAGAAGTGACATAGAGAAATATATTTTATATATCATGATGTTTTATGGTAATGCTTATTTTAATCGCATCTAGTGATAAGCCATTTAGACGAACCTTTTAAATAAAACATTCATGATACTGTATTTACTCACTGTTAAAAGTAAAACTAAGTCTTTTGACCTTTGACTGCACAGAACTTTAGTTCTATATTTGAAACGACTTTTTGTAGCGAATGCTGGAATTGTTTCTCCTGAGCTTCTGCACTGTATTCTCCTGCTCTGCTATATTTAAACTCCAGCATCTCTCTCTTGTCTCCGGCAGAGCTGAACCTGGATGGAGCCCAGAGGCTTCAGATATTGATCACCGGCTAGAAAGGGAAGTGACCTTCAAAAGCTGATGATCCACTGCCTTTGAACAGGCCGCTTAAAGAGATGTAATTAATGCGGAAACCTGCGTGCCGGCAGCATTTGATTACCTGGAATAGACCAGGGAGCCCAAGGCCTGCTGGGACGTTTCTGCGCGATCGAGGTCTGTTTCAACTCTGACACACATCTTATAGAGAATTCACCGCATGCGTGTGTTTTGTTTATGTCAGGCGACTGGCTTGTGAAATCGCAAGGATAATTGTTCATTTGTGAGCATAATTACCACCGGTTTCAGTTGATTTATTTGTAGCTGGAGTACAATTGCATCTTCCTTTAGACATAATTAGCAGCGTGTGGATTTAGCAGGCATTATGCTTCTGACGACGGCATTTCAGGCCATATTTACATGTTGTGGATGTGTGCACAACATGAAGAAAGAAGCTATTAGGGTCTTTGGCAGCAAGTCTCTTTGTTGCTGAATAAATGGCACACCGCAGAAGGATATGAGAGTGTTTGAGGTGTATTATAGGAGACTTGAAAGATGTGTCTACTAATATTAACCTGTTTGAAGCTGCAGGTTCATACGAGATCATACGCCATTGTGCACACAAGAGTGAACAATGTTGGACACGTCATTGCAATGACCTTCTGAAACGTGTCTGTTTCAGTTCAGTTAAGTGTTTTGTTGGCACGACAATTGGAGTATAGTATTACCAAAGCATTAACATTATTTTTTATATGCAAAATGCTTATAAAGATAATAATAAAAAGAACAATGAAAGAGGAAAAGGAAAACAGTTTAATCTTTTAAAATTATTATTATTATCATTCATTTGATTTTTCTGTTTCCATCATGCAAGGTTTGTGTTGAAAATACAGCAGGTTTTCAATGATGTTTTTCTAAGAGATTGATTATTAGTTCTCTACTGACCTCTTGAGTAAGAAAGCTGAAGTACACCTCAGGACAAAAATACGGTTTATAACAGTAAGTGCAAAAAAAAAAAAAAAGATTAAACAAATTAACATTTGTTTAAAAATGAGATGTACGTTACACATTATAAATATTCCTCAAAATATAACCTTTTTTTTTTTTTATCGGCAGGGTTTTTGCAGATTTTATAAAGATAAATGTAAGACTTTTTAAGACCAAGTAAACAAAATAAACCGAAGACACAATTTGTCAATATGGTAAATGTCAATATGTAACACACAATGAGTTGCATTCGCAACACTTCAGACGTTTAAGTAACAATCTCCATTACCTTTTAATTAATTTTTCAAAAAATAGCTTAAAGGAACACTCCACTATTTTTGAAAATAGGCTCATTTTCCAACTCCCCTAGAGTTAAACAGTTGAGTTTTACCGTTTTCGAATACATTCAGCCGATCTCTGGGTCTGGCGGTAGCACTTTTAGCTGTAGCTTAGCATAGATCATTGAATCTGATTAGACCGTTAGCATCTCGCTCAAAAATGACCAAAGAGTTTCAATATTTTTCCTATTTAAAACTTGACTCTTCTGTAGTTACATCTTCTAGGCCGATAAGGCTAGGAACTATACTCTCATTCCGGCGTAATAATCAAGACACTTTGCTGCCGTACCATGGATGCAGCAGG
>NW_015626036.1:94786-99955 GCF_001515625.1 Sinocyclocheilus rhinocerous | reverse complement strand
GGGAGCCCAAGGCCTGCTGGGACGTTTCTGCGCGATCGAGGTCTGTTTCAACTCTGACACACATCTTATAGAGAATTCACCGCATGCGTGTGTTTTGTTTATGTCAGGCGACTGGCTTGTGAAATCGCAAGGATAATTGTTCATTTGTGAGCATAATTACCACCGGTTTCAGTTGATTTATTTGTAGCTGGAGTACAATTGCATCTTCCTTTAGACATAATTAGCAGCGTGTGGATTTAGCAGGCATTATGCTTCTGACGACGGCATTTCAGGCCATATTTACATGTTGTGGATGTGTGCACAACATGAAGAAAGAAGCTATTAGGGTCTTTGGCAGCAAGTCTCTTTGTTGCTGAATAAATGGCACACCGCAGAAGGATATGAGAGTGTTTGAGGTGTATTATAGGAGACTTGAAAGATGTGTCTACTAATATTAACCTGTTTGAAGCTGCAGGTTCATACGAGATCATATGCCATTGTGCACACAAGAGTGAACAATGTTGGACACGTCATTGCAATGACCTTCTGAAACGTGTCTGTTTCAGTTCAGTTAAGTGTTTTGTTGGCACGACAATTGGAGTATAGTATTACCAAAGCATTAACATTATTTTTTATATGCAAAATGCTTATAAAGATAATAATAAAAAGAACAATGAAAGAGGAAAAGGAAAACAGTTTAATCTTTTAAAATTATTATTATTATCATTCATTTGATTTTTCTGTTTCCATCATGCAAGGTTTGTGTTGAAAATACAGCAGGTTTTCAATGATGTTTTTCTAAGAGATTGATTATTAGTTCTCTACTGACCTCTTGAGTAAGAAAGCTGAAGTACACCTCAGGACAAAAATACGGTTTATAACAGTAAGTGCAAAAAAAAAAAAAAGATTAAACAAATTAACATTTGTTTAAAAATGAGATGTACGTTACACATTATAAATATTCCTCAAAATATAACCTTTTTTTTTTTTTATCGGCAGGGTTTTTGCAGATTTTATAAAGATAAATGTAAGACTTTTTAAGACCAAGTAAACAAAATAAACCGAAGACACAATTTGTCAATATGGTAAATGTCAATATGTAACACACAATGAGTTGCATTCGCAACACTTCAGACTTTTAAGTAACAATCTCCATTACCTTTTAATTAATTTTTCAAAAAATAGCTTAAAGGAACACTCCACTATTTTTGAAAATAGGCTCATTTTCCAACTCCCCTAGAGTTAAACAGTTGAGTTTTACCGTTTTCGAATACATTCAGCCGATCTCTGGGTCTGGCGGTAGCACTTTTAGCTGTAGCTTAGCATAGATCATTGAATCTGATTAGACCGTTAGCATCTCGCTCAAAAATGACCAAAGAGTTTCGATATTTTTCCTATTTAAAAACCGACGGAAAATGAAAAGTTGCGATTTTCTAGGCCGATATGGTACTCTCATTGCGGTGTAATAATCAAGGAACTTGATTTCAGGCGCTGCATAATATCATTGCGCCTGCTGCACCCATGGTACGGCAGCAAAGTTCCTTGATTATTACGCCGGAATGAGAGTATAGTTCCTAGCCATATCGGCCTAGAAAATCGCAACTTTTCATTTTCCGTCGGTCTTAGTACACGATGTAACTACAGAAGAGTCAAGTTTTAAATAGGAAAAATATAGAAACTCTTTAATGGATTCGAAAATGGTAAAACTCAACTGTTTAACTCTAGGGGAGTTGGAAAATGAGCCTATTTTCAAAAATAGTGGAGTGTTCCTTTAAGGCTTGAATAGCTTTGCTCCCGACCACTAAAACAAGGAAATATTTTACTCTACCTGCCCCACATGAAAAAGTACTATAGTAATTTATAGTAAATACTATAGTGTTTTTGAACCTTACTATTGTAAAGTGTATTATACTGTATATATTATAGTATTTACGACACTTTGTTAATAATGCTACAGCATACTGTATAGTGAACTGATAAACTGTAATAAATACTGTAGTATACTTTAGTTTTTACTACGGTAAACTGTAATGTATTGTAGTATAATATACCCTATAGTTGTAGAAAACTTAGGTCAGTATTGGGTGAAGTAATTTGTTTATATTACTATAGATGTTACATTACCACAGCAACTATAGAATTACCACAACAAATTAATTCAAGTACTTCACTGTAGTATGGTTCAAAAACACTATAGTATTTACTATAAATTACTATAGTATTTTTTTATGCACAGAAAAATTGTTTATCTCTTTTTCCAGTGCAAATGTCTAAAGATTCTTAAATCAAGATGAATTTATAAGCAAAATGACATCTGGTAAGAAATCTTGTTTCCTTAGAAATGTATCAAAATGAAGTGAGTTTGATTAAAACAAGAACAAATACCTGCCAATGTGTAAAAGAAATCAGGGAAAACAAGTTTTCACATTCCATTGACAGATATTTGTTCTTGTTTGAAGCGTAAACTTGCTTCATTTTGTTCAGTTTCTCAGAACAAAGTACCTCAAGTAAATATATCTTCATTTAAGAATGTCCAGATATTTGAATTTAAAAACGAGACAAAAATACTGTAAGATTTTTGCAGTGTATGTGACATTTTATGCCATGACTATATGAATTTAAGACCGTAATTTGACCGTAAATACCTTTTTTAAACCCTGTATCTGCCTTTCAAGTTATTGGTTTATGTTTAGCATGTCTGTCAGCTTGAAATATTAGGCTATGTATACAGGCTGAAGAAAAAAAAAAAAACTGCAACATCATGTAACAATATCGATTTATTTTTTTCCAATTCCATATTTGTGATCACAGTGTAGACGTCCAAATCAGTAACAATAACTCCAGAATTTGTACAAAATCAAAACACTGGGGACACAACTTTGAAAAAGTCATACTGAATGACACTGACACTGAATTCGATCCAGCATTGTATTAAAATTACAATCCATTACTTTAAAAACGCATAAAAACATGTAAAAGCTGCCAGCTGAATCCAGTTTAGAGAAAACATCAGTGAAGATTGAAACAGTATCTTTTGAACGATATACTTACAGTACCATGACAGAGTCGATCACAATCAGTTATAAATAGTCAAGTGATAAAATGTGAAGGTTTTCTTTAGTGCTACGTGACGTGATCAAACGGGACAAACTAGAACTACTTTAATACCAAATCAAATACAAAGAAACATGGACTTAAGAGTATCACATACAAACCTTCAAACCAGTGAAAACAGAGAACACTGAAGTATAAAAACACAAAAGACAGACAGAAATATAGCGCAGCCTGTAGTGCATCAGTGGTTGCTGTGACACTGACATCTACCTAAATCGAAATTCGGAGTTTTCAAAAGCCATTTTCTGGTGAGCGGCACATATTTCCTCTGGCTGATTATCAGTGACAGCATAATTTAGCAGAACTGAAAACTTACCAGCTGTTAGACGACACCTGCAGCTGGAGGTCAAACTAAACCAATAACAGCTCCTTAAAAACAGAACGCAACTGATTGTAAATGGTGCAGATTATTTACATCAAACAAATAAAATCAACAAGCACTATGGAGGCCCTCTGGGTGCGTTTTTGGTTATAAGAAAATGTTATTTTATAGATAAATCTTTTTTATTATTATTTTCAGGCCCATTCCTACAGCAAGACACTACAGGTGAATCGGAAATCACCTCACTAATCATAATACATTAAAACAAATGTTCTGAACTACATTTCTGAAATGTTATGTTTAAATGAAGTATTATTAAAGTATTTCATTTTTTTGACCTATTAAAGGTTTTTAATCGAAGGGATTTTAGATTTCTAATTTTATCACTCCATAAATCAGAAAATACTGTCAACACCTAGAAAAAAAAAGGAGAAAAAAACCATGCCGTTACAGTTATGTACTGTAATTTAAATCTACAGATGCAAATAGATATAATAAACACCTAAATGTGCATTTTAGATGCTTTCTTTCCACTATACTGAAAGTAGACATGTAATGAAAGCAAAATCTCAAAACTGGTCAGTGCATGAAAAAATGTGTTTGCCTGTAGTGTCTTGCTTTAAAGGGATTCCAATGCACAGCATCAAACTTTATTTAATCCATCTGATCTCTCATGAGGTGAATTTAGTGTCATTTCGATTCAGGATGCAGCCTTTAATAATCAGTAACATCTCTCCTTGATAATAATACCTAACACAGTCGCCCTAGTGTCAGACTGAGCACTCCGAGCGCTGACTCAAGCCCGAAAGCTCCAGCTCCTCTGGAAGGGCGTATGATGTTCTCCAATAGTTCCACCATGGCTCCTTGAGATCCAGAGACCCTCTGCTGCTCAAACTCCTCTCTGCTGATCTGTCTGCAGAACGAGTGAGGTGGAGACGCCATGGTGGTGTCCGTGTCTGCACCCGCATATTTTATCTTGGAAAAAATCAAAGCATGCGAGGAGAATTTGGGGTGAGAAAGAGACGTCCAAAGCTCATTAACGTCACAACAGAAAATGGCTTTTTAACAAATTTTGCATTTGGATCTCTTAAAAACTTGACTTTGATTTAAAGAAAAAAAAAGGAGAAATAAGTCTTACACAAACAACGACAACAACAGGGAATAAGCAAAAGCGAAAATTTGCTAAAAACGTCCTCACCTTGAGGCCATTCAAGATGTAGATGAGTTTGTTTCTTCAGAACAGATTTGAAGAAGCATTCCATCACTTTCTCACCAATGGATGCTCTGCAGTGAATGGGTGCCGTCAGAATGAGCGTCCAAACAGCTGATAAAAACATCACAATAATCCACAAGTAATCCACACCACTCCAGTCCATCAATTAATGTCTTGTGAAGCAAAAAGCTACTGTATGTGTTTATAAGAAGCAAATTCATCATCAAGACATTTTTAACTTCAACTTCAAGTCTATAATACATAATATTGCCTCCTCCAGTTAAAAATTCTTGTCTGAATCATGAAAGAAATATGCACAGATCAAGCACCGTTTACAAATGAAAACAGTCCAAAACAGCTCTAAACAAATATTTTAGTGAATTTTGATGTGAGAGGACAACAGGAGATTCACTTGAGGAAGCGTTATTATGGATTATGGACTGGTATTTTGGCCAGAAGTGATGGATGGATTTGTTTCTTACAAACACGCAGCTTTTGTCTTCTCCAGATGTTAACTGATGGACTGGAGTGATGTGGATTA
>NW_015626036.1:84380-94304 GCF_001515625.1 Sinocyclocheilus rhinocerous | reverse complement strand
AGCAAATGTAGCTATTGCTGATTGTGAATGTTAATGCATTAACTAAGGTTAACTAATGAGGTCTTATTGTAAAGTGATACCTATTGGTCTTTATAGTTCTTTTGCACTTTAATCTGTGTAAAACTTTTGACTTTATACATTTTTCTGTATTGCTTTATTGCTAAATGTTCAGTTATTTTTGTTATAAGAAAAATGTTATTAAACCTGTTATACTGTATTATGACAGCACTTTTTAAAACGAAATTTCAATATCGTGATAATACCGCATACCGTGATAAAAGCATTAGCAATTAATCGCAACATGAAAATTTGATACCGGCATATCCCTAATGCACACCATGTGACAGATATTCCTTTAGCCCCTAAGACATGTGAAAAGGATCCTCTCTAACCTGCTTCAGCTTCTTCTTCTTGTCTTTAATGGACATGTTCTTGTCTTGTATGATGTTCTCCAATAGTTCCACCATGGCTCCTTGAGATCCAGAGATGCAAATAGATATAATAAACACCTAAATGTGCATTTTAGATGCTTTCTTTCCACTATACTGAAAGTAGACATGTAATGAAAGCAAAATCTCAAAACTGGTCAGTGCATGAAAAAATGTGTTTGCCTGTAGTGTCTTGCTTTAAAGGGATTCCAATGCACAGCATCAAACTTTATTTAATCCATCTGATCTCTCATGAGGTGAATTTAGTGTCATTTCGATTCAGGATGCAGCCTTTAATAATCAGTAACATCTCTCCTTGATAATAATACCTAACACAGTCGCCCTAGTGTCAGACTGAGCACTCCGAGCGCTGACTCAAGCCCGAAAGCTCCAGCTCCTCTGGAAGGGCTGGAAGGGTTTCTTCAGCGTGAGGAACATCAGCTGAGGTTTGAGTCTCTGGGGTCTCTCTGGGAAAACCGCCGCCTCGCTTTCAGCGGTGGGAAAGCGTCTGCGGTAGATGTCAGGATGAGATCTCTGGAACTGACAGCCAAGAAAGAAAGAAAAAAAAAAAATCACACAGGGGAAAATAAACAGTGCGTCTCAGATTTCAACGTTTCTGTAACACATCGGCCTTTTAGAACAACATGTAGTTGACATTTAAAGAAAGAGTCAGTGTAAAACAATTCCATCTCTATAAAGGCTATAGACAGAACTCTGAGCAATTCAATCACACCATTATAATTGTGATAAGTCTACTGTAAATACATTTCACAGTTTTCATGTAGTAAAGCTACTGTATGTGTTTATAAGAAGCAAATTCATCATCAAGACATTTTTAACTTCAACTTCAAGTCTATAATACATAATATTGCCTCCTCCAGTTAAAAATTCTTGTCTGAATCATGAAAGAAATATGCACAGATCAAGCACCGTTTACAAATGAAAACAGTCCAAAACAGTTCTAAACAAATATGTCGGTGGATTTTGATGTCAGAGGAAAGCAGAGGATGGACTTTTTCATTGGATGAAGCGTTATTATGCATTATAGACTTGTACTGTGGCCAGAAGTAATGGTTTGAAGTTAAAAACGTCTTGATAATGAATTTGTTCCTTACAAATGAATTTGTTCCTTACGCACCTTTTGGCTTCACAAGATGTTAACTGATGGACTGGAGTGATGTGGATTACTTGTGGATTATTGTGATGTTTTTATTAGCTGTTTGGACTCTCATTCTGACGGTACCCATTCACTGCAGACGATCCATTGGCCAGCAAGTGATGTAATGCTACATTTCTCCAAACACCCAAGTTCCCAAGAAGAAACAAACTCTGAGGGTGAGTAAATATTCAGCAAATTTTCATTGATTGTTCATGTGTTCACAACTAATATTAACAGAACTTTTGATCTAAAAAATGTAGAAAAAAATATTACAATTCATAAACACTATGTAAATATTATTCATTGTTACTTAATGTTAACTAATGTAGTTAATTCATGTTATCAAATGAAAACTTATTGTAAAGTGTTACCAAATTTTCCTGGTCTTACTGTGCAGTGATAATATTTTATCATAATTTGTATTTTTAACTCTGCTCTGATATAACCAAGGCCATATGGGTGGGAAAGAAAAATATCAAACCAATAATATCACAATCTATTTTTGTATTGTATCACAATACAATCAAATCTATATTAATACAAATACCTACAATATTTATTACATTAATTCCCACTTCATTTTTTTCTCAGAAATACACCAAAGTTGTTGTGGATGCAGTTTCATGATATAGTCAGTCACTTATCAAGCATTCAGTATCTCTTTGGATTTGAGACTTTAGTCTTTGCAACTTTACAGATCTTCTTTATGCACCAAGAGCTTGTAACACTCCAAAGAGAAAGGAAAAATTTAAATCGCATCATATGACCCCTTTAAAAAAAATCTTACTGGCCTCAAAATTTGGACAGTAGTACATAAATAGTAAATATATATTTTTTATTTATACTCAATATTTACTAATCTATTAATTCAAAGACTCAAAGAATAGAGAACTATGAATTCAGACTGTTTTTTGGTCACTGTAATAATCTCAAAATGTATCAGCTGATTAAATATGTTCATCACTCATCGTGTGAATAGCTTGTGCATCACTCACCCAAAATACTGACAAATATTTCATACAGATGGAAAGTCAAAAGTGGCTCTTTCAATCTCTGAAAATGTTCTGCCACTGTCCTGAAGACGTCTCTCTCAAATCCTGGATACATGGGCTGCCTGGCGTCATTCCCATTGGGCCCTAAAAATTAGTTCAAAGATGTATAAAAGTTAATACACAATTAAAGATGGACTATAATGTAATATATGCACACAGACATCATATTTAATTACATATTAATTTATAAAAAAGCAGTTTGGCAAAGTACACAAAGGCTAACAAACTATATCGCATGGTAAAATAATTATTTATTGTGATTATTAACAACACATTTAATTATCCATTAAACATTGGATCAGTATGACAGCAGATGATCAGTCACTCACAGTTTGCCAGGCATTTCATTGCAGATAACACCCAATGAGGCAAGTTCTCTACAGAATATACAGCACACAGAAAGAGATCCATCAGAAATTAGCTGTAAGAATATGTTAAATGTGTTCAAATATAACCTTTGCTCACCTGCTTTGTTCTTTAGCACAACAATCCCCTGCTTATTAACACCAAAAACATTGTGAACGATGTGCTTGGGGCTCAGAAGTTTGGCATCTAAAACCCCGTCCAGAGACTGGAGACCCAAAACAGTCTGTAAACTAATAAGAGAGCTCATTTTAAAAACAAAACTCCTTTTTTGAGCAGGATTAGAGCTTCTCTGTTGATGCTTACTGTGTTAGTGTCATTGACTTCCATATCTGGTCCACGTGTTTCGGGGTTAATTCTCTCCTCCGGATTAAACGGCATTCAGGAACCTCACCGATGGCGATGCTGTGCCTTTTGTTCCACGATTCGGAATTCTAGATCAAAATATATAAGAATTTGAAAAACTTTACGTAAACCGTACAGTCTTTGTCAAAAGTTTGGAAACATTATGAATTTTAAATGTTTTTTAAATAAATCTCTTATGCTCATGGTGGCTGCATATATGATAAAAAATTCAGTAATACTGTAAAATATTATTACAATTTGAATGAACCGTTTTCTATTGTAATATATGTTAAAATGTCATTTATTCCTGTGACTTTCCAGCATCCTTTCTCCAGTCTTCAGTGTCACATGATCCTTAAGAAATCATTGTAATATACAGATTTGCTGCTCAAAAAACATTTATTATTATCAATGTTGAAAACATTTGTGCTGCTTGTTTTACTGTATTTTTGAGCACATAAATGCAGCCTTGGTGAGCAGAAGAGAATTCATGCTCGGTAGGTTTCACATTGTAAATGGCACCAGAAAGGATACATTTTTAGGAAAATAAATGTTTTTCCACAGCCAAGCGTTCTCTTACCATAAGAGGCTTCACTGGGATCTTCTCCGGCACTGATATCTCCTCAAAGTCATCCCAGCGTGGGATTCTGGGTACTGAGCTGTGATCTCTTACAGGTGGACGCACAGGAACGGGCTTCAGAGGTGATTGTGGGGGAAATCTAAAATATTTAAAGCATTTATTATTATTTTGAAAAACATTTTTTTATTATAACGCAACATATACTTTTTTCGTATGTAGCGCTTTATACAATGCAGATTGTTTTAAAGCAGTCTCACATTAATAAAGAGAAAAATAACAGTGGCAATGTTGTAAATGTCATTTTTGAAAGATAGTCAAGAAAGCACCTGTATAAATGTCCACTGTCCTCAAAGTCCTCTTTACCACATCGTCCTTTGACATCCTCGATGACATGGTTTTTGAAGAATTTCCGAAGTAACTGGAGTGTTTGGTAGCGCGTCACCTCCGGTCCGAAGTTCTGGTTTCGTCTGAGCAGCTCGTGGAGGAAGTCGACAGCCTCGGCTCCTGTAAAACTGTGGTCATAACTCCTGAAATGAGCCCAGTGACGTCTGACTGGCATTCCACCACGGAGAAGCCTGATGGTCTCATTCCACTGGGGAAAAAAAATAAAAAGAATTTCAGAATTTAATGCTAATGTGGTTTTAACTGCAAACTGTTGAGAGGTGGTGAATTTACATTGTAACAATGTTGTTTATCTTAATTATGTATCTACTGTTTACATTTAGAAAGGTGAATTAAATGCAAGTAACGTGTCAACTTTAATGTTTCAAATAACTGTGAAAATAAAATGTCAAAATATGGGTGAAATAATGTTGTAATGGTCATCTAGCATGACAGATATATTTATGTCATAATGAAACAAACTTATTCTGACCTGTACTTATTAAAACAGAAAAAAAATAAGTGATCACACTACATTGTATTGTATTTTAAATTCTTAAAAACTTCTTGCTGACAAACGGGTAAAACCCAACCTAGTGGTTCGAAGGATAGTGGCAAAGATTTAAAATGACAATTAGTTTCGGGGGCTGTATGAAAAATGCATGTATGCATGTTTTGCTCAGGAAATATAAAATTAAACAACACATTCTAAAAAAAAAAAAACAATCTGCCTAATAATTATGCACACCTTGATATAGGGTGTTGATCTCCTTAGGCCACACCCTCCCTCGTCAAACAAATACACATCACCTGATATGCATTAAATCCAATAAGCATTCAAGTTTATACAGCTTGGACTTGGAAATTATGGATAAAATGATGATATGGTCAAAATCATCACTTGCCTAATAATTGTGCACACAGTGTATACACACACACACAAAATATATATACTGTATACAAAAATACACACACACACACATATAGCTGTATTAAACTTTTATATTTTTGTTGCTTGAAAACCTCTTTGATCCCTACACCAAATCTAATATTATTTTATTAGTAACAACCATGAAGTAACTGGTATTTTGATGGAAACTGCAGATACCATGGTGAATTTTTGTTACACAGGAATTTTCCCTCTGGGATCAATAAAGTGCATCTAAAAGATATAAGTTGTTTCTAGATGTTTGCTGAATGTTATAGATTTACAGCTGTAGGGTGAATTCAGGTAAACTATTTTCTGTTCAATTTATCTCAGTTCGGCCAAATTAAAGCCATGGGCAAAATGATGATATTCTTTAGTGGTTACCTTGACTACTTTAACAATCAGTCACAGACCAAAGAAACAATATTTCTAATATTAGTGGCCTTTTTATTTGGCAGTAATATAATAAGCCTAAAACACGTCATGTATTCCACGGAATCCACGCGACATATTTTCCAGCATTCCTACGGAAAATAAAGCAACCACAAACTCTCTCGCGGCTTTAAATGTATGTAGGCATACTGATGTGTGACAATATAATTAAAACACACATATTTTGTACAGTTTAAAGAAATACTGATGTAAACAATAAATCAGCTCACGTGAGGTGCTCAACCAACGCGTGAAAACATTCAGCATTTTTTTTTTTTAATGTACTTACCAATTTCGTCGCCCTATAAGGTCCCGGTCCAATCATTTTACCATCCATTTCAGCCCTATTAATTTTTATTAACAAAATCTTATTTAGCCATTTAAGTTACCGTGTTTATCTCCGTAAACATCTCCACGCCAGTTACTTCCCTTAATTTTGAAAAGCGACACGTTCCTGCCAATAATGTGATTGGCACACGAAATCAGTCACGTGATG
Source organism: Sinocyclocheilus rhinocerous (assembly GCF_001515625.1). Classification (NCBI taxonomy): domain Eukaryota; kingdom Metazoa; phylum Chordata; class Actinopteri; order Cypriniformes; family Cyprinidae; genus Sinocyclocheilus; species Sinocyclocheilus rhinocerous. The sequence continues at coordinate 88,140 of NW_015626036.1, read as the reverse complement.
CTACTGATTTACCAAATATGGGCATCGCCTTTACCGGGAGTTGCCCAAGTGCAGTATGGGAGATGTAGTGTAAGTGCGCTGTTGAAAACGTGTGAAGACGTAATGAAAGCACAAGAACACCAAGAGATATTGACAATTTATTTCGTTTCATTATAAAAACTCAATTTCTTTTTTTCACAAAATTGGAAATTCATTTAAAAAGACAAAAAAAAAAAACAAGGAAAAAATCCTGTAACATTGTTCTGGTCTTCCATTTCCTCCGCTCTGATCAGTAGAACATAAAAGCATAACAGGTAATTCCTACAGATCAATATTTTAAAAAGATCACATTAAGAAAACAGCAACATTAAATAACGAATAAATAGTCACACAGCATAAATCTGACAAAACTTCAGATGATGTCACTTCTGCGGCAAACTTTCAGGTTCAAGCACAACCAGGTAGATCAGTCAAGCATTCCTCCGGGGTAAAAGGGCCTCGGGCTCATTCAGTTACAACTAAAACACAACCTTCAAAAACCCTTTTAGAAAAACTTCAATCCCCTGTGCTCTCATAACCCCTTTTCAGATTTGGCCAGCAGTTCAATCATATTCCAAAGCTGAAAAATTCAATTTACAGGTAAATTAGAGCATATTAGAACAAAAACACTGTACTTCCCACCCCATACTCATTTCAAAGCCTTAAGTGAAGACAACAAAAATGAGGACAGCATCTCTAGTGAAACACCGGTGTGCAATTTTCAGACGTCTTAAATCCAGTGATAAGGTGGATTCCACATTAGTTTTAACATAAAACAGGGAAGTGGAACTTGAACGGATGAAATAAAAAGGAATATTCCCACTTAATAGGTTAGAGCTTCACGTTTGGGTGGCCAAAGGAAAGATCACTCGGATTTCTTGAGAAGGTAGTTTCCGTTCTGGAACACCTTGGGAAGCCTCTTGCCCTTGGTGTAGGCGTGATAGTAGAAGTTGAGGAACAGGAACAGGAAGATCAGCCCATATGAACCGATGACGTAGAGGAACACAGGAAACTGGTAAGAACAGTCCTTCATGAAGAACTGGCCAATGTGAGCGGTGATCAGCACAAACTGAACCTAACACACAGAAAGGATCGAGTTAGAACCAGTTTAGAGTTCCAACATCAAAAAGCCTGGATTTCGACAAACGACACTGGGGATGGGTATGTAAGCTGGTAACTTACCAGCTGGATGGTGGTCATATACTTTTTCCACCACAGGTACTTCTGATAGGCGGGTCCCAGGGCGGAGAGAGCATAGTAGGTGTACATTATGACATGGACGATGCAGTTCAGCAGGGCATGGAAGGTTCCCAGACCACCTAAGAAAGCAAAACATACCATTTAACAGTATTCATTATAGGAATATTTAACCCAAATATGAGAAAATTAAGCTGCATAGACATTTTATGCTTTGCATACAAGTAAAGTGGATGGCCACAACTGTCAAGCAACTTAAGGATATGTTGTTTGGCATGCATTTAACAAGTCATATGGACTATTTTTAGCATGTACATGCACTTATTTTTTTTAGGATGAATTTAAAGGGATCATTCATCGTTCAACCTCTATTGAAAGGTAACCAAAACTTGGATCCAAAAAGGTCATAAATGCATCAAACGAATCAAGTGGTTTAAAACCTTACATTAAATTGGCTCAAAGAAATTGAACCTCTTCACAAAACTTTGATTGAACCGTCCATTTCATTGGGAGTCATTTTATAATGCCTTTATGATCTTTTTGGGACCTTTTGGAAGTTTTGGTCATCTGGACTTTCAATGGCGAGACAGAAACCTCTCAGTTTACCCAAAGTTTTTGGGTTTGGTATGAGACAACTGTCATTTTTGGTTGAATGATCTATAATACTTTACCTGCGGAGAATCTGACCCCAAACCACCAGGTGAAGGGCATGATGGAGTGATGGAAGACGTGAAGGAAAGTAACCTGACTGTTCTTTTTCCTCAGGACAAAGAAAATCTGTGAAGACAAGATAATATAAGAGGTTCAGCATTGATCATCCATCATAAAGACCTAATGTTTATGTTCTGAATACAAAAGAAGCCCACTTACAGTGTCAAGCATCTCAATGAACTTGGAGAAATAGTACAGCCAGCAGGTCCATGCCATCTAGAAGGAAACAAGGATAAGGAAGTGTCAAATAGTTGAACTCATCATTGGCAACAATTGAACAATCACAAGAATGTGCTCCATTCACATACCCTGAGAGCCTGAGGAGAACTGGAATAATCCACGAGGTCACACCCATAGGTGTAGCCATTCGCCCAACCAGACATGAGAAACTGTAAAAGGAAGACACATTTCGATAAACACACAACAATAGGACAGAAAAACACTAGAAACTCACGATGAAACGTGTTCAAGAACCTCATAAACCAAGTAGATGGAGAACACCACAATGCTGAAGTTATAGATGATCATTGGACGCTTCAGGTCGAAGGGCTTGCGGTTTTCCATCAGCCGAGGCCCCAGCGACATCACAAAGTAGATGTAAGCAGCGATGATGACTGTTTGAGGGAACGGAGAGGCCATAAGCAGCCAGTTCTCGGTCCGTGGATCTACAAGCGAGGCAAAATATGTCTTATTTCACAACCAATTACAGAAACCCTACAGACACAGATGTGCTGATGATGCAAACTCACCTGCTTCCTTAAGCCACTCATCATAGAGCAGAACAGCTCTTGAGGTCAGGGTGTTGTTGAAAGCCATATCCAAGGAGTCTTTAGGTTTCCCTTCTGGTGGACAAAAAGGAGACCAAATTACTAACGAGATATTTAAATAAGCTTATTTGTAAACCAAAATAACCCTGCTAATGCCTTCTAGCTTTAATGTAGCATAGCTTTCCTCTCTTCCATGCAAACACGGTTACAAATCAAGCTTGTGCCATAAAACTTCAAAATCCTTAAAGGGGGGTTTATAGATGCTTTCCCAAAACTCTCATATGAAGCACACATGCTAGTGACGCCACTCCCAACGAGACAAATCCATCCAAACCACTCCCAAACACAACTGGAAAGACGTGAAACCCCGGTGGATTCCACTCATGTTCAGCATTTGAACTCAAAAGAATAGATTAAACACATCTAAACGTTATAAAAGCGCTAAACGTGTTCACAAACAGCCAGGTCTACTTCAACGGGAATTCCTGAAATCGAATAAATACGAATCCTGATGCGACAGCCACTAAAAAAATAAAACCCCAAACCTTAAAACCAGAAGTTGTGCTCCCTCCACGCTCGCCCTCGTTCGCTCGGCTGCTGGTATCAATTGCATGATTCATTTAAACCTGCAGCACTTATACACCTGTAAGCGTGGCTCCTCCCACAATTATTCATATATGGAGGTTCCGTCCCATGAAACTTCCGGAATTTAGGTCGAAACTTTGAGGTGCGCGCTCATTGGCGTTTCCACGGTGACCTGTATGAAAATATGAGCGGAACGCTGTACGAATGTCAACAGCAGGTGTGTGACATTATATTTGCACCCTGGGTTAATGCTTCAAAACTGAAAAAAGCAAAACATGCTGACTGAAGATGTTTTCAAGGTGAACTTAACGAAAAATGGTCTTTTTCACCTCAGAATCAACAGAAAAACGGCACTAGTTTTGTCACACTTGTAATATTTTTATTTTGAGATTTTTTACATCAATCTCTTCTGTCATATCATAGGATAGGACAATATTTGGTCGAGATACAACTATTTGAAAATCTAGAATCTGAGGGTGCAA
>NW_015626036.1:78404-84122 GCF_001515625.1 Sinocyclocheilus rhinocerous | reverse complement strand
AAATCGCTTTTAAAGTTGTCCAAATTAAGTTCTTAGCAATGCATATTACTAATAAAAAATTGTGTTTTGATAAGCCTATATTTATGGTAGGAACTTTACAAAATATCTTGAACATGACCTTTACTTAATATCCTAATGATTTTTGGCATAAAAGAAAAATCGATACTTTTTACCCATGCAATGTATTGTTGGCTATTGCTACAAATATACCCCAGCGACTTAAGACTGGTTTTGTGCTCCAGGGTCACATATTATATATTGAACACTGTTATTGCCCACGGAAAAAGACACGCACATTGACCTTTTGTGACAACATGCCACGATTTTACCCAACGGATAATACAAAAAGACAGAATTTTGAAAAATTATTGTAGTATTTAATACTTATCATTTATAATATATAAAATATTTTAAAATTCAACATTGAGATTAATCAAGTAGATGAATGAGAAATGCAGAATAAAGCATTGCAATAATAAGAATGAAGGGGAAATGTAGTATAAAGCTAGGATTTCCCCCCCATTAAACATTATAATTTATTTATTGTTTATTTTGACTTTGATGTGAAATGTTTGTGTGTGATCACCCTGGTTTCAGTTTTAGGGCTGGGTCACCCCATCAGTGAAGACAATTAGATGCCTGAATGAGCAGCGGGGTTCTGTTGCTTTCAGAGTCATTATTGCACAATAGAAGAGTCGTACACCGTTGGGTGTGAATAATAAAACTACGCTACGTGTGGAAAAAGAAGGGTGTATGTTAACCAGAGAAAAGAAGTGAAATTACAGGCCTAGTGATCCCAGTGTTTCTGTATGACTTCATAATATTTGTCATCATAATTAGCATATGCATTATGAAAACACATGTTTTGTAAATTGATCATTGTGAAGGAATGCTTCTATTAAACTCCTGGCCCTTTAAATTTAGTTTAATAAGTATTGCATTCAAAAACAAAAGTTCAACATGATCGAGATCAAATGCATGAAATAATTCAAAAACAAAATGCAAATGCAGAATGAATACAAGATCCTTTAAATAAGCTTTTGAGAGATTTATATTTCATTTGGGATCTTAGGATTTCAATAGTGCACATAAGCATGTTTTTATGAAGGTGTTGAGCAACACGACAGCCTCTGAAACCCTGAACATACCTGAGCTGTGACAAGGATTTCAGCCCAGACAGATCTGATTTTTCAGATAAAAATGATGCCATTGTGACAAATCTGATGTCACAGCAAGCGTATTTCAAATGCCCCTTCTTACATATTTTATCTTCAGTTTCTATAAAGTAAGTTACATAAGTTATTTGCGTAATTATCCTAGCCAGATAAGCGGAAGATGAGAAAATGAGGCTCTAAAAGTGGCCTTACGTTCTGAGAAAACATCTATTGTATTAGTGCATGTTGTGTTAGATTCATGATAAATTAGATTCTTTACCCAAAATTGCAAAAAAGTTTGTGATGTCGCATTATACTAAAACTTACTGACTTTGCTCGTACATGGTATTCAACTTCCTTTTTCTACTTTTTGGGGATTTTCCCCCACTTTGTTACACTTGTGGTATTCCTGGTCAAAAATGGCCGGTCTACAAAAAAAAGCGCTTATAAATTTTTTGTTATGCTATATTATTACCAAATAATGGTATTCAATCTTTATATCGACTCGTTTTCTTTCAATTAGCACAGGTTTTCTATTTCTTTTTTGTAACTGATTGATCATAGGCCTCATTGAGCTGAGCTTATGCTCAGTTTTTGAGTGAACATTGCACAAATTATGCACAAATAATGTTTTTTTTTCACAAACTTAAGTGCATAAGCTCAGATCAATGAGGCCTATCAGTTCCAAAAACAAATACAAAACCTGTGCTAATTGAAAGAAAACAATTGAACGAAAAGATCGAATTCAAGATTTGGTGATTATATCGCATAATGGGAAATTTACAAGGAATGTTTAGGTCATTTTTAGCTAGGAACACTAAATCTACAATGTGACATCAAGAACATTTTATCTCCAAAGAATCATATAGCTCAACTTAAGAACCAAATACAGCTAAAAACAGTTGTTGATGGAACGTTTCTTTCCACAAGTCAAGTCTGGTCACTTCAGAAATGACAGCAACACAAAAAATGTTGTGATAGAGTAGACAAATTCCATTGTGAAGGGCTCATCTGATTGAAGTGATTACAGAAACTTGGGTGTTGCTGTTCTTGCTCAGTGAAACCGGCTAGTCGAGCTCTGGCAGGACGGAGCCAGAATCATCACGACGTGCTTGCGTCCCGCTTACATATCCTCAAACTATTGTCTTAATGTCTAGTATCAGGGTTTTCGATCAGAGGTCCATGGAGATTATATATACAACAAAGATATAGGCAATGAAATATCTCAAATTTTCTTTTATTTTCATGACATTTATAAATCTGTATTAGTGGTGGTTCCAGACTCTACAAAGGTTGAAAACCAAGAAGGGAAATATCAAATAAAGTTAATTGGAATGTTTCTCAAAATTCGATGTGTTACTTTCCATTTCTTTATAATTATTTGTGAAATATAGCAATTTCTGAGTGAAAATTATTTCTTTAACATTTTTTTTTTTCAGTGTATAATAAAATTTCTGGACTAAATTCACTGGGTTAATGACTGTTATTCATTATGTCTATGCTCCAGTTTTAGCATCTTACTCCATATGGTAAATGATAATAATACAAATAAAAGAAGCACATAATTATGTATTTCCGTGTACTTTTACATGTCTCAGGGGTTGACATTCAGTATAAAGTACTTTAAACCCTTGTACAAAAATGCATTATAGTTAGTACAAACACTTGCAAAAAAAACACTTGCATGTTGTGACATCACAAAAATTTGAAATATGTTACTAATAAATCAGGTTCAGCGGGTAAAGTTAAACATAACATTGGCCTGTTTTGTGACACCTTGTTAAACACAATAATATACAGTAATATGTTAAGTAGTGAGATGATACATCCCTGAAAGCGCTATGTAGCCGTTTAGAGTTTTTATATGGACTTTCTCTTGGTTATTATGAATAGTCAGAGGTAAAAATGACAGAAATTAATGTTTACATTCATATCAGTCACATAACTGAGATTTTGGGCTGACGGAATTCACGATTTCTCGAGTGTAAAGTATTCTGTACTAGAAATAGAACCAAAGTTTAACTGGTGTTGTTGACTAAACTCAGATGGCCTGGATAACTGAACACTTCTCAAATGCCTCAAATACCATAGGTTCAGTCTTAACCAATCAGCAAAGAGCAGATTGCTTTGCCACATTACATTTTAGAAGTGTATAAAAATCCCCAAACAAAGAACTACAGTATATACAAGCAATCAGAATGCTGAGTAATTTAGGAAATGAATCATCAAAGGAGCATCAGATAAATGCAGTGTTGTTACATACCATAGATTTCCTGCGATGTTTAAATGATTTGCACTTATCAATGTCTAATGCTTCAGAATGATAATAACACTATCAGTTTATATTGGTTTAGGTAGTGATAAACTACTTAAACTTACAGAAATAATCCGTTTCTTAGACTTAAGACAAGCATCTTGAAATTCATTCGTCTGGGTAAACACATATTGTACATCACTCCATATATTGTGTTATGTAACATTTTATAACGTTTTTTATTGCATATTAAAGAGATAGTTCACCCAAAAATGAAAATCTGTCATCATTTATTCACCATGAAGTTGTTTTCAACCTATATGGATTTCTAAACGTAAAAGATGATATTTTGAAGAATGTTGGTAACCAAACAGTTGACGGTAGCCACTGACTTTCATATTTTTTCCCCCATACTATGGAAGTCAGTGGTTTAGTTACCAACATTCTTCAAAATATCTTCTTTTGTGCTCAGCAGAAAAAAGAAACTCATTCCGGTTTGAAACAACTTGAAGATGAACTATCTCTTTAAAGTCTAACTCGATTTTTCTGAATTTAGTTTGAGCAGAATTTGCTGCCATTATTAGGGTGTTCTGAGTGGTTGCTAAGACATTGTTATGCTGTTGTTAAGGTGTGCAAACTTTCTCAGACCTTTGACCCAGTAACTGATGAAGCTTATTCCTGACCTGTCTCATTATGTCCACTAGAGCGCTCCAAACACTAGGTTTTCTTCATCTCCACATCATACAGGGAACTGTCTTTATTTGCTATTCCATAATCAATCCTCCTGCTGTCCTACAGACACTCACTCATAGTCTGGGAATATGAAGCTGCACGTTATACCTGACAATTATTCATGCCAGCTCTCTTTTGAGTCACGATTACATTCATTGTGTGCTCTTAAAGATATTCAATAGTGTCTGAACTCCTGTGTGACATCTGGGATTCATTTATTTGCATTATCATACTGAGTGATGCTGCTCTGTTATATAATGGCATCGGGACACTGGAGAACAGTTGAGTTCAGGAGGATCTGGAGTTGCTGCGTATACGAGATTTTGTGAAAGAGAGAATCTGATCACGAATTAATGTGTCTACGAAAGCAGTTCTTCATCAGAACTGACAATTAACAGGATTAGTACGAAATTAAGACTGAATGAGACATCATGATGGGGAATGGAGGGTTATACGCGGTGAGGAAGAGGAAGAGACCCGCTCACAGGAGGTAAAAAGTTCGTTTAAAAGAGTTTAGTATTACTGTTCTTTTTTAGTATTACGATTTTATATAGGTGTATATTAAAAATCTAAATGATAAGACGTAGGCTAAGTGAAAGATTTGTGTATGTTTTGTATTGCGCGTGAACCTCCCTGGCGCTGAACTCTTCACATGCGAGATTCAGAGAAGAGGGGAGATGGTCCTCACTGCAGAACACAAGATCCAGGGGGCGTGGTTGGTTCCAGATCCAACCCCGCCCCTTGGATCTTTGTTCTGCAGTGAGGGGCTACTAGAAGAGGGGTGGGGGGTTGGTGGGAGGGGCTATATTTACACACACACACACACACACACACACACCCTTACACACACCCTTTTAACCTGTAAACTGTCGGGGCTTTTGTGTTCCTTACATAAATTGGAAACATTGAGAAAGCCAACCTACTGATCTGCTAGCCTACTTAAGCTTTTTATTATTATTCTTCTTAGACTAAATTTCTGAACGCTACTCCTCCTAGAGCTTTCAAGCTAGAACCACCAAACTCAGCCCAGCTCTTAGTGTGCTATATCTTTTCAGACTGATCCGACTTATGGTTTTCATAAAAATGAAGATTAAAAATCATAAATATCCCATAGACTTACATTGAGGAATGTTCAGATGAGCCAGGACTATTCAAACTCCAACTGTCAAAATTCAAATTTAAAGGGGTCCTATTATGCTCTTTTACAAAGTCTTGATTTTGTTCTTACATTGACGGAATGTTCAGATGAGCCAAGACTATTCAAACTCCAACTGTCAAAATTTAAACTTAAACTCCCAGAATCCCTTGAGACTCAATCAAGCTTCCCTTCTATGTACTATTTCTAATTAATTCAAACTCATTCAAGCTTCCACTCTATCTAATATTTCTAATCTATCTATCTATCTATCTATCTATCTATCCTAGCGATATGCTAATCATGCTAGAAACGTACTAACAACATGCTATTAGCATGCTAATCATGTTAGAAACATGCTAGCGACATGCTAGTAATTTTGCTAATCATGCTAGTCACTTGCTAGTCATGCTAGCAACATGCTAGTCACTTGCTAATCATGT
>NW_015626036.1:76290-77499 GCF_001515625.1 Sinocyclocheilus rhinocerous | reverse complement strand
CCGACATAGTGATAACACTCGTTGCCTTCTCTAGTGCAGCTCAACCAGGTCTCGTCCCATTCGTCGGTATTTGTGATATCACAAATCCCGGAAAATGTGCGTTGTAGTCCAAACGAGTCGTTCGTTGTAGTTTTTGAAAAGTGATTTCTGTTAAATAAAATATCTCCTTTTGAAGTGGACTTTGAGCTTTCTAACTTTGCAGATCGTTTTTGTGCTCAAACAGCAACATTACAGACTAACTAAAGTTGAAAAAGTGAAAAAGCATAATAGGACCCCTTTAAACTCCCAGAATCCCTTGAGACTCAATCAAGCTTCCCTTCTATGTACTATTTCTAATCCATTCAAACTCATTCAAGCTATCTATCTATCTATCTATCTATCCTAGCGACAAGTTAATCATGCTAGAAACATACTTGCAACATGCTATTAACATGCTAATCATGCTAGAAATGTGCTAGCAACATGCTAGTACCTTGCTAATCATGTTAACAACATGCTAGTACCTTGCTAATCATGCTAGCAAAATGCTAGTTACTTGCAAATCATACTAGCAAACATGCTAGTCACTTGGTAATCATGATAACAACATGCTAGTAACTTGCTAATCATGCTAGCAACATGCTAGTAATTTGTTAATCATGCTAGCGACATGCTAGTCATGCTAGTCACTTGCTAATCATGTTAGCAACATGCTAATCATGCTAGAAACATGCTAGCAACATGCTAGTCACTTGCTAGTCATGCTAATAACATGCTAGTCACTTGCTAATCATGCTATTAACATGCTTGTTACTTGTTAATCATGCTAGCAACATGCTAGTAACATGCTAATCATTACATCAATATGCTAGTAACAGGCTAATCATGTTAATAACATGCTAATCATGCTAGAAACATGTTATCAACATTTGCACTTCAGTGAGTGAAATAAGTATTTGATCCCCTAACCAGCAAGAATTCTGGCTCCCACAGACTGGTTATGTGCCCATGTGGAACACAGATTAGTCCTGCCACTTTAAGAAGTTACTCCTAATGTCAGCTTGTTAGGTGTATAAAGACATCTGTCCACACAATCTGTATCTTCCATCCCAACCTCTCCCACCACCATGAGCAAGACCAAAGAGCTGTCAAAGGATGCCAGAGACAAGATTGTAGATCTGCACAAGGCTGGAATGGGCTACAAGACCATCAGCAAGAAGCTTGGTGAGA
>NW_015626036.1:26473-75847 GCF_001515625.1 Sinocyclocheilus rhinocerous | reverse complement strand
AATCATGCTAGCAAGATGCTAGTCACTTGTTAATCATGCTAGCAACATGATATTAGAGTGCTAATCATGCTAGAAACATGCTAGCAACATGCTAGTAACTTGCTAATCATGCTAGCAACATGCTAGTAACTTGCTAATCATGCTAGCAACATGCTAGTAATTTGTTAATCATGCTAGCGACATGCTAGTCATGCTAGTCACTTGCTAATCATGTTAGCAACATGCTAATCATGCTAGAAACATGCTAGCAACATGCTAGTCACTTGCTAGTCATGCTAATAACATGCTAGTCACTTGCTAATCATGCTATTAACATGCTTGTTACTTGTTAATCATGCTAGCAACATGCTAGTAACATGCTAATCATTACATCAATATGCTAGTAACAGGCTAATCATGTTAATAACATGCTAATCATGCTAGAAACATGTTATCAACATTTGCACTTCAGTGAGTGAAATAAGTATTTGATCCCCTAACCAGCAAGAATTCTGGCTCCCACAGACTGGTTATGTGCCCATGTGGAACACAGATTAGTCCTGCCACTTTAAGAAGTTACTCCTAATGTCAGCTTGTTAGGTGTATAAAGACATCTGTCCACACAATCTGTATCTTCCATCCCAACCTCTCCCACCACCATGAGCAAGACCAAAGAGCTGTCAAAGGATGTCAGAGACAAGAGGCTTGAATGGGCTACAAGAACATCAGCAAAGAAGCTTGGTGAGAAGTAGACAACTGTTGGTGCGATTATTCGGAAATGGAAGAAATACAAAACAACCATCAATCGGCCTCGACTTAAACTTATTTTATTTCAGTAAAATTTCAGTTTTTTTAAGATTATTTTAATCTAATATTTATATTTTATTTTTGTAACCCAGATCATTAATCTAGGTCACTAATATTTAATTGAAATTTTATCTAATTATTATTGCTATAATATTTAGAACGGAAAGATAAATATGTAGAAAGATCACTCTACTACAGTAAAAAGGAAAAAAAAAGTTCCTGAATGATTCTTAATTGGGGAGGTGAAAGGTTAGCTCCGCCCCTTGTGGGTAGTAGCGCCCGAGCAGACAGAACGAGAGCGAATTTGAAAGAGAGAAGACTCAGTAGCGCGAATTCAATGAAAATACAGTTTAATAATCCAGCAATAGATTATTAACAAATTAAGACCCAGATTAGTGAGATATTAACTCTTAAAAGCTCACACTTTGAGAAAGACACGACAAGAAACAGCACTGAAAGAGACGCAACAAGAAGCTGATGAAATAGAGCCTAATCAGTATTTATTCGGAGGAATACTTAATTTATTTATTTTTTCTGATACATTTCTCCTTGGTGAGTACAAATTTCGTTATAAGAAATGTATTTAATGAAACGAAATGTGAATACTGTTATCGGCTATTGTAAAGTCAACCAGGAATGTGAGTTAGTAATGTTGAAAATGCTTCATTTTTGTTTCAATATGATCTGTTAGTGTATATAATTGTTCAAGTTGTTGAAGGGTGTTTTATTTGTGAAGATGTGATAATTTCTCAAAGTGAAATGTGTTTCATGTGGTGCTAGCTTTGCTAACACTGTGCATAGACTCTAGTGTTGTAATTGAGCACATGGCGATTAGCATGTATGTGTTGCGTATATGCAAATAATTGAAGCAGACACTTTAGTCATTTGAAATGGTTTATTTGAACAAGTTACTGATGATTGTTTTTGGCTTTGTTTTTGCAAGGCCGGGTTTTTTTTTCTTTTATATTTTTTTGTCTTTATTGAGAATTGTGATCCTGAATCCTGTCCTTGCTGAATACTCGAAAGATTATAGCAAATCAAGGAGAAGAGTGCAAAAAACTATCTGAGGAAAGAAGGCGTTTGTGGTTGGCCAAACTGAACCAGTATTTCCAGGGCAAGAATCTTGACAACATTCGTGTTTTTTTCTTATCATTTCTTGTCAGGTGGGTGAAATATTAAGCTAAAAACTCAACAAATTTTGTAGTGTAATAGTATACACATATTAACATTACGTTGCTGTTTGGACATTGCCAATTGATTTCTTGATGAGAAAAGATGATCATTTTTGTACAATAGACAAGATCGGACTTGTCTGTTGTGCTCTGGTGAACCTTTGTCCATCAGTTGTTGATTTTGACTGAAGTTGCTTGTTTTAAGCAATGTTGGTAAAAAAAATAATCCTTGTGATTTCATTGTAAATAAATTGTATTGTGTAGTACAAACACATAGTATACCACTGTCCTTAGAACAACAGAAATGTATTAGAAGAGCAACAGAACAGTTGGGTTTGCAACAACTTTTTACTTTTTTGTATGATGTACAAATTATGTGAAAATGTACTCAATTCTGAAATAAAGCTGTAACAAAAAAAGTTATCAGTGTGAATTGCCCAAATAACACACATTACATTTTCAAAAGGAAATAAATAAAATAAATATTAAAATAAAACTTTTAGCGTAATTTAAACAAAAAGTGCCTAAAGTGCTTAAGGAAAAAAAAATCTGCACTATGCTTGGCTACACTTAGGCTGTATATCACAGATGTAAATGAAAACATGTGAAGCTACAGAATGGTTTACTGCATATAACAATTTTTTTTTTACTTGATACCTTTCTTGAACCTTTTTGGAAGAAACTGAGGTAGCTTACGGCAGTTTGAACAGTACCAATTTCCTTTTGGAGCAATCTCAACATTAACGCATGAATAGTGAAAAACCACTGAATATGACATTTTGCATTGTCACACAAAATCATCTGACCAAACTCAACCTGGCCACAGTGACACCAGCTTTTTTCTTGCCCACTGCCACTGACCAAACTATATTTGTTTAGAGTTTTTCCAAGTTTTGCTGCCTGGATTTTCCCTGGATCAAACAATTTTTTTCCTTTCTTCGTGGACTGAATTTTCCCACTTTTGATGAACATTGCTATATTTTTTTTATTTTTTATTTTTTTAAACTTAACTGGACATTGAGACTTTAAATTCAAAACTGAAATTTGAAATTGAGAATTTGATCTTGAATCTAAAAATCTCATTTTGACACTGAGACACTGATTTTGAGTATTTGAAATTTAATTCCAGAAACTTATTTGTAATTTGGAAACTGAATCTGAACTTTGTTTATTTTTCTTTTCTTTAAATTGATATCCTTTTGTTACTTTAGGGTTTTACTATTCAATTTATTTGTTGTTGTAATTGTGTTTTGGTTATTTTTGATCTAATTGCAATTTCAAAAGGGCAGTAATCCAAGTGAAAGGATAATCAGTCAAAAACAATATACTATTTTTCCAGCAACTGACTATTCTTTGAACTGTGTTATTAATTGACTGACCTTTGAAATAGGTAATACTCTTACACTTTTTGCTTACCTTTTGCTCTAGTGAGTCGACACTTGTCTTCTGATTTCTGGTCCAAGCAATCCCACGTAGTTACCGCTGTACCAAAGTTGTGGTCACATAGTAACTTAGTAATTGTGAACCAAGCGCTACTCAGTACGTGTTACATTTTATTTCAGTTTTATTTCAATTAATGATTTTTTTTTAGTTAACAACTACACTGGTCTGAATAGGTCCAAATGTATTACAGATAAATAGATGTTGTTGTACTTTTTAATTTATGCTGATTTAAATAAAATAATAAAAAAACAGTATACAATAATAATCTAATAAGAATCATCATTGAGAGCAATGGGAATTACAGAGATTTGATAGGAAAATGTCTTTATTTTTTAAAACAATATCACAATGTAAAAAAATCTTAACGGTCAGAAAATACATAAATTTGTCTTTTTGTTATTTATTTTCTTTTGATTTTCGGGTGAAATATGACTTGGACCATTTTCATGAGATTCATCTAAACACCTGTCTGGTTCAGACCGATTCATTTAAGAGTTTTCCATTTTTGTCCATCATTTTATCATAGCAGCTTTATTAATGCTTTTATAAAACTTGCAATTTTTACTATTTCTTTAAACCTGTAGAAATGAAGAAGGCTAGGAGTATCTCCGTCAAAGGCAACTGCAGCTTCCCTTCAACTTTGCGACTGGAGAGGCTCTCCTGTACGAAACCTTCCCATCTCTGATGATCCCGGGACTGCAGGATCATCCCGACTCCCTCCTGGGCTCCGTCTACAACCGGCCCCTGGAGCCAGCGTCTCGCTTCTCTCTCTCAAAACTCTGTGTTGCCTGGCAACCTGATAATGAGCTGCGAATATTCATCATCTCATTCACATAAGCTCAGAATCAGACATTTACGGACAAAAAGCACCAGAAAGAGAGTGTGTGAATGACTCGCGGGACCTTTTTGGTCCTCCGAAATCTTTCCTACATCCTCCAAACCCCTGTAGTTCTATTCCAGGCCATTTTTCCATCCCATTTCATCATAATCACTCTTCCTCTATAGAAAAGACTGGCATGGCGTTGTCAGTTCCATCCCAAAACAATCATCTTTCTCTGAGTGTCCCCGGTCGGCCGTTTTCCGTAAACATCCAGCATGTGGTTCACCGAGGCGCCCTGCCGCCATTGCAACCGCAGCAGCACGCCGTCCCATCAACCCTGCAGAGATCATCCCGCTGTGTTCAGAATGACTGTATTACCCACAATGCACCTGTAATGTAGCACCCACAGGACATTTGAGACACAAACAGAGCTGTGCAGCCCATATACAATGAATCACAGTCAGAATAGTCACATATCCCAGAATTCATCACTGTCCAGTAGCAGTTTCTCATATCAGAGATGCACTTTGTCCTCTAATGAGCCTTTATTCGGATTACACATCCCTGGATCTATGGATACGGACTGCAGCCGTGCCCACTGTCCCGGGACATCAGGACTGAGCCATTATTGAACAGTATAAACACTCATCTGATTTAATCATCTAGAGTGTGAGTCTAAATTAACGGTAGCATCAATAAAATTGTCATTTTAGGAACCAAAAATTGACTTGAACTGACATTTGAGGAGCAATATTACACAAGGTGCACCCTGGGATGCTTTTTAAGCACTATTGAAGAAGTTCACATGCCTGCTGGACATTTGATGATGCTTGCTCACTGTCTGCTTCAAAATGATTGAGAAATGTTTGTACATGTTAATCATCAAATTAGCATGTTTTGTACTGTAAAGAAAGCCACATGTAAACCAGTGTTGTTATCGTTCATTAAAATTAATAGACACCATTTTCGTTATTACAATAAAGCTGAAATGAAATAAAATATAAATATGAGGAAAAATGTAAAAACATTAGAAATAGTATGTAATAAAATTATTAAAACAAACTAAAATTAAATTTAAAAAATCTAAAAATAAAATATTAATAAATGAAATAAAATTAATAAATGTTAATAATATTCATAAATATTATATAAACAATACAAAAATAACACTGATATAGACATAATTTCAATCATTTCAGCAGATCAAAAACTTTTTCATGAGAAGTATGTGCAAATTCAGCCTGTGTATTTCATAATGAAATAATGCAAAAATAATTGTTTTATGACCTGTAGAAACCATACAGCTGATGATGCTTGGCCCTTGCTGCAGATTTCCCTTTCTGTGCAGGTTTTACTCCAAGATACGATGTGATTTTCCATGTTCTGATGCATTTGTCTCTCTGGAGTCCAGCGTCAGTCCCTGAGGATCACAGCAGAGACATCTCTGTTTTGGTTCCTACATCTGTTTCGTTAATCTTACATTGTTTTATTGTTCTTCACTTTAGTGACAAATTGTGTTTGTTTACAGATATATAAAAAAAATGTCATTCAGTACATCACATTTTCTTCCTTCCAACACCAACCAGTTTCTTTTGCTAGTTGACTTCGAGATAGATTCTGCACTAAAATGATTGATAATGATAGTTTGTGTAATAATTTGGTTAATTATGCCCGTCATTTGACATATTTGAAAATATTGATGCGGTGGTCTCTTAAAGGAGTAGTTCACCCAAAAATGAAAATTTGCTGAAAATGTACTCAACCTCGGTCGATCCAAGATGCAGATGAGTTTGTTTCTTCATCAGAACAGGTTTGGAGAAATGTATCATTACATCACTTGCTCACCAATGGATGCTCTGCAGTGAATGGGTGCCGTCAGAATGAGAGTCCAAACAGCTGATTAAAACATCACAATAATTCACAAGTAAAACACATGACTCCAGTCCATCAATTAACATCTTGTGAAGCCAAAAGCTAAACGAATCCATCATTAAGAAGTTTTAACTTAAAACCGGTGCTTCTGGCCAAAATACGCATCCATAATAACACTTCCTCCAGTGAAAAAGTCCATCCCCTGTTTTCCTATCACATCAAAATCAACCTACATTTTTGTTTAGAACTGTTTTGGACTGGTTTTGGTTTGCAAACAGTGCTTGATCTCTGCATATTTCTCTCCTGATTCAGACAAGACGACATTTTCTACTGGAGAAAGCAAGATTATAGAGCGTCAAAAGGTTTGATTAAATATTCACCCTTATGCTGAGGAAAATCTAAAAACAATTATCTTCATATCACGTTAATGGATGTAATCAACACATCCATCCTGTTAACATACTTTACTTCATATATTTGAATTTTATTATTTGAATTTGAATTTTATTAAAGGGAAAGCCCCTTGAGATGCTCCCATCTCATTTTCGAGTGGGACCCAATAGCGCATACATAAAACAATACAAAACACAATACATAAGTAATATAAAAAAAAAATCACTTAACAGACAAACAACAGCTCACTCCCTTAATAATCCACCCACAGTCTACAACTATATTAACCCCTGTGTTGTGTTCAGAACCCTATCTCACTAACGAGGTAAGAAACATTTTTCAGAGCAAAAAGGACCCGAACACCACATGAGGGCAAACAAGAGCATGTACATACAAGAAAACATACATGTTCATACAAGCATGAAAATCCAAATATGCAAACACCCTAATGTTCTTCCGCGGGATGTGTGCAGTTCTGTTTATTAACCGCTAGAGCGCCAAAAGTTACATAGTGTTGCTTTAAAAACCATAAGCAAGTTATTTTCAAATGAGATAATAAATTAGTCTTGAAGAGACGAAATTATGTAATTGATCTAAGGGAAGAAGGGAGATTGTTCCAATATGGATATGGATAAAAAAAATATGGATACTGCATATGCCGAAGGGGGTAAGAAGATATAGATGGAACCAAAAAACTGTTTTTTGAAATGTAATTAAAATACAGTTGAAGAGAAACTGAAACCAGTGATATTGCCTTCGCGGTTTAGGTTGGAGCCAGTCAAGAGCTTCATAAAATGATGAGTTCTATAAAGACATATCAAAACAAACCTAACGAATTGTGAGCAATGTTTAGAGGTTTTAAATTGGTATCAGACGTATTTTGATCAATAATATCCGCGTAGTCGATAATAGGAAGAATTAATTGTGAGATTAATCTTTTCCTTGCTTGAAATGATAAGCAGTTAATTGAACGATAGAGAGAACTCAGACACCCATATGATTTTTTAATAATAGAATCAATGTGATGCTTAAAGGACAACATATGCACGAAATTACAATAAACGAGGGAATGCTTTAGATCACGTGTTTTGGACTTTTAGCAGAACCTCCATATGACAACAACAAACTAATTATTGGTGAGTTTTCTGAGTTGACGCTCATATTCTCACACAAACGTTCGCTTTACCTCAGGAGACACTAACAAACAAGCAATATATACAGTTAAGACCTCTCTCTATTCCGTAGTAAAAGTTTGTCTCAGCAGCTTTGTGAATTGGTTTTAAGAACTCTTAGTGGTAAGATAAAAGGTTTTGTGAATACGGGCCCTGTTCATGTGTTTTTATTATTAGAAAGTTCTAAAATGCAATGCTGTGAATGTAAAATCCTGCTAAACAGCTTCTTCTTATTTAATACAGCGGTCAATAGCACCGCTTAGTGGTGAAAATGCGCGTTGCACAATATCATGCACAATGCAAATTAATCAAAATAAGTGTGGAATTGAATACTAGCGTGCTGTTTAAAAATGATATAAAAACTTTCAAATATAAGTCTAATGTGTTGCTGTTACTTTACCACACTACAGTATGTTGCATGTTTAATTCAGTGAGTGACTTACAGTTATAATCTTTATTTGATGAAAAATATAGGTTTTGGCAGTCCAATAAAAATAGATAAATAAAAAGGTCTTGCATATGCAAGTACTTGTGACATTTGCATACTATGCACAGTATATATATCATATACTCCATGAATAGTGCATGTGGTGTGATCCTGTAGTGATCCACAGGTTGGTTGTCGCAGTGGCTTTTAATCAAGGCATGTTGTGCTCCTCTCTGTAGGACGGTCAAGGACATTGTCAGGCTGAATGGATTTCCTCTGTGATAAAGGGCTGAATCTGCTTTGTCTGTGATGGAGATCAGGAGGTCACAGCCATACAGGAATGACCTCATCCAACAGGTTCAGATCACAAAACCCACCCACTTCCATTCGGATCAATCCCACCACACTGCAGAGAAAGAGAGTGATGTGACTGCATAGATAGATAGATGATAGATAGATAGATAGATAGATAGGTTTATTGCTAGGGTGTCACTAGTTGGTTACTGGGTGGTTGCTAGGGCATTGCTGTGTGGTTGCTAAGGGGTTATGTGTTATTGTGTAAAGTTGTTGGATTAGTGATTTGTCACAAACATTCTAAAATACCAGAGTTGTTACTGTAAAAAAATAATTTAAAAAATTACAAATTAAAAAATTAAATAAAAAAATTGTTTTCGGTAATTGAAACAAAGCTGAAATAAAATAAAATATAAATATGTGATAAAAAATGTAAACTTAAATTAAAATGAGAAATTTTACCTAGGCAGCTACCTGAAATAAGTTTTGGTTGAAGTATTAAAATGACTAAAAGTAAAACTGAAGTGAAATTAAGGCTATATAGCAATATTAAAATGATTATAATAATAATAATACAAAACATGTGTTGTGTATTAGTTTTTCTAAATAAATGTAAAACAGAAATTACTAAAACAGAATTAAAAATAAATTAAAACAGTATAGAAAGATTAAAAAAAATAATAATAATAATGCTGTCAAACGATTAATTGCGATTAATCGCACCCAAAATAAAAGTATTTGTTTACATAATATGTGTGTGTACTGTGTGTATTTATTATGCATATATAAATACACACACATGCATATATATATTTAAGAAAAATATGTTACGTTTATATATTTTGCTATAAGTTTGATTCCATCATATAATAATTACTGTTAATAGTGTTCATCGTCTGTTTGATTACGTCTTTAATTGATTTTCCGTACATTTCTGCCATATGTACATTAACTGACAGTCACCACTGATAAGCTACCACTAAATATTGTAGAAACTTAATTTTCTGTAAAGTTGCTATGCAACGATTTGTGTCGTGAAAAGCGCTATACAAATAAACTTGAATTGAATTGAAAAATAAACTTGTTTTATATATTTATATATGATATAATTTATATGAATATAAATATATACATGTAAATATTTTCAAAATATATGCTGTATGTGTGTGTCTTTATATATACATAATAAATATACACAGTACACACATATATTATGTAAACAATTTTTTTTATTTTGGATGCAGTTAATCGCGATTAATCGTTTGACAGCACTAAATAATAATGATGATGATGACAAAAGCACAACAGAATTACTAAAAAATGTCATTTTTATTATTTTTTTAAAAAATAGTTCTTTGCGCAGCAAAATTACTCAAATGGAAATACAGATAAATTAAAGCTATATAGAAATATTTAAAATAACAAAATGAAAAAAGTGGTAAAATTAAATAACAAAATTACTAAAATTAAAATGAAAACATAAAATGAAAGCTAATTTGAACTATTAATAAATACTGTAATATAAAAATCCTTAAATAACACTGTATGGTACAATATTCTTTACAAAATTATAATAACAAATGTTAAATATCATTTAAAAATAATCAATAAAATACACAATATACTGCCATACCATTACACTAGTGTATTTAGGTTTTTTGTATTGTATTGTACATCATGCGAGGAGCTGTAGTGTGTGTGTGTGTGTGTGTGTGTGTGTGAACCTGACAGCCTCTGTCTGTTAGTGAGCTCACGTCCACTCATGTAGAATTTAGAGCAGCTTTCACATTCTGCATGACGTTCTGTCCACCTGCATGTCCAAACTGAAAAGGTTATTGGAAATAAGAGCTTGACTGAATTCACAGTGCGCATCCAAAGAGAGTTCTCACATTCTTCTTTCTTGAGGTTCAGCCGTCGCTGAGGATGTTTGTGTTTAAAGAAGCTGATACAGAAATGAAAAACTCATAACAGTGATGCAGGATCCACAAGTCAAATGCTTTATGTTTCCCAGATCCTAAACACTGTCTGATCTAAAGGCTTCAATGCCTGAAATTAGTTTTGAAGATATAGATTAATTGTACATGCTATGAATTTCATTTACAAAATCGGATATTTTTCCCCTTAAGGCAAGACAAAACAGGAAAACTGCTTCATCCACTGGTCAGTTTTGAGATGTTGGACTGTTTAGCTTCCATGTTCGTTGATGATTTAAATGATTATGAAATGTGTGAAAAAATGAGGAGTGTCCAAAACTTCCCTGCTATTTAGTGAGCTGAACTGCCTCTTGACCACTAGGGGCGCTATTTGTCCATATAAAACGGGAGCATGTCTCTGTGAATGAGATATTTGAAGATTTCAGCAATAGTACTACAAACAGTTGATCATGATTATCTGGGTCTTTATATATTATTACAGATCACATTTATTTTAACTTTCACTATTAGTAGCATTGTGTTAGTAAGTTTTGCACAAGCAAGCACTTTTAAATTTAAATCCAGTGGCTCGTGCTAATATTTTGAATATGTTGTTGTCATGTTCAATTGCACGCTTTAGACACTTTGGACACCTTAACCATGTCAGGCATCAGGGAAAAGGACCACCGGTTTGTTTTTAACACAACAACAGATGGCTCAGTGTCAGCGCGTTCTCCTCCAGTCCGAACCTGAAAGGAAATATCGCAGAGAAATGCGCTCCAGATTGCCGGTTTGTCGGCCGCCAGTCGTCCCCTGGGTAAAATTGGGGAAATT
Organism: Sinocyclocheilus rhinocerous; assembly: GCF_001515625.1. NCBI lineage: Eukaryota > Metazoa > Chordata > Actinopteri > Cypriniformes > Cyprinidae > Sinocyclocheilus > Sinocyclocheilus rhinocerous. The sequence goes on along the minus strand of NW_015626036.1, from coordinate 64,721 downwards.
CGGCATTTGTTTCAGAGCCAAGAGAGTGCCAATTGTAAGAAACCCAGACAGACAATGAACGTTAAGTCAATAGTTTGTTTATTTGCGGTCGTCTTCATTTGGCTTTGTGCAAGCGGCGGATTTTGTTGCTACACAAATGAATTTTCCTCAAACAATTATATATCAGTCGCAGATGTTACTGATGATACATCACAATTTAGGCTTTTAGATAACAATTGCTGTTCTTCACGTCTTCTAAAGTCATTTATTTTTAGTTTATTGCTTTTTTGTGAATTGAATTGAAATCCTCAGCCGTGTTAAAACTCATCTCCACCATCTCTCATTTTTCTCCTCTCTGATGTCTGATTGAAATGATAGTCCTTCATTAGAGAGTTAAGATCATTTATGGCACCATGTATTACTTTTGCGAAGTTTCTCGTCCCACATGAGATGTTGTTCTATCAGCGCAGGTTTATTGAAAAGATCCTCCGAGGTTTCGCTATTTCCCTCCTGTATTGTACAGAGACGATCCGTCTGTGTTAAACATTAATTGAATTTTGATTTTAGGCAATTATTCTTCATTTTTGTGGGTATTTGCATTAATCTAAAATATTAATGGGTTCATTTGGCTGAGCTGGAGAGAGTGTTTGGCCGCAGAGGGCCCTTCCTAACTCTGACGCCCCTCGAGGCCTTTCTCCACTAATCTTACGGGCCTTTTAAGAAGAGAGAAAAAGAGCACCGATTATATGAAGTATGTTGTAGGAAGCACTGGAACAGAGAAGGATCATGCTTGCAGATCTTACAGAAAACCCCATAGTACTATGATTTTTACCAGTGGGAAATAAAATCAGGTTTATAATGTGCAAGGATCATATTAGCACCAGATTTATCAAAGTTTGAGAGGTTTGTGGGTTCAAATCTTTAAGGCACTTTTATTAGATAACAATCTAGATAAATTAATATTGCATATAATATATATATATATTTGTAATTTGACACCTTTAAATGGCACATTTAAACAATATTAACATTGATTGGTCACTTTACATGTTGATTATTTTTTAAAATATTTTACGGTAGCATTTATGTTTGGGGGGGGGGGGTAATTTTTTTTGTGAAGGAAATTAATACTTTTATTGAGAAAAGATGCATTAAAATGATAAAAAGATAAAATGACATTTTTAATGTTACAAAATATTTCTATTTTAAATAAATGCAGTTCCTTTTAACTTTCTATTCATCAATGAATTAAAAAAAAACATGGTTCCACAAAATATTAAATGTGTTTAACATTGATGATAATTAGAAATGTTTCTTGAGCAGCAAATCAGCATATTAGAATGATTTCTGAAGGATCATGTGACACTGAAGACTGGAGTAATGATGCTGAAACTTCAGCTTTGCATCACAGGAATAAATTACATTTTAAAATATACTAAAATAGAAAACAGTTATTTAAAATTATAATAGTATTTCACAATATTACTGTTTTTACTGTATTTTTGATCAAATAAATGCAGCCTTGGTGAGCAGAAGAGACTTCTTCATCAACATTTAAAAAAAAATATTTTTAACCCCAAACTCATTATTCATGTACTGTATATGAATAATGCAATTAAAAAGTACTGTAGTATAGATCAAAATTACTATTGGTGTTTTCATCTGCTACTTCTTTACCTTTTAGACAGGTTTCTGACACTAATTAGACATGAATGGAATATGCATTAAATAAGTATTAATCATGAGATTTTATTTTAAAAATATATGCAAATACAATAATGTGGCACATTTGCTATTGAAAGGCATGAGCAGCATAGTAACCAGTTCCACAGACAGACAGAACTTGGTTATAAGCCTCACTGTATTGTCTGCATGAATCTTAATATTTCCATGACATGAAATTCAGATTTTGGGGCGGGTGGGAGGAAGGGGGAGATGGAGAGAGCGAGAGAGGTTTCCAGACATTTTTCTCCTGGCCGTGTGGACTGTCAGACGTCACGCGGCAGATTGTTTTGACACCCCGTTAAGAAATTCAGGAGGAAGATGGACGGCTCATGAAATTTGCAGGCCCTGATTGAATTTATGATATTTTCATAAAGGCCATCAAGTGTGGACGCCTGCGGGGAGGAGAACCTGACAGACAGATGCAGAGAGAAAAAACGCAATGTGGGCTCAGGATGCTTTCCTAGATGATCACACAGCACATGTGACTGACCACAGGAGCTGATCTGTGTGCTCTTTAACACAAAACTCACATCCAGATTTGCTTCAGAAGCTCAGCAGCTCACTGTCGTACAAAAAAAACAAAGAAATGTGAGATTTTAAAGTTAAACAACGGCATTTAAAGATCATTTTAAAGACATAAATCACAACAGGCTTTTTTAAAATGATTTTTTAAAAATCATTTTCTGCCTCTTTTGTACTGATGTAATCAAGCCTGCGTGGGCGGGAAAATTATCAATTAGTTTTCCATTTTATGATTAAAATGTGAGGAGTGTTTCCATGGCAACATGCTGGAAGGTGTTGCTATGTGGTTATTATGGTATGCTGAGTGATCTAGCCTGTTGTTGTGCAGTTGCTAGGGTGTTCTGAGTGGTTGCTAGGCAGTTGTTATGGTGTTCTGAGTGGTTTAGATTGTTGACATGCAGTTGCTAGGGTGTTCTTGGTGGTTGCTATGCAGTTGTTATTGCGTTTGGATTCAGAGTGGTTTAGCTTGTTGTCATGCAGTTGCTAGGGTCTTCTGGGTGGTTGCTATGCTGTAACTAAAGTGTTTTGAGTGGTTCAGCCTGTTGTTGTGCAGTTGCTAGGGTGTTCTGGGTGGTTGCTATGCGGTTACTATGGTGTTCTTAGTGGTTTAGCCTGTTGTTGTGCAGTTGCTAGGGTCTTCTGGGTGGTTGCTATGCTGTAACTAAAGTGTTTTGAGTGGTTCAGCCTGTTGTTGTGCAGTTGCTAGGGTGTTCTGGGTGGTTGCTATGCGGTTACTATGGTGTTCTTAGTGGTTTAGCCTGTTGTTGTGCAGTTGCTGGGTGTTATGGGTGGTTGCTAATGCAGTTACTAAGGTGTTTTGAGTGGTTCAGCCTGTTGGGTGCAGTTGCTAGGGTGCTCTGAGTGGTTTACATTGTTGTTGTGTAGTTGCTAGACTGTCCTGGGTGGTTGCAATGCAGTTGTTATGGTGTTCTGAGTGGTTTAGTCTGTTGTCGTGCAGTTGCTAGGGTCTTCTGGGTGGTTGCTATGCAGCAACTAAAGTGTTCTTAGTGGTTTAGCCTGTTGTTGTGCAGTTGCTAGGGTGTTATGGGTGGTTGCTATGCGGTTACTATGGTGTTCTGAGTGGTTTAGTCTGTTGTCGTGCAGTTGCTAGAGTGTTCTGGGTGGTTGCTATGCAGTTGTTATGGTGTTTTGAGTGGTTCAGCCTGTTGGGTGCAGTTGCTAGGCTGTTCTAGGTAGTTGCTATGTGATTACTATGGTGTTCTAAATGATTTAGCTTGTTGTCATGCAGTTGCTAGGTTTTCTGGTTGGTTGCTAGCCAGAAAGTCAAAAGCCAGTCTTGATCAATCCCAGTCTAAGAAAGAAACATCTATTGATGACATTTCAAAGATGGCGGAAATTTAAAAACTACGTAGAGATTCCTCATTTTTGGCTGTTTTTAAAGCAAATGCAAGTATTTTGGAATCATGGCTTGTTTTTGCCGGCACAAGAACACTAAATATTTGAGAGTCATGGCGCCACCAATCCCAGATAGCACACGACCGTCTCCAAGATGTCTGTTAAAGGTTGCTTGATCTGGAAAGCATCTGCTGTGTACAAACATCTGACAGACGTCTGTAAGATGTCAATTTTACATACATTCTAAATCATAAACATCTTAAAGACATCTAATAAACGTCTATTTGACATCTGATAGGAAACATCCTATAGATGTATTGCAGATGAGCAAACACTCTAAAAATATGTCTTCCAGATGTAAATGCAGACGTCAAATAGATGCCTCTCTATAATGTACGTGTGCTATCAGGGTTGTGACAGTGTATATATATATAGTATTTATAGAGTTTTAGCTTTTAGTTTTAATTACTTTTTCTTATTTGTAAGTCGCTTTGGATAAAAGCGTCTGCTAAATGACTAAAAGTAAAAGTAAAGTAAAAGTATTGAAATCTGAAGTGTGAAAGTTTTCCCACCAATGCAGCATGGCAAACAGCATTAATACTCTCACAGCCTAACATGCTTCAGATGAGTGGAAAGTGCATGAAATACAAGTACAGATAAATCACGCCTTCAAATCAGCACTTCTTATGCAAGATTTTGTAAATCAAAAGAACGTCCGTGTGCTGCTGTCTTCAAAGACCTGAGCTTTTAGTTAATTGGTTTGTCAGAGTTGCACCGCCCCAAACAGCCCTGCCTTAATTATTCAAGTAACTGAAAAATTAATATAGCACTTTTGGGGTGCAAATGCCTCCGTTTGCACTGCAAAATTGGGAAGAAGCCCATTAAATATTTATGCATTCACAATCCTTTCAATTATTATCCGACACTTTGATAATAAAGTAAAATCCTAAATGAGAATATCCTTAATGCAGAATGCACAGCTGAATTACCTCCTAACACAATATACACACTTCAATTATTAAAACTAGATGGAGGTCTCGGCGCATTATACATTTATATTTCCAAACACACTTGAGCAGAATTCTATTGTTTGGCGAACTGTGATTTCTGAGACTTGATCATTGCTTGACAATAAAAAGCATGGCAAAACAACAACAACAACAACAAAAAACTATTTAAATAGGGAACAATGAAAGGCAGCTTCCAGTCTAATGCTTCCTCCGATGGAAAATCAGCTCTTTATAAGTTGTTGTATGTAGGCTAGTTGTATTGTCCAGATTGGCTCCCATCAGCATTTTACAGATGCTTAAAAGATGTTTCAGTGTGGGATGATCTGTAATTCATACTCACTAGAGCCAGTTGCATGCTGCTGAATGAAAACTCTACAACGGAGTATCATTTTCATAGTTACACTGCTATAGGAGTCAGGCTATTTTATTATCACAGTTTGTTCAGCTGATAAATTGTATGTTTTTAAAAAAGTCCTCTTGTAGGAAGGTCAAAAAGACTTCATAGTCCTACATAATGGTATATTAAAATACAAAATACGGTGTTTATATTGTTAATTTTCTGGAAAAAAAGGACTGGTGATTACCTGTGCAAAAATCTGTATCATGTTTTTTTTTTTTTTAGGATTCTGGCGGCTTCACGGTTTATCACGTTTTATTCTCTGACTGTGCCTTTATATGAATCAGAATGCATGAAACAGTTGCAGAAACAGCTTTTTAGTCATGATCCAACAAACATGCACCATGTAGTTTGAGCAGTTTTTGATGTAAATTAGATTGTATCATTTGAAAATTTAAAGCAAAAACAGAATGGTCTGACCATAGCTTTGTGAAATTATGCTACATAAAACATATCTGCACAAAACAGAAACAGCAGACGGGCTGAATTAGAACGCAAAAAAATCTCTGTCAGCAGGTGGCGCTTATGGAACAGCAGCGATATAACGTTTCCTTGGTTACTGCTATAAACAAAGCAGCCTCACTTTTAAAAACTACATTAATATGCATTAAATGGAAGTCAGATGAAAAGGAAATACCATCTAAACTTTCTGAAGAAGATACATTCATATAAACCCCCAATTCATTATTTAGGATTTTCTTCCAATATTTTGCGCATCGTGACAGTGATCTTGCTCTGCCTGTTACAATATTTTCTCCTCTTTGCGTTTGTCTTCAGCATCTATTGCTTTTGTTAATGGCCGTTTACAGTTGGCTTATTTGCCTAGTTAAAGAATTAATCATGTGATATTAATAGTTTTCTAACCATTAGTCAGAAGTGTATGCAGTTAACAGGGATTTCCTCTCATTTCTTGACACTGTATATGTTGCATAGCCACTTGTACCAAGTGTTTTTTTTTTTTATTCATACCGTGTGCATAATTTACACTGGTTTACCATTTAAACCGGTATATCACTAGTTCTGGGTGGTTGCTATGCGATTGCTGGGGTGTTCTAAGTGGTTTAGCTTGTTGTGCAGTTTGCTAGGGTGTTCTGGGTGGTTTGACTTATTGTCATGCAGTTGCTAGGGTGTTACTAGGTGATTGCTTATTTGCCAAGTCAAAAGAGCCCACTTCCTAATCTATAATATTCTGGTACATGCACAAGTTCAGTATATACTAATACTTTTGTATAGAATGCAATACGTTTGATAAAAAGAAAAAAATTTCAATAAGTTTTACTTACTTAAAACTTAAGTTTTTACTTAGACATAAATTACCATTTTGGACTTTTTTTCTGAGAATTGCGAATTTAAATCTCACAATTCTGGCTTTATATCAAGAAAGACCTTGAATATTTACAAGCATCACAATCTGCAGAGATGCAGCAGACTTTTGTAGAAGTTGCTCCGCAGTCATCCGGCATATGGAGGAAGTCATCGTTCTCAAATGTTATCTGGCTAAAGATAGGCTGGTCGTAACCATGACGACCACTGCTGCATCACTTATCACAAAGGAAATTGGTGGGAGAGTGCAGGTGCCCGAGCAACACATGCACACTCTCGCTCAAGTCTTCAGAAAGCTGTCCATTATTAGCATGCAAATAGACGATATCTCAAGTTAAACTGAAAAATAGAATCCATATAAAGTAGATTTTTATTTTTTGCAATGGTAAATTGCAATTGCAAGTAATAAAGTCAGAATTGTGAGACATAAATTACTATTTTGGACTTTTTTTCTGAGAATTGCTATGTGAGATATATATATAAGCCACAATTATGAAATAATTTTGAAAGAATTAAAAAAAAAATTTCTCTTTATAACTCACAATTGCACGCAGTCATCCGGCATATGGAGGAAGTCATCGTTCTCAAATGTTATCTGGCTAAAGATAGGCTGGTCGTAACCATGACGACCACTGCTGCATCACTTATCACAAAGGAAATTGGTGGGAGAGTGCAGGTGCCCGAGCAACACATGCACACTCTCGCTCAAGTCTTCAGAAAGCTGTCCATTATTAGCATGCAAATAGACGATATCTCAAGTTAAACTGAAAAATAGAATCCATATAAAGTAGATTTTTATTTTTTGCAATGGTAAATTGCAATTGCAAGTAATAAAGTCAGAATTGTGAGACATAAATTACTATTTTGGACTTTTTTTCTGAGAATTGCTATGTGAGATATATATATATAAGCCACAATTATGAAATAATTTTGAAAGAATTAAAAAAAAATTTTCTCTTTATAACTCACAATTGCAAGAAAGAGTCAGAATTGCGAGAGAAAAAACAGAATTGCAAGTAGTTTAAAGTTTATAGGGTTTATATCTCACAATTCTGACTTTATTCCTCGCAATTGTGAGTACACATCCTGCAATTCTGACGTTATATCTCGCAAGATATTATATCTCGCAATTCTGAGAAAATTGTGAGAAAATTACGAGGGACAAAAAAACCACATTGTGAGATAAATAGCCACAAGTACCTTTTTTCAATGGCTTTTATTTTATTTTATTTTATTTTATTTTATTCAATGGCTTCCATATCTTTAAAATGAAAACATTATGGCCCGGTTTCACAGACGGGGTGTAGCTTAAGCCAGGCCTAGGCCTTAGTTAAGTTAAGATATTTAAGCAGCTTTTATAAAAATGTCTTAGAAGAAAACTTTACAGGTGTGCATCTTGAGACAGAACAACGGCAATGACATATTTTAAGATATGTCAGAGCAAGATATTTTCATTTGAGACAGCTCATACATGCATTTTAGTCTGGGACTAGCCTTAAGCCTTGTCTGTGAAACCAGGGGTATAATTAGTAACTTACAATGTTTTCTATTGAATTGTGAACATCCATATTTGATACCATAACACCCGTATCTGGTACTTGCCTAAAAAGATGGGTTTATAATGTGCATACTTAATAGATTACACTGGGCTACGTTTAGCCTTTCCCTGGAGTTGGTTCACCCTTATTATCTTAAAATACACACCCATGAGGTGTCATTCATGTCTGTATAGCACAAACTCTAGGAATTCTGCATGTGAGTTTAATAATCAAAGTTTAATATTCAAATATATGAGCAATAGCAATAGTGACGCTTGCTTCAGCACACACTACTAAATAAAAATACCCCCTTAAAACGCTCCAGTCCAGTTGTATCTTTAGCTGAATTCGTAGGGGTTTCCTGAGCCCTTTGGAGGATATGAAAGAATAGCTAATCATAAACGCGGGTGGGGGAGGCTCCTTTTATGGAAAATATAATGAATATGGTTATTCTGACAGCTTGTTCACACCCAGCCTCCCACAAACCTGGCAGATTCACACTCTCCACACCCTGTCACCCCCAGCTCCTGAACCAATCCACAGGCACGAGGGAAGAGAAGCCACAGAGCCGGAGTACTCCGGACCTCCAGACTGATGCAGCCGGCTGGAAAACAATGGCTTCTTTAAGCGCCAGTGCGTTTTGAATAAATAAACAGACAATAATGAGGCACATGTCGTCGACACACCCTGAGTGATGCAGCGTTACAGCTGAACTGATCATGCAAACGCCCTCTGACAGTGACTTACAGCATGAAGGGCGCCGCCAGGAGGGGGCGGAGCCTGGAGCGGCTCTGTGCTTTCAATGAGGTCCTCTTCTGGTGCATAATACATCGGCAAACAAGCAAGATGTAATACAGCTCTCAATGCTTTGTCATGCGAATTTTGTTCAAAACAATGCATGAACTCTCATAATTGATTCAATATCAGTAATCAGTAACAGTTATTTTTATGATATCATGACAACATTTTTATTCATTAATGATTAAGTCAAGCATGACTGTTGCTGTTGCTTATAGCCTACTTTAGGTTAGTAATTCGAACAAACCTCAAACTGTCAGTATCAAACTTTGATGTGTAACTGATATTGTTACGGGGCTGACGAGACGTGAGACGTGCGGATCCATGTGCAAGCTTTATTTAAAGCAGAGAGGTCAGAAACACAGGCTGGGTCGAACAGTGGCAAACAGGTATACTGAGTATCCTAAGAGCAGGGCCTCGGGGTCCGGCGGTCTAATAAGCCATGCGCTGTCAGAGCCGCGGTGCATCATCATAAATTGTGCATGGAGGTTATGTTTTAAACATTGCACTGCTAGCACACACACACACACACAAATAAACAGCGCATGCACACAAAAATCATGTTGAGCTATATGTACCGTATACATACAGGCCTAAAGGATCTGTTCTTGCCTGAGTGGGTAGTGTTGGTTTCACCAGATGGGCGAGCGCTCATGTAGGCGCCCATATTGCCCAGTGGTTTGAGTGGTTTCATTCCATGCACTGAAAGCTCTCTCCTCCACATCACGAGTAGACACGCCCCTTATTGCTGATTGGCTACAAGTTTGTTTTGCTATTCGGCCCGAATCAGTTTTCTAAAGTGTTTTTGAAAAATCACATACCCTGCCTTTAAATTCGAGTTTTTTAAACCAAACAACATAACCGACAGCAAATGAGAGGTTTGAAGATGCAAATTCTCATAAATATGTCTTTGTCTGTATATGGGCAAACGATTCATTCGGTGTAATTCAGAGTGAATCCCAGCTACCAGGCAAAGATAGCAACGAGACATTTTTAGCTGTGTGCTGAGGATATTTCTTAAAGAGGAGAACAACAGAGAAAAGCATAAAACAGGGCGGTAGTTCTCTTTCTTTTCTTTTTTTTCTGGAACCAAATAATAACATTGTAGGTATGTTCTCTGTAAAACTAGCCCTCCCAGAACTTTTGTTTGTGACGACCTAAAGAGAACCTATACAGAACATTCTCTAACAGTTATTTTTAGGTTTTATTTTAAAACTAAATATTTACTTCGGGAAGTCAACCAAATATTATTTGAGAACCAAATATCAACATTCTAGAAATGTTTTCTATGTTTTTGTAACCAAAAACTAGCCTTCCCAGAACCTCAAAAAACATGAACAACAAAAGGTAGAAGAAAATATGACACATATACTAGTTATCAATAGTACCATGGAAACCAACCATGGAAATGAAAAAAAAAAAAGTAAACTGAAATTAGTCTCTTTGCACCTTGAAACTGCTATAATAACATTGTAGGTATGTTCTCTGTAAAACTAGCCCTCCCAGAACTTTTGTTTGTGACGACCTAAAGAGAACCTATACAGAACATTCTCTAACAGTTATTTTTAGGTTTTATTTTAAAACTAAATATTTACTTCGGGAAGTCAACCAAATATTATTTGAGAACCAAATATCAACATTCTAGAAATGTTTTCTATGTTTTTGTAACCAAAAACTAGCCTTCCCAGAACCTCAAAAAACATGAACAACAAAAGGTAGAAGAAAATATGACACATATACGAGGTATCAATAGTACCATGGAAACCAACCATTGAAATGAAAAAAAAAAATGTAAACTGAAATTAGCCTCTTTGCACCTTGAAACTGCTATTATATTTAAATCTAAAAATAAAAAGGTTAGGCTATGTTTAATATAATATATAAAATAATAACTGAAACTAAAAAAATAAAAAAAAATCCTTAAACTTATTCTATTTCAGCTATTTGCCAAGACAACATTTCTCAGTTTTGTATAATTTAGTTTGAAGAAAACTAATAAATAAAATGGATAACAACTGGACCAATAAAAAAATTTACATTTCTTAAAAAACAGAAAATATAAAATTAATAATAGTATGTCAATGACACTAAAGAAACACTTATTTAAATTATTTTGCAATAAAATAAATAACTTCAGTCATTTTATTATTAAAAGATATTGTTTTTTACACTTATAATCAATGAAAATTTGTCAGTAGTTTTATATTGCACTGATGTTTTTGATGGCATCATTTGCAGTGCATCATGGGATGAGTAGTTTACTGGTTCATGGCTTAGAAGTGTTTATAGAAGAATTTGTAAAAATGAATCCTTCGGATAAAGTGGGCGTCACCGTTCAGCTCTGTTCCTCCTCGGCCTGTGAAGATGCAGCGATCGCAGGTTCTTCATTGCATTGGTGCTTCTCCATCTCTCTCTCTCCACCCCCTTCCCACCGTCACTCATTAAAGTGTATTATGCAGCAGTTAGGGTATTAAAGTTCAGTGAGAAATTTCATGCATACTAATCAGAATGCAAATGAGGCTGGCATAAAAGAATCCCTAGGTGCTGGCAGAAGTGTCGTTAGTTATCTCTCGCCGTGGCTGTCTCCAGCAAGCTAAAGAAATGACTCGGGCTAAATAGATTTTTTTGGTACATGTGCAGGGATGGAGCAGGCCATGTAAAAAGCCAGCTTAAGAATGGAAAGGAGCGTGATAAAAAGAACTATTCATTGCCGTGTAACAATTAGGACAATGGCGCTAGATAGAAATAGAAAAAGCTGCGGCAGCCATTGTGACTGAAAAACGTACATTGTGCGATGCTATTTTCACTGGAATCTCGTGTAAGAACAGCCAAAATTATTGCCGCTTTTGTGAGCTTGCATGCACAAAGGAATTATTTTTATTTATGAACATATTTTACATACTTATTTGATTATGGTGAAAAGAACGAAAACAAGATATTTAAATAAACACAGCCAAAATATTAAACTTAGAAGAAATAGTTCAGTCAAATATGAAAATTCTGTCATTTACTTGCACTCATGGCCAAACCTGTATGAGTTTCTTTCTTCTATGGAGCACAAAAGCAGAAAGAAGCTCTTCTGTATAATGAAAGTGGATGGGGACTAGAGCAGCCAAGTCCAAAAGGACAAAAACGTGATTTGTTATTGAAAATGTTTCCTTTTATCATAAAGCCAGTGCATGTGTTCAGTTGATATTCATCCTACACTTTTGGATATAAAGGTTCCAAAAGAGGGTTTTCACAGCAATGCCATAGAAGAGCAATTTTAGGTTTCCCTAAGAACCTTTCTTAAAGGAATAGTTCATCCAAAAATGAAAATTTGCTTAGCAGTTACTCACCCTCAGGCCATCAAAGATGTAGATGAGTTTGTTTCTTCATGGGAACAAATTCGGAGAAATTTAGCATTTCATCACTTTCTCATCCTCTGCAGTGAATGGGTGCCGTCAGAATGAGAGTCCAAACAGCTGATAAAAACATCGCAATAATTCAATTAATATCTTGTGAAGCGAAAAGCTGCATGTTTGTAAGAAACAAATACATCATTAAGGAAATTTTAACTTAAAATCGTTGCTGCAGGCCAAAATGCCAGTCCTCTATCTATAATATGGTTTCCTCCAGTGAAAAAGTTGTTTGGTCTGAATCAGGAGAGAAATCTGCACAAATCAAGCACCATTTACAAGGGAAAAAACAAGTCCAAAAGAGTTCTAAACAAATATATGGATGGATTTCGATGTGAGAGGACAAAGGGGGATGGACGTTTTCACTGGAGGAAGCGTTATTAAGGATTATAGTCTCTTCTGTATTTTGGCCAGAAGTGACGGTTTAAAGTTAAAAGTCCTTTGTGATGGATTTGTTTCTTAGAAACATGCAGCTTTTCAGTTCACAAGATGTTAACTGTCTGATGGACTGGAGTGGTGTGGGTTACTTGTGGATCATTGTGATGTTTTTATCAGCTGTTTGGACTCTCATTCTGACGGCACCCATTCACTGCAGATCATCCATTGGTGAGCAAGTGATGTACAGTAATGCTACATTTCTCCAAATCTGTTCCCATGAACAAACAAACTCATCTACATCTTGGATGACCTGACGGTGAGTAATTTTCAACAAATTTTCATTTTTGGGTGAACTATTCCATTAAAAGAACTAAAGAACTAAAAAACCTTCTACCATAAAGAACCTTTTGTGGAATGTGGAAAGGTTCTATGGATGCCCACAAAGAACCTTTATTTTTAAGAGTGTAGAACAAAGAAATGATGCAGTACGCTTTTAAAAGCTGACAAAAATGCAAATAGGAAATATTATTAGCATTTTTAAGTTATTTAGTGAAAAAATGATCTCCTGTTATTGCACGTGTGTGTGACTAAGAGCATAAACGAGTGCCCTCTCTTGCCCCTCACAGTGGCACTCACACGGGGAAAAGAGCTTCTGTCATTATAGCTGCTCCATATTTCTGTCTGCAGGGCAAGATGAAACAATAATAAAGATATTCAAAATGAGGCCCATACATTTTCTCCTCAGCGTGATGTGAGCACACAGCGATATGACAGCGCTGGTCCGATTGCTCGGCACCAGGAGGGGGTTCCTGGATGCTAATGAGATTCATACAGGCATTTGGGAACAATGCGAAACCCACAATTCTCAGAAGCTTCAGCTTGCATTGCATTGCAGGAAATTGTCTTGTTTTTCTCGACCTCTTTCTTTTTTGAGAGCTGTGTGAGCAACAGTACCAAAGACTGAAGCCAGACTTACATACAGTGTATATGTCCTGCTTTACTCTATATGCTTTTCAAAGAGGGTCACAAGATGACTTAAAAGTATTTCAATGTATAAGTTGTTATTAAAATATTAGAATAACCAAATGCTATCTAAATTAAAATGGTAAAAAACATAAATCACTTAAATGTATTTCTTATGTAACATAATGTAATAAAAATAATATTCGCATTTATAATTGTTAATATATTCAAATACTTAAACTCTAAATCAAAATGCTAAAAAATACATAAATCAAGATTTAATCTGAAATGTATTTCTTACGTAAAATAATGCAAAATAAATAATGAAATAAAAAATAATAAAATAATTTAAGTATTTAATTGCATAATTATCAATATATGAAAATATTTAAACTCTAAATTAAAAAGCTCAAAATACATAAATCAAGAGATTTCATGTAATGAAAATAAATGATAAAAATAATGATCAATGTATTAAAACAATAAACACTCAATTAAAATACTTAAAAAATAACTAAATCAAGAAATTTTAATGTAATAAAAATAATAAATCATAAAATATAAATAATTTAAGCATCTAAATGTATTAATTATTATTAATATATTGAAATAAACTAATCTAAATTAAAATAGTAAAAAATACATAAATCAAGAAATGTATTTTATATTATAATGTAATAGAAATAATCAATGATAAAATAAATAGAAAACAATTTAAGTATTTAAATGTATACATTATTATTAATATAATAAAATAATAATTATTCATATTATTATTATTTTATTAATATAATAAATTTTTATGTAAAATGATCATGCAATAAAAATAATAAATGTAAATATTGTTTTAAAAAATGCATCTCCTAACTAGTCTATATTTTTCTGCTCACTTTTAAACTTTGTTTAGCATTACATTTTAATCACTGCAACATTAAATCAGTATCACACTACAATATTATATTCAAAATTCTAAATAAAGCCCTTTTGCCAGGTTTGATGTCTGCGAGTCTTGTTACTAAACATGACACACCAAGTTATCATATGACTTCAGAAGAATACAGCACACGAGTCATACAAAAGAATATAGAGAAGCATAAACAATCACAAATATTCACAGAAAAAAAAGCAGGCTTTATGAGAAAAATTATTTTAATCAGTCACACTTCTCTTTGGATAGTGTTTGCCAAATTAACAAATGTTCTCAGAAGTTCTCAGTTCTGTTTTATCCCTGAAATAGTAATGATTGCACATGTGACATTTCGCTTTTCATGCTGAAATTGACATAAAGCAGAAGAGGCGATGCCGTCGTAAATCCATCGACACACTTTAAAGGGAAACAAAAGTGATAGAGTTTAATACCAGCAAAATAGCCTTGCTATGATAAATCTATGTGTGTGTCTGTATAATTAAAAACACGGGAAAGATCAGAGTACAGGCGACTCGGGCCGGTCCAAATCCCCCGACTCTCTGTTTTGCCAGCTGTCATTTACATGATGCCAAAATGTTGTCAGATCAAACAGATTTGTTTTGGCCAAGCCTGTACGGATCCTTTGATCAATTATCCTAATTAGGAGGGCAGTTATCCAGGATAGAATTCCATATGCATGAATAAAAGTTTGTCCTCTGTGACAGAGCAGCCCAAACTTTTCAAGAGTACAGCAACACCTGAATGTCACATGGCTAGGGCAGCTTATTGACAGGGATTATATGGACAAACTAATTCTATTTTGTGTGTTAAGGAATATGCAGACATGATAAAACGATTGTAACTGAACCAGGGTTATTTTTGTTAACTAACTAAAACTATTAAAACATTTTTTTTATGTTAACTGAAATAAATTAGAAGAAAATAATTTTAAAAAAATGTATAAATTGTTGTCAATATATTTAAATATTTTAACTCTAATCTAAATTAAAAAACAAAAAAAATCTTATGTATAAAATATAATGTAATAAAATAAGTGTTTAAATGTATAAATGATTAATATATTAAAATTAAACTCTAACCTAAATTAAAATGCTAAAATACATAAATCAAAATGTAAACTGATGTGTAATTCTTATGTAATACTATAATGTAATAAAATACTAAAATAAGATTAAAATGTATAACATATTATAAATTACTAAATGCTAAAAGATATTTATTTCTTATGTAATATTATAATGTTAGATAAATAATACATAGTAAATTGAAATAATAATGTAATTTAAGTATTTAAATGTATAAATTATTATTAATATTTTTTATTTAAACTTTATTTGTAATTAAAATGCTAAAAAATACATAAATCAAGATGTACACTGTAATGTATTTTTATGTAATATTCTAAGGTAAAGGAAAAATTGAAATCGCATCATATGACCCCTTTAAGTATTTAAATGTATAAATTATTATAAATAAATTATTAAAACGCTAAAAATACATTAATCAAGAAATGTATTTCTTGTAATATTATAGAAATAATAAATAGTACATTTAAAATAATAATATAATTTAGGTATTCAAATGTATGAATTATTATTGATATATTAAAATATAAAATCTTATTTGAAATACTAAAAAATACTAAAAAACACATAAATCAAGATGAAATATTATAATGTAATCAAAATAATTAATATAAATATTACAATAATGTATTTAATAATTTAGCATTGTAAAATGCTAAAATAGTACATAAAAATGAAATAAATAAAATATAAATATTAGATGAAAAACGTTTAGATGAAAAACTAAATAAAAGAACAAAACTAAAACTGAAATAAAAATAAACGAAACCTAAAATGTAATATTAAAAAAGTAATACAAATGAAAATAAAAAAGCACATAACATAACTCCTAAACATTTACATAAAATTAAATTGTAAACTGAAAATGTAAAAATAAAAGCTATAATAATAATGGATATAACAATATCCATAGACACTTAATTAACAATGATTAATGACATTGAAATATATTTTTGGGATAAAAGAAGAATGCACTCAAGGGAAGTTTTCATAGTTGACCTTTATTGTATATTGTTTGTATGACATTGTAATTTCTTTTCTTTTCTTTTGTTTATTATTTCCACTTTATATCAAAAGGAACAATTATATTCCAAGTTCAAATGTAACTTTGTGCCTGTCTGTTATTTCTCACCACAACCCGCCACCTCCTTTACGATCTCTAAATCTTCGGATAAATTCAATTCAATTCTACCTGCAATAACAGCAATTAATGTATTAAATTATTGCCAATTCCTTAGACACGTGTTACATTTGTACGGAGCCCCGCACATGACATGCAAGAAGAAATAAATAAATCGTGCGCACAATTTACTAATTCGTTCCCTCGATGTACTAAAACGTGCACACGATTACTATTTCGTTCCCTCGATTTATAAATTGTGCGCACAATTTACTAATTCGTTCCCTCGATGTACTAAAACGTGCACACGATTACTATTTCGTTCCCTCGATTTATAAATTGTGCGCACAATTTACTAATTCATTCTCTCGATTTATAAATCGTGTGCACAACTTAGCAAATCGAGGGAATGAATTAGTAAATTGTGCGCACAATTTATAAATCGAGGGAACGAAATAGTAAATCGTGCGCACGATTTAGCCTACTGTTTTGTTCCTGCATGCCATGTGCTGGGCTCCGTACATTTGCATGTTGTTTTAAGTAAGAATTATTGTAAGTAAAATGGAGATATGAAGAATATTTCAATGAAGATTTTGACAGTATCATGTAAACAATTGTTTGATAAGTTTAAACAAACAGTCTGAAGTGTGCACATTTTCATGCGAACTAAGTAATGAAAAAGCTTTAGATAAACTGAACCACATGCTTTCATCAAAAACACTGCTTACTAAACGCTCTGGCACGCTGCATGTGTCCATTAAAACATCTGAAATGACAGATGAGGGAAGCTCAAATTGTGCGGACACTAATCTGAAATACATTGCATTGATCGGCTGGAGATTACAGCATCCCAGCAATGAGTTGCAATTAGTTACATCACATTTCTCAATCAATTAAACTTACCCTGAGGCCACACTTTTTAATATCACCGGTGAGACTCTTGCATGAAATGAAATTAGCGCTCTCTCTCGTTAGGTGGTAACTTCTCCTTTTGTAGTTTTATCACAGACACCGACTGTGGTCTTCAGATCTGTCTCTTGATCAGATGTACTACATGGAATCACCAGGAATGAAAATGAGAAAAGACTTTACCCTTCATGGGCTGGAGTTAATATGAACATCTGACTATAGCAAAGATAAGAGTTAAAACAGGTCAAATATGAAAGATCTGCACAAAATGACTCTGGATTGACTCCTAAAATGTGGCGTAAAGTTTGCATGGATTCACCTTCAGGTTGTGTGAAGGATAACTCTCTCAGCAAACGTTTGATCCATTTCAATTGGGAGCAAACCTTTTCCCTTTACACTGCACATTTAAGATGAATAGATCTCATTTATCTGTTTAGCGTTTAGCAGAAGCTTTAAACCAAAGCAGCATAAAAGATAAATTAAATGAAATGTGTTGGATTTTGCAGCTACATTTGAGCAAGGGAAGAAATATTTATAATAGGGATGAACAATATCACTTATTTTCATTTCGTCTGGTAAAGGGCACACAGGGTAAACGGCTTTGGCTGAGAATTGTTTAGAATATGTGTATGGCATCAATAAAACAAAACAAAAATCTATAGAATTTATTGCAAAAAGTCTAGTAGTTTTGTGTGTTGTGACTTACCAGCCCACATTTCTTTTATTTCAGGGGTTTTCCAATTGGTTTATGACAAAATATTTTTGGAGGGCAGAAAAACATCAATCAATCAATAATCTATGTATATCAGATTATTGAATTGTTTTTTATTTATTAGAAAAGATTAAATAAAACCATGTTTTCAATATAAAAAAATAAATAAAATTATATTTCTTTTTCGTTTTTTCTTTGTTTTTATAATACCATGCATACTGTTATATTTACTACTTTATTTTTCATGTACAAACCAAATTTTATAGAAAAAATATAAGTTAAATATTTTAAATTATAAAACCAAATATATATTTTTTAAAAATATATATGTATATAATAATTTTTAATTGATTAAAATATTTTTATATATTAATAAATAAGTATCAAATCATATATCATTTTATTTCAAATTATATATATATGTAAATAAATGTTATTTCTCAAAAAGTATGTGTATAAAATCATATATATTATACATACTGTATATGCCTATATATATATATATATATACACACACTTATATATATACATATGTACACACGTATATTTCTCAAAATTATATCTATATATATATATATTATATATATATACAGATAGATAGATAGATTGATAGATAGATAGATCATTTTTGACAAACAAAAGCTACTAATAATTAACATGTTATCTTTATAATGCATACTGTTGAACCATGCTTTAACCATGCATACTGTGCACTATTTTTACACGTAGTATAATTGGGTCTGTGAGGGTAATAGGCTATGTAGGTTCGTATATTTTGACAGCTTTTGTGGGACGCAGGTTCAAGACTCCACCCATTCTCCTATTTACATGCCTGCTTTTTGAATGTCCTCTAATTTACCTACGATTTCTGTATTTCTTTCATTCGTGTGTGGACGGCGTTTCCAAGCTCTCGTGCCTCTTCCTGTTGTGAACTGACACTTTTATTATGACTCTCGCAAGGATTCGCCGACGTGCGAGAGTTCCGCCTCCTATGCCTTTTTTAGCACGGCTGCAGCCGCTCAGGCCACGCCCCTTGCTTATTTTGTCTACGCAAAGGCTCCGAAGCCCCGCCCTTTTGACCAAATAAGTCCAGGCTGTCCTTACACGGCGAACAATCGATGCGCGTCGCAACCTTTTCCTTTCCTTATCCCGTTTATATAGTACGGCGACTTCCGCCCTTGCCGTTAAAGCAGTGCGATCATGGCGGAGCGCGTTCAGCAGCCCCCAGCTAAACGGCTCTGCTGCCGACCCGGGTATAGTACGACGTGTAGACAGGGGCAGCGAGCCGGTGGAACGGTATGTGGCGGTTCTGGCTCTGGCCAAGGGGGATCCAGCAAAACCCACAGCCCCGAGCATGTAGACAGGGGCAGCGAGCCGGTGGAACAGTATGCGGCGGTTCGGGTTCTGGCCAAGGGGGATCCAGCAAAACCCAGAGCCCCGAATCGCTCCTGGACATTGCAGCGCGGAAAGTAGCGGAGAAGTGGCCGTTCCAAGGGGTGGAGGAGCGTTTCGAGCGCATCCCGGAGCCCGTACAGCGGCGGATCGTGTACTGGTCTTTCCCGAGGAGCGAACGGGAGATCTGCATGTATTCCTCGTTCAACACGGGCGGAGAGGAGAGCGCGTCTAGCGGGGAGAACGTAGACGAGACGCGGTTACCGTTCCGACGCGGCATCGCATTGCTGGAGAGCGGCTGTGTGGACAACGTATTGCAAGTCGGTGAGTGTGGATGTAAACCCGCGGCTTGGAAAACGTTTAAATCTACCGATTCCAGTCACCATCGCGCAGACACAGTCGAGAGAAAACGTTCGAATGTCGTTTAAATGAGGAACACGAGTCGAATGAAAGGGACTATTGAATTTACGGCGAACAAAGGGAGGAATACAACGGGTTTAAATCTCTCGACAGGGTGCCGGTGATGTCGTTTTAGACACCGAGCGCTCCGGTTTATCGATACATTCCTAGCGTTCTGGGAAACGTTCTGAACACACCGTAGCGCTTTTGTATCTGCGCGAGATAAACGGCGCGGAAGTGGAGCTCGACGTCTGTCGCTCAATCCATTCAGCGTTTAAAGCACATTTTCTTCACTTTTTCGTTATTCTTTCACCTCGGACTTGTTTTGTAGTTCGACTTTAGTCGGTGTAGCGACATATTAATCGTGTGTTTTTTCGTAAAGCGATTGAAATGTCACATCTTCCGAAGCTTGTCAGGTCTGTTTATTTTTCTGAAGTGAAAGCTTGAGGGGGGGTTATTGGCCAACTGCTGGATGTAGAGCTGTCATGTCAACTAAAATAGCAGGAATAGACGCGAATATTTGTTGTGGTTGCAAATAAGACCCTGACTCTTGTTTTTAGCAGCGAAACACCGCTGTTTTTGTATTTAGTGGGTGCGCATATCAAATAGCCGTCAGGCATCCCTATTGAAATTGGCACTTTGTTCCCATTTTCATGTTCGTTTGTGTCTTTTCAGCTTTCCGTCACCCTCCAAAAGGAAGGGAAACAAAAGCGGCTTTTTATTTTCTTTCACTGCTTGTTAAATGGACAAGATTTGGGAAAGGGGTGGGAGGAATGGCGATTTAAAGACGCGATTTCTTTTTAAATGTCCCCTAATAATATGCATACGTTCCGGCTGACCCTCATGACGTCAGCGTGCGCCTCAAAATTGTCAAAGTAGCTGCGAACGCGATATTCAGCTCTGGCATGTAGTGATTCACTCGCTTTGTGGTTTCACAACTTTATCCACCTTTGTTTTTAAAGTCCCGCAATTGATTCTGCGGCCCTCCGCCCTTTGGAAACAATTCAAGATTTTAATCACATTAGTGCCTTTGCTTAATTTGAATTGTAATGCAATCAGCGGACGTAATTTTCTGCATGACCATTCCCCCCCTCCTCCAAGTCCGTAGCCCGCAAGAGAAGAGGTGCCTCAGCTGGGCTCTATGCCCTCACCCTTAAGCCAAAATGGGTTTGTGCTCTCAGGGAAATGCACACACTGGCCCATGTGTGTCTTCCCTGCCCGGAGCCTCTTGGGCGGACTGGCTGTCTTGGAAGATCAAGGGCTCTTGCCCTTTTTCCAATAGGCTACGTGGAGCTCTCTGCTTTTGATTCCGCTTTTTCCCCTTTGTGTGCGCCTCATTCCGAGCTCCGGCGATGGGAAATGACAAGCCTGCGCGCACGGGGAGGGTTTCTTGGCTGATTGCATCCCAGTATGGAATGCTCTGCAAAAATAAAGCCAAGCGGCGATAAATAAAAGATGCAATCTTGCGACGCAGGCAGGGCCGGGGGGGTTGCTTCCAGCAGACCCGGATTAGCCCCAATAGGTAGAGCTCACCGTGACGAACGAGCCGAGACTGAATTCAGGACAGGAATTTGTTTTCCTTTCTGTCATACGCAGGGGGAGGGGATGCAATAAAGCGATATATTTCTCATAAATATGGCCATGGCGTTCCTCGGCTGGCAGTTGGCCAAGATACTCTATATTTACATACCAAGGGCATCCGAGCAGCCCTTCTCTTTTAGCGCATGCAGGGAATGTTTATCATGTTACAGGATGTGTAGATGGTACATGCAGCACTGATCTGGGTGGAAAGTGTGTGTGTTTTCATGAACAATTTGGCTGAAGCACACTGCGGGAGTATTGCTGTGGAAACGCAGGCGATATAGCTCTGGGTTGCAATTGCAAACCCAGTAGAAGTTATGTATTTATTGCCAGTGCTTATGCGTCTGTTGCTGCGACTTGTGTCGTATTGATCACCCCGAGCCCGAAAGGTCATCGGGTTCAAGTTCAACCCCCTTCTTTCCAGCCTTGTGTTGCGTTTCCATCTGTTATGACTTTATTAGGCTGCCGATCGGTGATCCTATTAGCTTATAATCTGCCTTTTGCTTGCGATATGTTTGCCAATATCCTCAGCTGTTAAAGATCAATCGGAATTAACCGCAAATAGCATGTGATGCGTGTCGGTGGTGTGCTGTTTGATGTGTAATAACAATACCGAGGCGCACTGCTGCAAAGATCACAGGTCTACATGGTATATGTCAGTACTTTCAGTTGGCGTAATAACTTGACAGTTAAATCTCAAAGCGACCCAGTGATGTCATTTTCCATTATTATAGCTCGAGTCAGGACATTTTGCGGCGTGTTCTCGGAAATACTGGAGGTTTTTTGAAATTCTAGCATTGTAGATGTTAATGGCAGAACCATGCGAGTCTTAGAAGTGTATTGATCAGATTAAGAAGACGGTGTCATAGTGGCGTAATGATATAATGGGACAGAATAAACTGATTTGTTTATTGATCTCGCATCAGAGGAGACGCACATTTCCATCAGGCTTATTAACCCAGAAAGGGTGTGAGTGTGTAAAGAATGAAAACTAGAGTGCTGCACATGCTGTAATGTGTGTCCCAACTCACTGAGCCAGTGGAAAGAAAAGCCTTATGTCCGCGTTAACATTTCTGCCATTCATACACAGAAGTGCAAAATTTAAGATGTACAACTTAAATCTTGCATGAGGCTTTTGCTTTTGGGGCCTGTCAGAAATGCCATGTGGAAGAGAGCGTTGCTGAGTGTATAAAGGCGTCAGAGCTTCTGGTTTGGTAGATTTGAGGTCAGTGTGCCTGTGTAATAGCTTTATAAGATGTGTGACGTGTCTGTAAAACTGCTGATGCTTTTTCTACCTTCCTAACACACATTTGAGATGTTTTGGAGGAAGAGACCAAGATTTCCCCCTTTATTTTTCTCATTTTCACTCAGAATTTTTTTTTTTACAGTTTAGAAGAAATTGAGTGTTGAAATATAAATTGATTGATGGGTAATGGACTTGGCATGCTATAACACTACCATTCCCGCAGGATATAGCTAACTTGTGAATATACACATTTTTTTTTGTATGCATACAAATAGTCACAATGCAATGTGGTCGACTTGATATTCCACTGAACCTGAAGTAATAACAGTCGTGATTTTTAACATCTCTTTCTTTACTTCTTTAATAAGACTGCAAAAAAATTGGATTTAAAATGCAAAATAACAGTTTATTTCTTAGAAGATTTACTATTTGTAGTACATACTACAATGTGAAAAGTTCATTAAATAATGCATTCTGCTTCACATACTATTTAAAAAAAAATAGAAAGCAGTATTTCATAGATAATAAGCTAACATGCATAAAATTCCCTACTGTATCTTACGATGCAATGTGGTTGACTTGATATTCAGCTGAACCTGAAATAATATCAGTTATAATTTTTAACATCTCTTTCTTTAATGAGACTGACAATAAAGATAAAAAAAAGTCTCCTTTTTTGCTCAAAAATGCAAAATCACAGTTTATGTAGATGCTTAACTATTTGAAATGCATACTAGAATTTGAAAAAGTATATTATAAATAAAAAGTTCTGTTTCACATCACATGTTTTAAAAATAGTATTTCATAACTAGTAACCTAATATTCCTTTACAAATGCAGATAATGTGTCAGAAATGCTGCGTATTGTTTTATATGTTATGTGAGGTTTTAAAAAAATATAATTTTAGCTCTGCATTAAATCAGACTGTATGGTCTTGCCGTAAATGCTACATTTTCCGCAGCAGCTTTGAGAAGTCAGATTGACAGTAAGCCTACAGATTTGCACCATGTATTGAAAGTTAGCGCTCCACCCACAATGCTCTTTGATGTAGTTTGTGGTGGAGGGCGTAAGCTCTGCTCTCTGCTGCAGGGTCTGCTATAATATTAGACTGTAGTTTCTTCACACGTCACACGCTTCAGTTAAAAGTCTACCAGAGCTTTATTACCAGCATTACCACTCATATAAAAACCCAGCGATTCATTCTTGTGGAATTCAGTCTGTTCTGGAGATTTGGAGAGCTACGTTGCGAAATATCACATCATAACGAACTGCATTTTGACTTCATTGTGAAGTTTAGCCTGAATGTTACATTCCAAACTGTGACCCAAAGCACTCGGTTTCAGCAAAACTAGAAACCTGCAGTGGTCAGATGAAAGCTAGTCTTCATAGTTTGGATGCCAGGTTGAACTCGAATGTTTACATGCATGACAGACTTGATTCTTTGTGTTCGACAAAGCAAAGATGGAGGATTCTGGCATTGAACGAGCTCCTGTGCTCATCCATTCTCTGGAGAAGTTTGTTCTTGTGAGTTGTAATGCGCAATGATGTGATATGCATTTAAGTGATGTTGGTCAGAATAAAGTGGACTTGTCTTTTCACTTCCCAATGAAGATAGGAAGCTTTTATAGTACAAAAAAACAACGATGCATTAGGTGTGTAATCGATGCTTTGTGTTTTAGTGTTCTCATGCTGTCACAGAGAATGATGGGAGAGATAGTTTTGCCTCGTAAACTGGTGAAAGTTTTCTGGCAAGCTTGAAAAAGTTCAAATCCGCAGTGAAAACAATATCAGTGAGCTTCTGATTTGAGGTGTTTTATGAGTTTGCAGTGCTTTATTGGATTTCAAAACGTTACAATTCTAATTCGAAAAGAAAACATAATTATGATCAATATCAATGACCTTGTGATTTGATTTCTGCGATTCTTTTTATTATAAGGATCAGAGGTGTTTTATGAATTTTCAGTGCTCAATGAACTGCCAGTTTGATTTCTATGATTTGTTATTACGAGAATCAGAAATGAATAAATGATGTGTTGAAATGAGTAAATAAAGAAATTAATAAATACACATTTGTAGCTTTTTATCTTATTTTATTTTAATAGGCGTCAGTGAGCTTCTGATTTGATTTCTATGATTTAAAAGAAATAAAAATCAGATTTTTTTTATGAATTTGAGGTGCTTTGTTTTATTTTACTAGGCGACAAAATGTTCAAATTACAATGAAAACATTTAAGGTCAATATCAACGAGCTTCTGATTTGATTTCTGTGATGTCATAATAAGAATCAGAAATGGTTTCTGAATCTACAGTGCTTTGTTGTTTTAAAACAGTCATTTTCATGCATTTTTGTTGTGAAATCTGCATTCAGATTGTTATGAAATGTGAATAAATGTAGACCTGTGACTGCAAGTTGTTCATTTTGATGATTAATATGTGCAGATTTAACTATTAATCTTTGATCACATTGCTTTGACTGCTACTTGAGGTTGTAGATATTTTACCCTAGTAAAGAGGGTTTGCGGCCATAGTAAAACACTGAAACTCGTGCGTCTCAAACTCCTTTGTGAGAGAAATGAAGTGCATCCAGTAAGCAGTCGGCAGTTATTTTCTGTAGCGTTTGACCTTGTTCTGGAGGATCGTAGTGTTTCTCGGTATGGTAATATCTGCACGCACTTCAGTTTGAGAGCGGCATCACGGTCAAGTATCTGGAGAGGATCAAGGAGTTTGACCTCTCCACAGGATCACACAGCAACGACAGGCTGCCCTTATATCATTATTTAATAGCCACCCTTCCTGTTCCTCCCTGTATTATTTTGCAGTGTAAAGTAAGATGTTACTCAGTAGCCACTTGCGTATGCGTCTCAGACCATGATTGACTGGAATGTGCTCTGCTTCCCAGCATCCAGTGCCCTGGACGGGTGGAGTTTGGTCACAAGGCCCTGGGCCCTCTTTAAATGAATAACATGGCTATCTTAGATCTCACCAACAGCCAAACATGGTTCCAACTGATGTTTTTGAAATGGGGTTCGGAAAGAAAAAGATTTGCATTGCAACATTGCAAACGTTTGCTTTTTTTTTTTCTCTGTATTTTCAATGCTATTTGAAATCAAGTTCTATTTTTGAAATCCATAGTTTTTCAGTGTTATAGTGTAATGCATAGCATGCATTCATCCTTACTATTTATGGGTTGAACAAACAGCTTTATTCCTCTGCATGCCTTTGCCTTTGTTGTTCTGTTTAAAATGCATATGCAGTCAACAATGAAGAACTATTAATAAATAATTTAAACTTAAATTCAAAATGTAAAATAATTTAATTGCTTTAATTTTTTGTTTATTTTGCATTAATTCATGTAGTATCTTAATATTAATTCAAACAGCATGAAATGATATAAAAATTGTAAATAGAAAAATTGTAATAAATAAAAAGTGTCACCATCTTCATTCTTCAGTTTAAGATATGTGATAAACTGAACGATTTTTTCATTTATTAATTATTTAGAATTTAGTTAGTTCAATATGTTAACATTATTTAATGGATTGGGTTGAACATTTACATTTTTTTTAAATTTAAAATTTTGTAATGTTTATGTATATTTGTGGTATTTTGCATTGTTTATTCATTTAAATAATGCATTAAAGTTAATTTATATAGTTAGAAAGATATAGAAATATTACAAAAAATGTAAATGAGAAAATTCTTTATTAAATGCTATTGTAATATATTGCAATATACATATGATACATGCATCAGCAATGAACAATATTTTATTTATGTTAGTTCTATATGTTAACATTTGTTAATGCATTTGGTATCATGAACTAACAATGAAGAATTTGAATTGACGTTAAAATGTTACATTAAAAATGTTTTAATTTTTAATGTTTATTTATGTTGGTTTGCATTGTTACTTGTTTGTTTGCTATACTTTAATGTCAATTTATACAGCTGGAAATAATACGAAAATTGTAAATGGAAAAAAATGAACATTAACCTATTGTCACGCTCTTCAGTTTCAAATGCATATGCGCTCCATCTGTGCATATGGTGTTGTCATATTAAGTTTGACTGCCCAGCGAATACCTTTTGAATCTGACTCGGTTATTAGTAATCTGAGGGGTTAGAGTGCGTTCTGCTCCTTATGGAATTCTCCAGAGTTTCTGTGAAGCTATAGGTGTTTGTAGACGGCATGGGATTTTTTTGGATTGTGCTCAGGCCTGAATGAAGACACCTCGCCCTCATTCACCTGTCATTGTTTCTCTTCATTGTCTGAATCAGTACGTTCAGCTAAAGATAATGGCTGATCATTCAAATGCATGGCATAAGTGATGCGTTTAGTGTATTGAAAGAAGCCGTTGACGTGTTTTTCTGCGCATTCATCGGGCGTTTATCAGCATTGCTTTAAATGCAAATGGAATTCAATGCTACTTGTACAGAATCAATTTTTATTCATGTGGCAGTGATTCTGGAGCCGTATTGATCTGAAGTAGAGAGTTCAAGCACATGAACCCGAGGCCGCGGTCAGCGATTTCAAAAGGTTATGCTTTAGTTGCCTTTGAGAGGCTTTGAATCTCTTAACTAAGCTAGTGGCCTGAGACTGAGAGAAAGTATTTTGGACTTTCAGATTTTTTTGGCTTAGTATAGCAATTGATATTTCTAGTAAATAGGATGAAATTTTGTTATGATTCATATCATTGAGTATTTTTCAGGTTTTTGTCTTGAACGTGGCAAATCTCTGTTTTCTACATTGACTTCGTGCACAATGGAAAACCTAGTGCTTGCTGAATGCTGTAGATGCATTATGCAATAAAAACATTTCTGATAGCAGTATGACACACACTTGTCACGTGTTTAGTTGGCACTTGGCAACACAATACGGTTCAGTATGTTAATGCATTGGATATCATGAACTGACAATGAACAAACATTTTTATTTACTTATTAACATATGGATCTAAATATTTGAATTGGGTGTCAGGATCTAAAAAGGAGTAGTTTTCATTTTCAATTATTGTATTAATATTTGTGGTATTTTTACATTGTTTATTCATGATTGTTCATAATACATTTCATTTACACAGCTTGAAATAATCTAAAAAATATAAACATTAACATTGACCTATCTTAATGAATGCTATTCATTTGATTTCATGTTAGCTGTTGCATTAACTAACATTAACCATATTGTAATTCAGCATCTGATTCTTCGCTTGAAAAATATTATTTGGCATTTTTCTTTCACGTTTGTTTAAAAATGTCTATTTTCAGACTAATCAAATTGTTGTTTATTATACACCTCATCGGTAAATAATAGATTTTTTAAATTGTTTTTGAAAGAATTCTCTTATGCTCAGTTTTTGCTGTTTAATATTTTTGTGCATTTTTTTCAGGATTCTTTGTTTTAAAAAAAGTAAAAAATGTATAAATGTCTTCAGTGCCATTTTTCATCACTTTAATGCGTCCTTGCGTGTTAATTAATTAATTTTTTATTCTTACTTTAAAAATAAATTATTTTATTTTATTCTTCTTAACAGTTTTCATCTTAGATGATCGGAAATGTTTCTTAAATATCAAATCAGCATATTAGAATGATTTCTGAAGGATCATGTGACACTGAAGACTGGAGTAAATTCAGTTTTGCATCACAGGAATACATTATATTTTAAAAATATAATTAAATAGAAAACGGTTATTTTAAATTGTAATAATATTTCATTATATTACTGCTTTTGCTGTATTTTTGATCAAATAAATGCGGCCTTGATGAACATAAAAGTCATATCCTGCAGAAACGGTAAGAGTAGCGTGCTATTCTGAACACAGCACAGAAACGCCTTTCTGTACTAACCTTCAACATGCACTTGGGCAAGGAGCATGGGAAGTCTAAATATTATTAGCTCATTCTCTGGTTTGTTTCATAGGGAGCGTCTTTAATTGCTTTTAGGGCCGCAGCTGTATGGGTTTTTTTGTTAGTTAATATTTAGTTAATCTCTAGACTCCAGACCTGCGGGAGAGTTTTCCAGCACCTCTTCATCCATCTTGCGCTGATCTGTATTCCTCCAGCACCATTAACCTTCACCTAGGGTGAGGAAGAGGGGGGCGAGGAGTCGAGTTTGTGGGGGCAGGGATACCGAGGACTCTCTCTGCTCTGTTTGTTTTCCGTTACATGCCTCTACGGCCGGCCCCGTTCTCCTGGCCTTCGTTTGCAGCAGACATCAGGGCTCACCGCAGGTCCATACGGCACCGGGCCCTATAAAAAGGCTCAAACGTCGGGGCCCAGTATTCCCGAATGCAGGGAATTGCCTCAAAAGCCAGATTGCCTGTCCTGTCCCTAATCCAGGCTACAGCGAGACACTGGCAGCGGATCTGGATTCGGACGGAAACCCAGAAGCGCACTGACGCACAAACCGCTTGAGTCGCACAGGGGAACGGGCCGTCGGATCTCGCGACCTCCCGCGCTCCATATGTTGTTATACGAGGGACGGCGAGCGGGTTGTTTGTCCCAAACCCTCTTCTTTTTCGATGAGGGTCTTCATTATCTAGGCCGCAGCTGGGACCTGGAAACGGCGCGGTGATGAATGAGACCTTTAAGCTCACATTAATAGCTAAGTATTGCTCATAAGGAGCTTTAAATTGGTGCGCCGCTCGCCGCTAATGGCTTTGTGTGTCTTTGAAGAGCGTTTCGAGTGCTTGTGCTGCTTTTAGAATGATAAAGCCACCATTTTGCGTGTTTTAGGTTGCTCAGAGACTGTTTGGAGGCCTCTAGATTGGTAAAGTGCTGCAGGCTTTGACATGTAGAGTCCATAGAGAGACGTAAAAATATTCAACGTTGCGAAAACAGTCGCTCTGCTCCATCATGTAATGTTATCAAGCTTCGTCATCATTTACTAATCAAGCACCATAAAAGTAGCTCGTATGACTATCTGAAGATACGTGATCATTTTTTTTTCTGAAGCACATGCTTGTATTTATACTTGATGTTTGAGCAGATTCTCAGGTTATTTTCTAGTAATTTGGATGAAAATATCCTTTACGCTGCCGTTTAAGTGTTTGGGGTCAGTAAGATTTTATTTTTTAAAGAAATGTATTATTTTATTCAGCAAGGATGCATTAAATTGATCAAAAGTGACAGTAAAGACGTTTATAATGTCTATAAAGATTGCTATTTCAGATAAACGCTGTTCTTTTGAACTTTCTGTTTGTCAAAGAATTAAAAAAAATCCACAGTTTCCACCAAATATTAGCTGTTTTCAACATTGATAATAATCAGAAATGTTTCTTGAGCAGCAAATCAGCATATTAGAATGATTTCTGAAGGATCATGTGACACTGAAGACTGGAGTAATGATGCTGAAAATTCAGCTTTGAGCACAGGAATAAATGACATTTTAAAATATATTCAAATAATTTTAAATTGTAATAATATCGCTGTTTTGACTGTTTTTGATCAAATAACTGCAGCCTTGGCGAGCATAAAAAGAGACTTATTTCCAAAACATTAAATCTTACAGACAACAGACTTTTGAATGTCAGTGTACATGTAATAATTTTCATCATGTCATATTCATTAGTTTTAGTCAATTTGATCTCAGTTGTTATTTGGACAAAAATAACAAATGTAGATTCTTTGTTTTAGTTCATTCATTGTCTGTTTTCATGTGTTGTTGCAGAGAACGTCTTCACAACTTAGTTAAAGGGGTCATATGATGCTTTTTTAAAGATTCTTATCTATGCACAATCAGCTTGTAACACTCCAAAGAGAAAGGAAAACTTGAAATCGCATCATATGCGATTCAAATGCTGGATTAATTCTATGTGTAAAATGTGTTTGGGCAAGTTAATTAACCTGCTAGTGAAGTGCTTTAGTTTACCGGTTTCAACTCGAGTGGGTCAATCCTCGTCGTCATTGAATAGGATTGAATTATTTGAAGAACTAAAACTATTCTTTCTGGATTTTCTTGCCTGCTTTTTGGTGCCTGGCAGTACTAATTTCCTTGTATGGAAAAGAGCAGCTTTAACATTCTGCTCAATATCTCCTTTAGTGTTTCTCAAAGGAAAGACAAGAACACAGGTCTGAGGGGTGAGTAATTAATCACGTGATTTTAATTTGTAGGCGAACTCTCTCTTTAAAGAGCCCAGCTGTGAGCATGTAGAGGAGGAGCCCGGCACGGCGCGTTTGATGGTGATATAGCGGGCTGTTTTCCCTTTTCTCTTTTGTCTAAGCGTGGTCAACCTGACCACGGAGCAGAGCTAGCAGCTGTGCTCCTGACGATCAGTTTCAAAAGCAAACCCGGGTCACCACTTATCCACCATTTCCTGCTGCAGCTCCCCCTTCTGGGACCCATGTGCTGGATAGACTTACACACACTCACCTCTTCCTCCGCCCCTGCCTTCCGTCTGCTCGTCGGCTCTAATGAGCTATGAAGAACAGGATGCAGAGAGTTTAACCTTCCCGTTCAGACGGCCCGTCTTTAGGTAAACAAAACAAACACAGGCTCCTTCAGGGGCCGCACATGCTCGCACAGGCCCTTCGTGCCCCGTGTGAATCGCTGTTGTTGATCCAACGCCTCGCCCATCTCGGTCTCACCCTTCAGCCGCCCTGTGGAGAAATGAGAACCAGAAGATCCTGAAGTCAAACAGGTTGAAATGTATCACGAAGCGCAGGTCCGGTGATGCTCCGCATGAGATGAACGTAGGCTGTTTGGCGTGAGCGCTTGGCAGAAGTGTGTGTTGGGAGTCGCAGCGGATTGAACGTGAATCACATTTGGGCCTGTTTACTTCCTTAATGCACATTTCTGGTTTTGTGAATGATTCATCAGTTATTCAGAAAAATGCGCTTGTTATTGTAATCTTTCCTTAGTTTTCTTATTAGCTGCGTCAACAATCACTCATCCTTTTTCATTCCCTCCCCTGTTGCCAGTGTTATTTTAGAATTATTCGTGTACTTTTGT
Source organism: Sinocyclocheilus rhinocerous (assembly GCF_001515625.1). Taxonomy (NCBI): domain Eukaryota; kingdom Metazoa; phylum Chordata; class Actinopteri; order Cypriniformes; family Cyprinidae; genus Sinocyclocheilus; species Sinocyclocheilus rhinocerous. The sequence goes on along the minus strand of NW_015626036.1, from coordinate 33,011 downwards.
AGTTTTCATTAATCTTGTTGTAACTTTTAGTTTGTTTTAATTTGAAGTGCTTTTGTTATTTTTTTTTATCAATGTGTTTTTTTATATTTCTCTGTAGCTTTAATTTTTTTATTTGAGGTTTAGTTTGTCATTTTAGTACTTAAATGTAATTTATTTCAGTTTGTTGCCAAAGTAAAGTTTCTAATTTATGTTTCTCATCTAGGCTAATAATTATATTTTATTTCATTTTTGCCATTTTTAATCATTTTAATTTCAGTTAACATAAATAACACTGGCTGAACATTTTTCATTATCCATTCAATTCCTGGTGGATAAAATAATGTTTTTTGTCACTAAATGTTGTTTTACTCACTAACCTGTGAGAATACTGGAGTAAAATGAGTTGTGAGCGACATTTCATGTTGACTTGAGGCAGCTTTTATGGGTATAATTAGGGATGGGTACCGTTCACATTTTAACCGGTACGGTACTGGTATCGGTACCTGAATTTCATGCCGGTACCCAACGGTACCTTTTTCCGGTACTTTACTCTCTGTGTAATCACAAAAACATTTATTTCAGTGAAAAAATAAGTCCAAAAGTCTCAATTTCAACATTTTGAACAATAGGGCCCTACAAACTTTTTCTTTCTTTCTTTTTTTTTCTCCCAGAAATTCTTGTTTTAATTTTTCCGAAAATCAAATGAAGGCATTAAACATTTATTTTAAATAAAATGTAAATTAAACCCTTTTATTTTTTGGCAAACAAACTGAGGTTTACTGTTGAAATTAATACATGGAAGAAAAATTGTGAAGTGACTCTCACAGCAGCTCTGGAGATTAAGTTTTTGTGTTCATGCCATCATATAATGAGACGCAGAGGCCGGAAATCACTGCGAGCGTCACGCGTTCTTCAGTATTTGTGTTGTAAACAAAACCGCGTTTCCGCCATCCATACATACAGAGGCAAGTGGAACATGCAGGATTCATATTTAAACCGTCTTTTTGCATTTTAATATTCACAGACACTAGTTCATATCGCGATTCGAATTAAGTGGCAGTGGCTACTTTTGATTTATTCGTCCAAAATTGACGAATTCCGTGGCATTCCGCGCTATAGAGTGAATTACGTTTTTATGAATGGACTCCATATCCGCAGAAACCATATGGCCCTAGAAATGTAACCACACTTCACAACATTTCGGCTTGCCCTTTGTGTTGTTTGAACGAGTTGCAGGGGTGACATCACGTCACAGGGTCTCTCTTTCTCTCTCTCTAGTGTATGCGCCCAGATGCGTTCTCAGGTACTGAAATTTAGCACCGATTGATTTAACGTGAATCGGTACTCGGTAGTACCGACGCAATTCGGTCGGTACCCTTAAAAGTACCGAGTTCGGTACCCAACCCTAGGTATAATATTAAAATATCTTATTGAATATGATAATAAAAATGGCTTGATTTTAATATCTGACTAAATATGATTGTAGAAGTGGCATCTTTTTAATTTGAGTTTGTTTTAATTTTGCGTTTGTCATTTTTATTAATGTGTTTTTTTATGCGTTATTTTTGCATATTTAATCAGATATTTTAATATTAAAATATCTGATTAAATACGACCATAATGACATGATTTTAATGATTAAAAATTATCATAAAAGTGACAGTAAAAATGTTAATTTTAGTTTAAGTGCTTCTGTCATTTTTATGAATGTTTTTTTATATTTCTGTGTACCTAATTTTTAGTTTTAGTTTGTTGTTGTTTCTAATTTTTGTTTGTGTACATTTTTTATTTAATATTTATATATATAGTTTTTAATTTAGCTCTATTTCAAATGACTGAAAACCAGTTTTAGTTAACAATAATAATAACACTGGCTGTTGTGCGTATTCTTCACTATCCAATAAATTCCTGCAAATAAAATCATATATTTTTTTGTCACTAAATGCATTGTTTTACTCACTAACTTGTTGGATTGCTGAACTAAAATGAGTTGTGAGTGATGATTCATGTTAACTTTTTAGTGTTTAGTGCTCAGTATCTACTTCAAGGCTGTTTTTAAGGGTACACTATCAAAATATCTGATGAAATAGGGTCAGAGACGTGACGTGATGATGATTCTCTATGGCAGATGATGTTGTTTTATTGTTTTCGTGTGTGTGCGGTGGTATGTTTTCCCATCAGGTTTTGAAATGAGGCTGCCAGATGGGGGAAATGGAAACGCTGCGGCACTGCAGCGGCTTGATTTGCTTGCCGAGCCGGAGTATGCAAACTATTGACAGGCCTTTATCATTTTTATTTACTGGAGCGCGGGAGGCAGGAGTGTGTGTCAGTTCACTGGCAGAGCCCAAAACCGTCCGGGATTTATGGGTGCATAAGCAAGACGAATGGATGGGCCCGACTTCCTCCGTGGAGCACCTTCCGACGGCAGAATACGCCATAAATGACATATTTAGAACTGTGAGAATTGGGCGGCATCCATTAATTTAGCGTGGGTATTGACAATGCCTTGAAAACGGGGGGAAAGAGGCTAGTGGTGAATTGTAATAATGATTTGTAATTCCATCCGTGAGCTGCGAGAAAAGATACAAAATGGAATAGGATTCTGAAATGGTGTGCGGCATGACAAATCGCCGGTGCCAAACCAAAAGGGTTAGCAGTCTGTAAATTACACCCGGAGAAAGAAAACAAAAGCTTGGGAGCATTTGGAAACGCATTTATTTTTGACGTCAGTTCACCAGCATGTAATCTGACTTACTCCTACAAGATGGAATTGTGCAAAATTGCTTGTAAAAGACACCGTGAGCCTTTGTTTAGTTTGTAGCCTCTTGCCTAACCTGAACGATTAGTCTTTGTGTTTGGGATGAAAGGTGAAGCCATCGGCGCTTTAAGTTGACGTTAAGTGAATGAATTGTTCGAGACGTGCCGTAAGATAAGCGAACAAGTCATTCTTTGTGTTTGACTCAGCTACAAGCCTGCTTTTGTGCCTCGTAAGAGTTCACAGCACCCCCATAAAACCAGCTAGTGAGTCAGTAACTGTTCAAACGTGGTTTGGAGTGGCTCATATCCTCTAAACGAGTTTTTCTGGATAAGGAGTCATTTAACACCAGGCCAGAAGTCTTTAAGAACTCCCCAGTAAGCATTTTCTCTCAGAAACACAAGTAATATGTTTAAGGTTAAGGAAAATCGGTCTGCGGTTTTGCGACGGGCGGCCGCACTGGCATGGCAGGCCTTTGCAGTAAGTCTGCTGTGACTTTGACACGCTTTTAAAAAGTTCTTGAGCGGAGCACAGCTGTGTCGGCACTGTTTGTCCACACACACACACACGCTTGGCTGCCAGCAGGCGTGGGTGGCGTTTGCATTGCTAAGGTTTTGGCATGTTTGTCTCTGACAAGGTTAAAGTTTTAAATGGGCATTGTGTCACAGCGCCCTGCATCTGTGGAGAAGAAACAGCTGAAATGCTCACATAATTAACTTTGCTGCAAGCGGTAAGGAAAGGCAAAGGGCTGTTTTTCTCTCAAGCATTGGGTCCTTGTTTTTGTTTCATTTTATGCTGCGTTCATGTCTCGTCGAAGCTCACACATTCCCAGACTCAGAAATTGCTAATTTTCTATTGCTAAAGAGGATCTATGGGCGGCTGTGTTGTTGATGGCAAAACTAGTTTTGTGTCTTTGTTTATGTCTGTTAGCTTTGAGGTTAATCTATATGCTAGGGTTTAAATTTTGCGAGCAGATTCAGTCTTTGTGTTTCAGGAAAACTGACCAAAATTATTGATCATCTTGGACTTTTTGTTCAGTACGAGAATAAGAACATCCACCCACATTGAAATACTATTCAAAAATATTCTTTTAAGCATTATTTTTTTCATTAAAAATATCCAAAAACAAGATACATTTATTTGAAGCGACACTGCATGAGATATAAAGACTTGTTTTCAGAGATTGTCTGTTTAATGTGAGTGTATTTTGTCTTGCTGCACTGGCAGATTTTTACACTTGTTTTCATCTTTTTTATACTTAAACATATTAAAAAGACAATTATATTACTTGTATTAAAGAGACAATCTATGAAAACAAGTCTTATGCAGTGTTGTTTCTGAAGTAAATTTATCTTGTTTTAAGGATTTTTGGATATGTTTTTTTAATAGAAAACTAGATTTATCAATAATTTTTAGATGCTATAGCTGGAAAATAAGACAAAATAGCTAATCATTAAGAATTTTTTTTGCAGTTTAGCAAATCATGATTCATGGCTATGATGTAAACTAACGAGCCCAGTGATATGCTACTTCCTGTTTAAGTAGGAAGTATGTCAACACAAGAAAGATTTTAATGGGTGATTAATGTATTCTCTTGCTAAATATTTAATAACAAAGCACCCCAGGTACATTAGCCAAATTTTGGTGAAAATTTACCTGCAAAAATTTGTTCTGTTCACACAGAAGTCACTTTCAAAACAAGCAGCTGTCTTTTGGTCAATGTGGCAAATTTGCGTGGCAAAAGTCGTGCAAAACTCTCAATTGCATAGATCTCTATAAATATGACTGGATTTTGGGAAATTTCGCCAAACAATTGCACTTTAACACTGGCTTTGATAACATGACGTATTAATGAGCTGCTACATTTTTGATTATGTGCAAATTGGAAACTTGTATTCGTATTCAACAAAGATGTGCACGTTTTATACTAGGTCACAAACTTGTAATTCCGACACTGGCCTGACTGCTGTTCACAGTGAAATGCTTCAGTACCGAATAGATGGCGGTCACCACTCAGAACCGCAGCTGCGGACAGAAAACGTAAGCGGGCCGCTGACAAAACCCTGGGGGATCTCGAGAGGTTTCAGCTGTCTCCCCAACCCAACGCACACGGAGAATAATGGATCCGTTTGTGTTGTGCTCTGAATGACACATTGGACCCATTTTATACGTTCTGACTGTGCACTTGCACTAAAACACAGTTTGTGCTAACACACCTCTGCAGATCACCAATACTGATACGATCTGGGCGCAGCACGTCTTTGTTTGCTGTCGGTTTCTGCGGCGTCCTTCTGGGAAGTGGCCGCATGTGCCTCCAGCACTGATCACACACTGGGAATTAGGTCTGACACGCACATGGCTGGTTGGCTCGCTTGCTCTCTCTCTCTCTCTCTCTCTCTCTCTCTCTCTCGCTCGCTCGATCCGGGGGAGGAGGTGTGGAGGGGTGGAGCTTGGCAGCAGAATTCCTCCTTTGTGCTGCAGTTGTAGGCCAGGCTTTGTCTCGAATTTCATGTCTGTTGATGTCGCAGACCGAGGACATGTGTGCTCGTTAGCTTTAAAAATGAGCCATGTGGCTAAAATGAGCAGCGCCACAATACCCATCTCCTTAGCCGTGTTCCAGCGGGCACAATGAGGGCTTGGCATGACAGCCTGTCGCCATGCCACTCTACCCAATGGCTCCAGCTGCACGCTGGTCCTGTTCCCGCTATGCGAGAGGGCTTTTCCAGATGGAACGAGTCCACCTTCCACTTTCCCCTCAGACAGGAATGCACCATCTCCCCGCTGGATCCGAGCTCAGGTTTTGGCCATTAACCTCTACAAACAAATGACAACTGGCTCTTTTTGATCAGCCCAAGTGGGAGCATATGTGGCGGGCCGCTCTTTCTTTTTCTACTGAACCAGAAGGATCGGACGTTGTTTATAACCTCCTTCCTTTGTCCGTGAGCCGATGCGGCATGTGGTGCCAATTGAGAATCTTTTTCTGTCGTAATAACTCTTTCCAGTCAGCTTTGAACAAACTTCTTTGAAAAGTTTCTGTTAACAGGAAGTGCAGCTGAGTAGCTGGAGGCCGCTAAACGGACTGTTGAATATGACTATCTTGACCGCCAAGGTGACGGATTCTTGTTCAAATTGGATTGTTTTTTTTCTGCCTATTTATGCAGCATGAGCACCTGTTAAAGTTAAGAGGTCAAGGGTCGTGCTGCTCTGTTTGTGCCCTGCCCCCAGTCTCTGAGCAGCAGCAAGTGTTCATTTGTGCAGGTGGAGCAGCACCGGTGGCTCTCAAATGGTGCGGGGCAGTTGACTTTAAAGGGAGAGACTGTTGACAGGTTTTACTCCAACTGCACATTGCTAACAGATAGCTTTAATTAACATGCCTGCTCGCTGGCTTGTTTAATAGCATTGGCGTTTTGTGAATTCCACTATATTCCAATGTGTGTGTGATTTATTTTTTTAAGTCATTTTGTGGTGGTTCACTTTTTTTCAATAAATAACACTAAATAATAAAAAATAACATTAGCTTCTCTATTCTTTTTGTATTCTATCTGTTTTTTTCTTTTTATTTATTATACAATTAACAAAAGCAAAAAAGGCCTCTAACTCTAGCTTGCTCAATTCTTTTTCTATTCTGTCTGTTTTCTTTTTATTTATTATATAATAAAAAAAAACCCTTGCTACGTGTACTGAGTTAAGCTAACTGAGACTTGTTATAGCACTTGCGAATCATTGCTGTTTTGTCGATTGCTTCCATTGTCCTCATTTGTAAGTCGCTTTGGATAAAAGCGTCTGCTAAATGACTAAATGTAA
>NW_015626036.1:22989-25541 GCF_001515625.1 Sinocyclocheilus rhinocerous | reverse complement strand
TCTAACACTAGTTTGCTCTATTCTTTTTCTATTCTGTTTTCTTTTTATTTATTATATAATAAAAAAAAAACCTTGCTACGTGTACTGAGTTAAGCTAACTGAGACTTGTTATAGCACTTGCGAATCATTGCTGTTTTGTCGATTGCTTCCATTGTCCTCATTTGTAAGTCGCTTTGGATAAAAGCGTCTGCTAAATGACTAAATGTAAATATTAATATAATATATATTTAATATTTTAAAATAAAAAATGTAAAATTATTTTAAAAATTAATTTATAAATTCAATGTATACATTTATATGATTTGTACATTTCATTTATAAAATTACATATTTTTTTAGGTCACTAATCCAAATTTCATCAATTGGTGTTACTTTTCAGACAATTTTTAAAAAATGTTAAATAAATTGACAGCTGTGTAGACAAAGTGTAAACATGTATATGTCAGTGTTGATCGATGTAATATTGACTTTAAACAACTTCAGTTCATTCCAAACAGATCTGTAGGCACAGCTGTAAACACAAGCTCTTTCCAGCTAATATCACCATCAGCTAGTGTCTGCATTTTAATTATTTTTTTCCTCCAAGTTTCTGTTATCTGATCTGTTATAGCTGCAGTTTCCATTCATATTTTCATTGTAAAAAAATGTATTTGGCTTTTTTAAGCATGAAATTTTAGTGCATTTCTAAAGATTGTTACAATAACATTTTACATTATAATTAAAAACCGACATCAATGTTATCTTTTTTTTTTTTTGCATCTGTATTGCATGTTCAACCTAAGTAAAAAAAAAAAAAATTTAATAAAATTATATATGTAATATATATATTTAAAAAAATTGTCACTTGAAAATGTTTGCTATTGAGGTTTGCCTTTTTTTCAAAATGAAATAGATATTAAGAGTTTTGTTAGCTTTTATAACATATAAAATATGCTTTTATTTTATTTTATTTTATTTTATTTTATTTTATTATTTTATTTTATTTTATTTTATTTTATTTTATTAATTTTTGTTGTTTGAGGGGCCTCCAGGAATCACTTTGAGAAATGATGCTTTAGATGATTTTAAGGAGAACATTGTGACTTCTGTCCTGGCACGCATGGCCTTTTTTTCTGTTGTAATCTGAGATTTTTTTTATAACGTTTCACTTCCTCTATCGTCCCACGCAAGGTTCATGCGAGGCAGGCTGATGAATATTCATGCGATTCATGAGCGTGGAGGTTTTCTCCTCTGATCTGTGGTTGGCAAAGGTCTGAGGGCAGAAGGCATGCATTTGACATTTCCCTTCAAAAGAATCAGAGGGTGATTTCTTTCTCTCAGTATCGAACGCTGTTTTGTTTAGCTGTTTGCTCATACTTGTGCTCCGCCCTTCATTGATTAACCCGTTAAGTGTTTGGTTTTGTTAATGAACACCATACATCATGGCCACAATACAAATCTTATCCCATTTCTGAAAGCTGCCTGCATGCTTAAAATCCAATAATAAGGGAGTAAACCAATCTGAAGGTGAAATGTAATGTTATTTTTCATGTTTCATGTCTGTTCCAAATGCAGTGAAGTTGCCTTTGGATGAGATGAAGCTTCTGAAATGAAAAAGCATTGATGTGTCTGTGGGCCAAAGTGAAGCTCTCAGGACAGCTTTGCTTTAGGCGGCTCCTCTTGTGTGTTATCTCTTTAGTCGTTTCCCTTGCAGCTGGCTCTGAGAACAGCTGACAAAACCAGAGCCCAGGAGGCTTGTGGGAAGCCGTGGCCCGTCAGTAGGGGGGAAAGAGGGAGTTTTGGCCGCAGCATTTACTGCAGGAACAGCTGGAAGCAAGCGGTGTTCACATGCGTTTAGAGCCTCTGGTCTTCATACAGGCCGAAGCGCTCAGGGAGCATCTAAACATCCCTTTGCTTAGTCCTCCAGTGACTGTATGTTATGAAAGGCTGGTAACTGTGTTTTCTGGCTGCTTGAACTTATTTTTAGACTCATTCATGACATTTATTGTTTTAAATTTCTAGGTGTGTTCAAACACACCTTTTTTTTTTATCTGTCCTCTGAAAGTTACAAAAGTGATATACTGTTTATAGGTGCAAGAGTGATTCAATACTATATATATAATTTCTTAAAATAGCTGGGTCAAAACAACCCAACAGCTGGGTCAAAACAACCCAACAGCTGGGTCAAAACAACCCAACAGCTGGGTCAAAACAACCCAACAGCTGGGTCAAGCTGGGTCAAACCAACCCAACCGCTGGGTCAAAACAACCCAATAGCTGGGTCAAAACAACCTAACCGCTGGGTTAAAACAACCCAATAGCTGGGTTTGTCCCTTTTTAACCCAGCGCTGGGTTATATTTAACCCAGCATTTTTTAGTGTACATTATTCCAAAAATAATATATTATAAAATAATATATTTTAATTATTTGTTATAAATGTATTAGAATTAATTGTAATAACAGAAATAAATAAGATGTAAATATATAAATTAGTGCTGTCAAACGATTAATCGCATCCAAAATAAAAGTTTGTGTTTACATAATATATGTGTGTACTGTGTATATTTATTAT
>NW_015626036.1:19286-22958 GCF_001515625.1 Sinocyclocheilus rhinocerous | reverse complement strand
TATATTATGTAAACAAACTTTTATTTTGGATGCGATTAATCGTTTGACTGCACTAATATAAATTAAGTATAAATAAAATATATTATTATAATTAATTAAATTATTTATTATGAATATATTATAATTATTATTAAATATATTTGACATTTTTTCTACTTTATGTATTGTTTGCATGAATTCTTAAAATGTAGCTTATTTAATGATGTATTATTGTATACTTTAACAATACTTTTCCTTCTGGATATCAGTTGTCAGTCATTTAAACATTAAATATCTAATCGTATCATTTGGATATTGCATCAGTATTGTGGGTATTATGTCATTATTTCCCCCTGCATCAGCTCATTGTAGATACATTATCACTTAAAATGGAGATTTTTGTGGTGGTTTTTCCCCAAGCAACATTTATTAATTTCTATTTTAATATACATTGGCCAGAGTTCTGGAAGCTTTTGTGTTTGCAAAATGACTCAAGTGCAGATCAGGAAATTGGAAAGTGTGGAGGTTAGGAAAGAAGATAGAAAACAAGGAGGGGTTCGGTGGGCGTCAGCCTCGCCAAACCCTCCGAAGTGTCTCGGAGAGTCTCACCGAAAAAACAAAAGATGGCTGACTAGGCCGGCTCTGTGAAATATGTTTTCATTTTACGTAGCAGACAGACACTGGGGCTTTGGTTTATAGCGGAACAAAGCTGAAAGCCATATGCCCGAGTCTGATCAATGGGGCCTCGCAGCACGTCCATGTGCCTTTATAGCCGGTGCCTATATTTAATTACCCATCCACCCCCACCTGATCATTACCACATGTTTGTCGCTTGCGTTTAGTTGTCAAAAACACGACGCCGACAGGGAGGCGAAGTAAGCTGTCGTTTGCTTGTGCTCTTATTAATTTGTGTACTTGCGTGCGAAATGCAACCAGACGTATTTGGGTTACAGATTGTAGTGCTCTTCAGAGAACCGTGTTCTTTAAAGCCTGTTGGAGGTTTGCTTTCATATTCAATGAAATGGCTCTAATGCATCCCGCGCGCCTCTGTCCTCCCCCTTCGCTCTATTATGCTCTCTCTATCTCTCTCGCTCTGCTTTTCACTTGTCTCTCTTAGTCTCCGCTGATCCAAAAACTCAAGCACTACTTGTCAAGTCGCTCTCCAAGCTTGTGTCCTTGAGAATCAAACGGAGAGAAAGAAAGCCTTTTGAAATTCAGCCGAGTGTCCGTTTTCTCTTGGCTCTTTGGAGGCTTTGTCCCGCTCTCGGTGAGAACTTGGAGCCTGGCTTTCGGCTTTCGTATGATGTGGCTTTTTACCCATGAGCTGACCGTGATAGCGTGGCACCGATGGCCCTGTTCTCCTGATAAGGCCTTGTTCTAGGCGCTTCTGTGCCGCCCCTCGGCCCTCTTCCCCCGCTCCTATCGGGCTGGAAGGAGATCCAGCTCTCGGAGGAGCCGTTTTAGCCCTGTTTTTCCTCTCTTATCATCAAGAGAGAGTCTAAATATGAGCGTGTCAGGAAAATAGGCCTGACCCTGCGTGATCTGCAGCAGTGCTTCAACTCGTGGTTCAGATGGGGTCACGGACAGCAGGGAAGAATCTACTGAATGCAAATAAAATGCAGCTAGTTGGGTATAGTTTAGACCGATTAAAAAAAAAAAATTAAAAAAAAAAGTATAAGTAACTGTATTAGTTTAGACGGATAAAAAAAAAAAAAAAAAAAAAAATTATAAGTAACTGTATTACATATATTAAATATCAAATGTATTTAAATATGAATGTATTGATTATTATATTAATTTGATGATTTATATTTAAATATATTATCTCTTTATATTATTTTATGTATTTAAATATGAATATTAAAAATATTAATTTTGATTTATGTTTTTTAAACATCGCTTATATCATTATTTTATATTTATTTTATTTTATTTATAATATTTATATGTAATTTAAGTGTATGGAATCTAATTTTATTATTTATAATATTAATTATTATTAATGTTAATTGAATACAATATTTGTTTAGTTTAAATATGTATATAAATATGAAAAAAATTATAATATTTTAAATATGTAAATAAAAATGAAATTAATGTTTTAATGCATTCATATATTTAAATATATTTATTATATTTAAATATATGAATGAGTGAATATATACATTTTATTTATGTATAGTATTTATTTTAAATATTTAAATACATAATTCACTTAAATACATATTTAAATAAAATGTATGTATAATATTATAAATAATATTAATATATTTTTACTGCATGCACATTTCCTCTATTTAAATCATCTGATGCTCTTCAAGTTCATCTTTAAAAACACTATTAAATGTAATCTAGATTAAATCTTAAAATGTTAGAATAAAGATATCTTAAATATAACTTTTTCATCCATTTTTTTTTTTTTTTGCTGTAATGCCTGAATTCAGTTGTTTCATTTAAAATTATTGTTTGTTTATTTACTTCTAAAAATATTCAACTAAATAGTTTGGAATCTTTAGAATTAGAATTCAAAATTGTAAAAAAAAAAAAAAAAAACATTTATTAGAATGTTTAATTTTTTAAGGACACCTTTGTTCACTTTTGTATGACTTAGGCAGAGTGTTGGGTCACGAATCCATGTCCATGTAAAGTCGTGACGCTCAACAGTGCGTAGTTTACCGTCCGGGTCTGGATCTGCTCCTAGATCTTCTCTCTCGCCTCCCTTCTGTGGCGCCGGCCGCGTGAGCTTTCACCCCGTTCCAGTCGTGACGTGCCTGTGTCCTTTCTTAATTGAAAACACAGACCTAATGTGTGTCGCCGCGGAGGAGGACGGTTCGAGCCGCGGCTCCCCTCTCTGCGCAGGAATTCTGGGAGTTAAAGGTGAGGGAAGTGAAAAGGCTGACTGCGCTGTGTGTGTTTGCATTGCGCCACGACTGTGAACTAGCCAGCTGTCCTGTCTGATGAATGCCCGATGCTTTTACTGCTCTTAGCTGTTGCTGTTGGAAATGCGCAGGACAAAGGGGAATTTTCATAGAGGCTAAAACCAATATCTGACCGGGCATTCACTCTCGGACAGAATGCTTTCAATGTGCAACTAATTAGTGGAACTTTGTTTTGAGAGCAAGGGGGGATTGTTTAGGATGAGCGATGTGAACGTTTCGTGTCAGGAAAAGGTTCCAGCGGTATTTGAAGAGAACTATCTTTTTACATTTGCTGAAGAAAATGTGCATGCCAATGCAGAATTCACTGCCAGGATGCCAGGAGGTTGTGGGTGCTTGCCAGGACGTTGCTATGCAGTTGCTAGGGTGTTCTAGATGGTTACTAGGTGATTGTCTTCTGGCCCAAGTCTTTGTGATGCTTGAGTCCCTCCACCAGTTTACGTCTAGATCTTTATTATTATTAATGTTTATAGTTTTTATTTTTTATTGTATTTTATCTTATGTTTTCTTTGCCTTTCATTTTGTTTTGTTTTATTTGATCTTTTAGCCATTTGTTGTTTGTTTGAATTTTCTGTTTTCCTTTTTTTTTTTTTTTTGCTGTTTTATTATTTACAGTTTTTGGTTTGATCTTTTTTTAGCCATTTTATCATTTTTTTTATTTAGTTTTTGGTTTAATTTACTTTTTTCTTTTCTTTGGCTTTTATCTTTTAGTTATATATATATATATATATATATATATGTATGTATGTATGTGTGT
>NW_015626036.1:9310-19032 GCF_001515625.1 Sinocyclocheilus rhinocerous | reverse complement strand
TATATATATATATATATATATTAATTTTGTCTAATGCTTTCTTTGTCTCTCATAGTTTACATTCTTTTTATTTTTTATCTTTTAGCCATTTTATCATTCATTTAAATTTTGTTGTTTTGTTTTATTTTTTTAATTCTGTTTTATCATTTATAGTTTTTATGAATTGTTATTTAATTTGATATTTGGTCTTTTAGCTGTTTTATTCTTTGTTTTATTATTTTTTCTTTTGTTTTCTTTTTCTTTGCCATTTTGTCATTTACAGTTTTATTTAGTTTTTTTATTTTATCCTATGTTTTCTTTGATGTTTATAGTTTTAAATTTTTTGTTCATATTATTTTATGTGATTTACAAAAAAAACATTTTATTGTTCATTTTCATTTAGTTTTTTTTCTTTGTTTAAAAGTTTTTTATTTTTATTTTTAGTATTTGTATTTTATTTTATTTGATCTTTTGGTTTTATTCTTTACAAAATATTTTATTTTATATTTTGCCGTTTTATTTTAATTCTTAGCTTTTTTTTTTTTTTATCTACCAGGTAAGCATTATAAGTAATTGCACACCTCTCCTTAACAAGCTGCATGATTCAACATGTCATTTGTTGCTGAATTATGTCCATAATTCAAACTGCGAGGGATGAGCTACACAGAAAAGTTTACTACCTTAAGTATAAGCAATAGTAATCACGGTACTTGCTTTAGCGAAAACCACTAATAACTTGCTGCCATCCATTTTGCTCATGAAAGCCAGTAGGGTAACGACCACATATTATAATCTATTATTCAGAGAGCTAAGTGCATGAACTTTCCCTCCAATTAGGCCTAAGTGTTGGTTGCACTGAAGTAGAGATTAGAGCAAAGACTGTCAAATTTCAGTTCTAAAACTGAACTTCTCTCTCTGGTACACCCTGAGTGGTTGCGTTCAGTCATGCTACTTGATTTCCAGTAATAAAAGCAATAAAAATAGCCAGCAGCAGTTATCGTTTCGGTAAGAACGTCGTTTTGGTTATGAATGTTTTGGTGATTGTAATAAGAGTCATTCCAAGTTGGCACGTGTTAACTTCACATTTGTGGTCACCAGCATGCTTGACGAGTCAAGCCCAGACTTTATAACCAGTCTTATGGGAATGGAGACGTTGTCAGCAAATTCCTCTGGTTTTCGATGAGATTCTTTATCCCATAATCACCGCTGTGATCCCTGATCGCTAGCTAACTAATCGCTGAAATATCTGAACATCATTAATTTCTGATGTTGGCGGATCTCTGTAGGCCTTTAATAGTTGAGCGATGCATGTCACGGCTGGAATTAACGCCGGTTAAAGGCGAGTCGTTAGTCAGTAATGCTGTGCAGCTGGTAGAGATGCCACTGGCCTGTTTTTACAAGTTTACACACTTAAACACAAATGTTGTAGCTTTCTGTACTTCGTTGTTTGAATAATCTGTCAGCTTTGTTTTGAAAGAGAAGACTCAAACTGTGACCTTATTATTGTACGTTGACCTCACTTTCTCCACCCACGTTGCAATTAGTGAGTTGCAGCGAGCGTGGTAATCCCCATTCAGATTGGTCATTCTGTCGACTCAGACTTAAAGAGTGCATTCTCCTCTGTGCCTCAACCATGGGGCTTCTGCTGCCGAAAGCCAAAATTCCAGTCATTCCCATGGCTAGATGGAGCTCTTTTATTTTAAAGCTAATGTTTGAAGAGGAGCCCACCAGTTTCCTCAAATGAGTCTTGGCAGGCTTCGGCGGAGACATGATGGTCGCAATTAAACTCAAAATGTCACTGGACCGCCCTCAGAGATGAGTTCTGAGTGGTTTGATCGGTTTGTTGCCAGTAAAGTCTCTCATAGACTTCAGAAGAATTAACTGGTGTGACGTCACTTTGAACAAAATCAGGCCAAAATGAAGTTCAATTCAGGAGTTTGAAACAATTTGTCAAAGTGGACTTTTGGAAAAGTTGGCTTTGGCTGGTAAATGCCTTCAAGCTACCATTGGTCCGTGGCGATTACGTAATAGTTATGCTCCGCCTTCTTTGAATTGGAAATCTTCTCTGGTTAATTTCTTCAGTTCAATCAAAACGTGAATGCACTGGAGAGCTGCTTTAGTATCAACTGAAGTTGTAGTTCTTATTGAAAGTGACCGTAGACGTTTTCATCCGAAGTTGATAATTTAACTTTGGAATATCGCATAAAACATTCGCAAATAAAGCACCGTTTCCATTCGGAGAGTTGAAGAGAACAAATTTGTAACATTGTAATAAATTGCCGGCAGATATCTCAAAGAAACATGGAATTTACTGCAGTAGGAGAAGCCTCTGTGGGTGCTCTTCGTATATAATCAATGATTTGCGCCTTGAATATATATTGAATATACTGTGTATATATATATATAGTACACAGAGGGAATGCTACTTGTGTTTGGATACCCGATGTTTAGTAATGCAATTGTGTGACAGTTCTGGGAAATCTGATTCTGGCAGTTCTGATTATACAAAATCATTTTGATGACTGAATTTGGTTCAAGCATTTTAGAATGACTAAAAGTGCAGTATGCAATATTGACTACTAGTGGTTGAAATGGGTACTGCAGTCTAAATTCAAAGTATTAGAGAGAGTTGTTTCTCCCGCCTGCTGCTCCTCAGACTCCACATTCACGTGGGTTGCCAGATTAGGACACGCAAGAGGAACGATTGCAATTGACAATGAAAAACAACAAGCCAAACAATCTAAGTTGTTGAGCTGATTTATCCACGTTTTAATATTCCTCTGGTCATAGAGCTTTTTAGATGGATGCCAATAGGAGAAGCCTCTGTGGGTGCTCTTCGTATATAATCAATGATTTGCGCCTTGAATATATATTGAATATACTGTGTATATATATATATAGTACACAGAGGGAATGCTACTTGTGTTTGGATACCCGATGTTTAGTAATGCAATTGTGTGACAGTTCTGGGAAATCTGATTCTGGCAGTTCTGATTATACAAAATCATTTTGATGACTGAATTTGGTTCAAGCATTTTAGAATGACTAAAGGTGCAGTATGCAATATTGACTACTAGTGGTTGAAATGGGTACTGCAGTCTAAATTCAAAGTATTAGAGAGAGTTGTTTTTCCCGCCTGCTGCTCCTCAGACTCCACATTCACGTGGGTTGCCAGATTAGGACACGCAAGAGGAACGATTGCAATTGACAATGAAAAACAACAAGCCAAACAATCTAAGTTGTTGAGCTGATTTATCCACGTTTTAATATTCCTCTGGTCATAGAGCTTTTTAGATGGATGCCAAGGCTTTTTAAGGTCAGTCAGAATCTGCGATCTCTGACCCAGCTTGTTTGCTGGCTTCCATGGCTGCAATTTGCTGTGTTTTCCGCCAACTTGCAACCTGTGCAGTTGAAATACTATTGGTTAAATTGGCAGTGTGCGGAGTCACATAGACCAAAACAAATACAGTCATTCCGACATGGAACACACATTTGAAAAGTAGAGTAACAGGCAGTAGTGTTGTTTTTTGGAGTAACAAGTATGTTAACATGTTTCCAAAATATCTGCAGACATATTATGGTATTTTTATGCTTTAGCACAGTCCAAAAAAACAAACACATATAACACCCTTAAAACAACATTTGAGATTTGTGATGAGATTGATCTGCTGGTCAGTCCAGTTATCCAGTCACATCATTCGTTGAGGCAAAGTCACCCGAGTTTTTTTGTTGCACATCGAGAAATTTATTTGGTAAGTGTGTTTCCATCATAGTTTATTTGCATATCTTCTTATCAACATAATTGAGCACATACGTTTTTTTAAAGAGCATTTTTGGAATTTATGCTCATCTAGCTGTTTCTATCCAGCATTTTTTTTAATGTAGTATCCCAAAATTTGCATAAAATTAGGCGAACTCCCGAAACAAACTTCACTTTGGCCTGATTTTGTTCGAAACTGTCACACCAGTTTGTTCTTTGAATTCATTTGAAGTTTATCAGGGCCTTAACTCCTCAGATTCAAGCTGGTGAATTTGTGTGGCACACCCATCCACCCTCATCTCGATTTGTTTCATCAGGGTTTCAATTGACCTAGTTTGGGGGGAAATCCTCATTGACCTAATTTGTGGATGGTTTGCTTGCATATATCCCGGTTCCTCCCCCAGCTCCCGTCACATTCTCCTCCACCTCTCATTGTTGTCGTCTGCTCGGAGGTCTTTGGCATTTTGGGCTGGAAGGCCTTGGCAGCCCCTTTTGTGGTTCTCCAAGGGCCGTGGAGAGGGGTTTGGAGGCCTATTGTTGGCGAATCTTTAGTTGGAGAGCCCCTCACTCTTCTTGACAATTACGTACCGACCCAAACCCCACCCCCTCCTCGGTTCAACCCCTCCAGGGGCGAGCTGGTGTGTCTAAAGGAGAGATTGGGTTCTCTATTGTACAGCTACCTTACACTGCACACCTAACCCCGCACATTCAGTCGCACACAATGCAGGGCTGGGAGGGAAGCCGGAGGTCTTGTAGGAGGGGTGGGGAATGCTATTGTGTCCCAGGCCTGCAGTTAAAGACAGGTCTGGTCACAACAAGTTGAGAATGACCCCCTCCAGACAGTCATGTTAACCGTCTCTTGAGCGCCGCGGCCACCACCGCTGCTCTGAATGGGGAGGAAGCGCCTTATGGTGCCTTGGCTCTTTTACAGCTTCCTCTCATGGCCGGTTTTGGCTCGCTGGCTCAGTGAAGTGGTGGTGCCATTTTGTTTGCTAAAGCCATTGAAAGATGAAGCTGTTTACAATCCAATTCAACAGCCAAACAAACAATGGCAGAAATGGGTGAACTTTTGAGTTTCGTCAACCGATATGGGTCTTTCAGTTGCCAGTGTTGGTGATATTAAAGCAGTGTGGGAATATAATATAGATCTTTACAAGTATATGTTCCTTTTATTTTTTTAGCTTGTATGATATTTGTTAATTTTTTATATAGTATATATATATACAGTATATATATGTGTATATATGTATTTGTCTATGTGTGTGTTTGTGTGTATTATTATTATTATTATTATTACTATTATTACTAATTTTATTTTTGATATATATGTATATTAGCACTGTCAAATCGATCAATCGCGATTAATCGCATCCAAGAGAAAACTTTGTATTTATATCATATATATACGTGTATGTACACATGCATATATTTTTTAGAAACACGCGCGCACACACACACACACACACATATATATATATATATATTCATATTCACACACACACGTGTATATATATATATATTTTTTTTTCCTTTTAAATATATACATGTATGTATGTGTGTGTATTTATATACCTATAAATATACACAGTACACACAGAAATTATGTAAACACAGACTTTTATTTTGGATGTGATTAATGTATTTGACAGCACTAATGTGTTATATATTTATTTATTTATTTATTTTGGAAGATGGATTTTTTTTTATCATGCTGTTTAATAATTGAATCGCAAATGATACATTCAGAAAATTGTAAAAGTAAACCAGAACCTAATATACAAAGTATTTACAAAAACGGTTTTGAAAACACAAGCAAAATAAATAAATAAATAAAAATAAAATGAGCGTTAATGTAAGTTTTATGAATAATTTATAAACGGGGTTCATATGATCCTTGAAATATTGAGGATTTTTAAACTTATGTACATTTTTACATATATTTTATATATTGCTTGAAAATTTGAGCCTTTTATGCAAAATTCATGGAAAAATCATGCAAAATCAGAAATTGTGGGAATCCTGTAGACAGAAATCATGAACAATGCTCCGTGTTTATTATTGTTTTAAATCTCAAAAGTAGCCAAATAATCTGATAACGCAGTCTAGTTTACTGGTGAAGATTTGGCCAATCCAATTTCAATCCAGCAGCAAGACTTTCAGGCCTCTGCTGTGGATTGGAGGACACACACACAGACTCTCTCTTATAACCCGTCCACGTTCAGGCACACAAGGCTGCCAGGTGTAATTTGTAGGCAAGGGGACCTTCCTCTTCAGGGGTGACATTTAAATCTTATTTGTGGGCGATGCAGTGAAGTTTCACCTTTTCAAACATGCTATTTGCTCTCCTTTTTTTAGCCATGCGCACGTCTGTCTACCTGGACTGGAGGATATTATAGAGCTGGGCGGTGTATTAACGCACCAATGAAAAGCGGATAAACATTTATGAGATGCCGTAGTCTTACGGCTGAATTGAAATTCTTGCTTGCGCACAAAGGGAACTAGATTATTCTTTTTAAAGCAGTCTGCCCGCACAAAGCTCGAGATTCTCTTTGCCACTTGTCTGGTCGCGTTTCTAAACTCTGAACTGCCAGACTCGTGTCAAATGCCATTACGTACCCTTCCTATCCATCAAAGGCCATGTCTGCTGATGCTTTGAGTTCCAGTAGGATATTTTCATATCTGGCAGTGCAGTAGGCGTCGGGCAAGAACTTGGTGTTTCCAAGAGCTGCAGGACGTGGGTATTTGAATTCTGGGAAGGAGATTTGCTTGTTTATTTAGTGTTTTTGGTGTAGCACACATCATGCATTCATTTTAACCCTCCACACGGTGTGTGCACAAAATAGTGACCAGGATGCAAAGAGTTAAAGGTTGGCGGCTGTGGCGGCCGGCGCTATTATGCAAGCTGTTAAGCGAAAAGGAAGTGCATTACAAAATGCTGAGCTCAGAGGTCTGGCGCGCAGCCAAGCCTTGTTTTTTTTTTCTTCGCCACAGCTGAGGGCTTTCTAAGCTTCCCACCAGTGGGTTTGTCTACTGTTTAGGAATTCTCTCTCTCTCTCGCTCCTCCCTCGTGTGCCCGTGACGTCAGCAGTTCAGCTCGGGGCCAGGCACGGTTCGGGGTTGGGCCACACAGGGGAGTGTCTGTGGCACGTTTGTGTGTGGGTTTACTTGGCTGTACTTTCAGGATGAATTTATCCCCAGACGTTAGTGAGATTTGACTCCTTTTGAGGACGCCTTCAGTAGTTTTGTACTACTGAAAGGTTTTACTTTGTAAGGTTGTAGTTTTTGTTAGTCATTAGTAATCATACTTTACTAGCTGTATATCACGGTACAATTCTAGTCTATATTTAAATGGCCAAGAAATTCTATTTTATTTTTTGAAAGGGTACTTTACTCCATAAGGCTTTTTAATAATTGAATGATTGCAAATGAGCCGTGTGTGTGTTTGGCAGTGGAGCAGTGGGCGGCTCTTCGTCTGTGAGTGGGTGCTGGTGACTGACAGCATGTGCAGCACATCCCGTGTTGCCTCTGTGTCACCTGACTGTGGAGCAAAACAGGGGCGGGGTTTGTCTGGGGAGGTCTCTTCACATCCACTACATATTTGTCAACCCCTCTCGTCCGCGGGCCTCCGTGCGTGTCTGCTTTCCTCTTCTGCACATTATTAGTCAGGTTTTCCAGTCGGTTAGTCTGGGTGTAAATTCCAGGCATACTAAGCGAGCAAGCGTCTCTAAGGGGAAGTGAAAAGCTTGCTGAAGTGTGCACATCTTCACCACTGTTTTCAACTTATAACCGCTTGGTTCTTGAAGCCTAAAATTAGTTTTGTGACTAGTAAACTTAAGACTTGAATTTGCAGTTACGTCCTATCATTACAGCCCTTATAGGCTTTGTATGTTTTTATATAAACTTACTAACAAAGCTTGTGTTGCCATGTTTTATAAAATTGATTATTTTGCCTCTAAATGTCAGATTGAACTATATTACTTGGTGAGTGAATAGTTAATTCTGATTATTACTAATAAATACAATACACAGTCTGGAATACACA
Organism: Sinocyclocheilus rhinocerous; assembly: GCF_001515625.1. Lineage (NCBI taxonomy): Eukaryota > Metazoa > Chordata > Actinopteri > Cypriniformes > Cyprinidae > Sinocyclocheilus > Sinocyclocheilus rhinocerous. The sequence continues at coordinate 11,251 of NW_015626036.1, read as the reverse complement.
GTTTAAACATAAACTAATAAACTTAACGTGATGCATATTTGTCAGTCATACATAAATGAAACCGATATGATTTTTAAATGCACAATAACCAGGTTTATATATTTATCATCATCAATAAATCTAGTTTGTTTCAATCCTATACATTTTAACTAATTGAATTTAGCTACATTTTAACCATTCTCATACTTTTTAACTCAATAAATCTTAATTGTTTTCACAATCAGATTTATGTTTATTCTAAGCAATTTGAAAAAAAATGCTATTTGGTTATTTAAATAAAAAAATTTAAAAAATGCAAATAGTTAATAAACTATGCCATTATTTTTCTTACCTGTTTTGCATATGTATAACTGACAAATATGCATCGCATTAAGTTCATTAGTTTGTTAAAACGATGTAATCCAATCCAAGTGGATATAAAATTTCTATGTAATTCAAATACATATACATCTTTCATATATTTGTGCCTTTTTATTTTATAAGTGTATAAAAGCAAAAAGCCACTAAAAGTTGTGCATCACTGTTATTTCTTCCTCAGTTAAGGTTTGTTTTTGCACTCTTTATTAAATGCCTATTCATTTTTTTTAGCTTTATCCTTCTACATCATAAAAGAAACAGCATTGAACATGTGGTATGTCGAGCAGAAATTCTCTCCTAAAGCCTCGTGCACATGTAGCTATCACTGATATTATGTGGTGAAGGAGCGTAAACACAGTTCATCCCATGTTACGTGGCTCCTTCCTATTTTTAAATGGCATTTGGCTCTCACCGTGGGGACCCTAATGTGCAGGGAGGGGTCCAGATCTGGGCGGATGGTCGTGGCCTGGCAGACTCAGCGCTGACATTACTCACACAGCCCGGCAGGCCTCAATCACGTCAGACTGTGTGCACACTGCTTAGACACCACATTTCCACCCTGTTTATTCCTAGAAAGTCTCTGGCTCCAGCAACAGGAGTCTGTTTTACCAAAACCTAGTGAACGGCCCACCTGGATGGCATTTTTATGCAGCCTAGACGTGCTCCCTATGTGAAGGCTAGACTAAACGCTAGAACATCGTCTGAAATTAGCACTGTATGTATGATTCACAAATAAGGCGATCTCAGAATGCATTGTGACAAACTGGTGAATCATAAAGGCCCGGTTTCATAGACCGGGCTTTACCTAAGCCAGGATTAGGTCATAGTTCAATTAGGACATTTAAGTAATTTTTATAAACATGCCTTAGAAAAAAGCATTACTGGTGTGCATCTTAAGACAAAACAAAGGCACTGACATGTTTTAAGATCAGTCAGTGCAAGTTTCTTTCAGTTGAAACAGCTCAGATTTACATTTTAGTCTAGGACTAGGCTTAAGCCTTGTCTGTGAAACTGGGGGAAAATGTTGAATATAGATTTAAGAAGCAGTTAAAAACTTTTTTTTTTCATTAGCCTTTGATCAGGGATGAGTGCTGAGGTATTGTCGCTGTAGTTACCCTTTTGGGTCTGTCTTGTATGTTGTGTATTGATGTTTTTTTTTTTATGGTTATTTTTTATTTGCTATTATATTCTTTTAATTGAACTTACTGTACAGCACTTTGGTCAACTTAGTTGTTTTATTATGTGATTTATAAATAAAGTTGGAGTTGGAGATTAGTTTATAGTTGATTAAAGGCACAATATTTAAGTTTTCGCCGCTAGAGGGCGTGTATTCAAAATAAACAAAGAAACAAAGGCGTAGTTTGATGACGCTGTGACTGAGTGTGGAATCATGGGAGTTGTCGTCTTCATCCCCACAGCCGATGCAATCCGACGGGACTCGGGCAGAAATGTTCATGGATGAGCTAATGATTTATTAACGTAGTAGAATAAAGCAGGGTGAGGCTGAAAGCCGTCGAAGCGAAACGAGGCCGCTGAACGAGCGTGACACACGGCTCAAAAGCAGCGGAGCTTTTATTATGCCAC
>NW_015626036.1:0-8858 GCF_001515625.1 Sinocyclocheilus rhinocerous | reverse complement strand
CATATTAAAGCGTCTTTGGTTTTTCCATGTTTTCTACAAAACAAAACGGAAATCGAGGGGTTATGATGTCATTGGCAGGCGACACAATGACACTATGGACACGCTACGTGTCACTAGTTAAAATTGCTTATTTCTCTGGATTTAAACATTCTTCGAAACATTTGGGATAATGTAAGTACACAAGTCAGCAAAATATATAACACTGTTCTACTGGTTTTTGGATTTTAATAAATCTTACATATTGTGACTTTAATATGTGTAATATATATATTATATTTAATATTTATTTTAGTATCATTGATATACTGTTATAGTTTTTGTTAATATTTTGAATATTTCTTTATATTTTCTTTTTTCACTTTAATTTAAAAAATTTTGAAATTGTTGCGTTTTGTTTTTTTAAGTGTATATATTTATTAGTTTTCATTTAATTCATTCTAGTTATTTTAGTGCTTCTGAACTTTAGTTAAACAAAAGTTTTTTTATATATATATTATTTGATTAAATTAATGTTTATTTATAAATAGCTTTTAGTATCACTGATAAACTTATATTTGTTGTTAATATTTTGAATTAGGTTTTATTTTGATATTTTGTTTTCACTTTAAATTTAGTCAAAGGTTTGGTAATTTTTTTTTTATTATTATTATTTTTTTTTTTATAATTCTACATAGTATTTATATTTATATATTTAAAATGTATTTTAGTACATAGTGTCTAAAACCAGCCTTGTTAGGCTGGGAGACCAGCAAACAAGCTTAGGCTGGTTTAAGCTGTTTTTTGCAGCAAAGTAAGAACACAAGGTTCACCAGGTTCTGGACTGTATCTTATCTTAAACTACCATCCTATTTCTTTAAGTGGCTGATGGCTAACGCTAATGGTTGGCATGGTGGGAGCGCCGATCCTGAAGCCTGACCCTACTGAAACACTAAGTGTGTCCCAAATAGTAGTTTTCGACTTCCCTGGCAGGCCGAGCTGAATGTCAGCGCTGTTGTTCCCTGCAGTGATGAAGTGGACCAGCACTCATGATAAAGGCCAGGAACGTTATATTTAGGAGCTTTTACCACCAGTGTTCAGACTCAAACTTTAGCTTGGCTTATCTTGTCTTCTCCCTGTCTGCTTTACTGAAGATTTTTTTTCCATGTTTCCACAGGGCGATTTAGCCTGTTTTTGCGTTTAGTTGTCATCTTTTAGTTTGAGCTTTATAATAATAATAATAATAATAATAATAATCTTTCTTGCATTTGATATTAGCAAATGCTGTCATCACAAAAATAATCCACAAGGCTTCATACACATTTTTGGTTGTGTTATTATTCCAAAATAAAAATAAAAAGTTACTTTATATAATGTTTTTTTAAGGAATAATAATACAACCCAAAATAGCCTTTTTTTTTCTTTTTGTAAAGGAAGGCAAATAATTCTTCTTCAAATAGTACTTTGAATGGGCAACAAGGCTTTTGAAATACTAAGCTTAAGTTTGTTGTGCTGTTCAGAGGAACTCATGCCGGTGCTTTCTTATGTTTGAGGAAACGAGGCTGGATGTTGTGCTGTAGCATGTGGATATTTGAACAGCTTCAGCGCTCAGCGTGTAGTTCGATCCCGAGCACCAGGGAAAAGCGGTCCGTCCGTAGCCTTCGGTGCTGTTCCTTCGTCATGCGATTCCAACAAACTGGTTTTCTGTTTCATCCTGTAACACGAATCAGTGCCCGGCGCGACCCACCCACACGAGCAGCGTATAGCGTCTCCGAGCCCACCGCAGGAAACAGGTGTACGTCTGTTTCTTCTTTTCTTTTGCGTATCTGTGTGTGTAAGAGGGGTGTGTTCCTCTGGTCTCCGCTCCTCCTCTCTCGTGTGTTTTGGGAAAGCGATCCGCTGAGCAAACAGAGCGCTGGAAGAGGGCTAGTGGACGAGGGCCCCGTGCGGCACGGTAAAGCCTGATTGTTGTGAAAACACCGCTGGGCTGCAGCTGTGCTTTTCCAGGCCTCTGGAGCCGAGAGGAGAAGACCTGTGGCACGCTGTTTACCGACGGACCACACACCAAGACTTTTACACACTCTACATATCAGCATAGGATGTGGAAACACACGAGTCGTGCATTAAGCAGGTATATGCTTGCAAATCAACATGAAATCAAATGCAACTTTCTTAGCAGTTTGCATTGCATTATGGAAGTAAAAAGGCTTATGAACAGCGTTTCCTGTTGACTGTAGATGTAAACATTAGGTAAATGGCTGAATGTTGCTACGGCGAGTCCCTGTAGTGTCTGCTTTCAGGAGACCAGATGTAATTCCAGCCTGCAGATCAAGGGCCATTTTCTGGTTATTTTCAGTCAGCCTTTCACAGAGACAATATAGGCAGTCTAATACCCAGAATGCAGCTCTCTGTGGGTCAGAGGGGGATTCATTCATTACGTCTGACTGACCGTGCTGTGCATGTCCATGAATTCATGAGCTCACCTGTGCTTTTGAAAGAAGTCTCTTCTGCTCACCAAGGCTGCATTTATTTGATTGAAAATACAACAAAAACAGTAATACTGTGAAATATTATTACAATTTAAAATAACTGTTATCTATTTGAATATATTGTAAGATGTAATTTATTCCTGTGATGCAAAGCTGAATTTTCAGCATCATTACTCCAGTCTTCAGTGTCACATGATCCTTCAGAAATCATTCTAATATGCTGATTTGCTGCTCAGTAAACATTTCTGATTTTTAACAAATGTTGAAAGCAACTTTTTCAAGATACTTTGATGAAGGGAAAGTTCAAAAGAACAGTATTTGTGAAATAGAAATCAATGATTTTAGCAAATGGCTGCAATATAACAAAGAGTGAAAAATTTAAGGGGGTCTGAATACTTTCCGTACCCACTGTATATATAAAATTTTTTGGCGAGCCGATTAATAGATAAAATAGAATTTTTTAGCCTTTGTCTCATTTTATTTTCAGTATTTATGTTTTTGATTTGAAGTCAGAAGGAGTAATGTTTTTTATATACTATAAATATTACTTAGAAATCTTTGTTTATATGCACTAATATAACAGTACATATAAATAAACAGCAATATTTACCTACAAATATTTTATATTGGCATCACAATCATCGAAGATATATTGTGAATATCTAATGTATTTCTTTAGACTTAACATTAGATTCAATTTAAAATTTGAACATGTATGTTAGATGATTTTTATACTTTTGCATATATTGGTCATTTTACTGCTAAAGCCCAACGATGTGCTTCAGTCCACTGCAGGATGAAGAAAACATCACAAATGTATGTCAATAACAGTCTAGCATGTTTTCATCAAGTTTATTTCCAGATAACTCACAGCTGAGGACGTCGGTTATATTTACTTCACTGGGATTTTCCAAACTCAATTAGACAAGTATTTGGCTATGGAATTGAATTTGCTGAAGTATTCATAAATATAAGGCTGCGATTGCAGTCATTAATGTTGTCCAAACGTCTCATGAGATCAATTATTTAATTTGTAAGCAGGGAAGCAGCTCCTCCTTGACCCCGCTCAAGGTTTCCAGCTCCCCTCTTTCGTTTCGCGAGTGTTATATACTATATTTGGCTGCTGTTGTTTGACTTTGAATTGATATTTTTAACATCTAATTTGTTCTTGAAGTGGCGAGCACTGAGGGGACGTGGTAGTAATCGCTCCATCGACCGGTTTAGCAGACGTTAACGGCTGTGTTAAAAATGCTTTTGATCCGCTCCCATGTGTTTGGGTGGTCCGAAGAAGAAAACAAACTGGTTTGTGTAGAAACGGAGTGAGGCTTTCAGTATGGTTAACTTGGTTTCTGGGACAACGTCGCAGTGTTGGGCTCGGGCTAAAATTGGCTACTTTTGAGACACACTGGCCTCTTTGGGAACTCGTGGGTGACCCGCCTTAAGGGCGCGGAGGGGTTGAAATGTCAGCGTTTAATAACTTGCACATGAGACACAGAAACGCACATGTTTTCTAATCATGCTGGGATGAGGAAAAAAGAGCGCAGACTTTTTTTTTTCCTCCTAGAAAGTTCAACGCTGCATTTAATTGAATTAGAAATCTTTTGGAACATAAATGTCTTTACCGTCAATTTTGTTCAATTTATTGCATCATTGCAGAATAATATTAAAGGGGTCATATGATGTTTAAGGTTCAAAAATCACATTATTTTCCACATACTGTACATTATTGTTTCTCCTCTATGCCCCGCCTTTCTGAAACGCGTCGATTTTTACAAAGCTCATCGGTCTGAAAAGCGAGGTGTGCTCTGATTGGCCAGCTATCCAGTACGTTGTGATTGGCCGAATACCTCAAGCGTGTAACGGAAATGTTACGCCCCTTACCATATTGTGATGGCATGTCCCGGCTGGAGCGACGAGACAAAAACATGAAAACCCATTATAAACGAGGCATTTGTTGCATCCAGTGGGGACATAATTATGGATTATAATGACTTATACTGTCTTTTTACTGTCCATCGCGCTTATGCACCAAGAGCTTGTAACACTCCAAAGAGAAAGGAAAAATTGAAATCGCATCATATGACCCCTTTAATAATAGCAATAATCATATTTCTTTATTTTCTTTTTGTTTAATTTTAGTTTAATTTAGTTTTTGATTTGATGGCTTACTAAGTTAAACCATTTTTTCCTCTCCTTTTTAGTCTTAAATAGAAAGATTTTAAAAAATGTACTCACCCTCAGGCCATCCACGATGTAGTGAGTTTATTTCTTCATCGGATTTGGAGAAATGTAGCATTTCATCACTTTCTCACCAATGGATGCTCTGCAGTGAATGGGTGCCGTCAGAATGAGAGTCCAAACAGCTGATAAAAACATGACAGTAATCCACAAGTAATCCACTCCACTCCAGTCCACCAATTAATGTCTTGTGAAGTGAAAAGCTGCGTGTTTGTAAGAAACAAATCCATCGTGGCATTTTTAAGTGTAAACTGTCGCTTCTGACTAAAATACGAGTCCATAATCCATAATAACGCTTCCTCCAGTGAAACAGTCCATCTTCTGTTGTCCTCTCACAACAAAATCCACCCACATATTTATTTAGCATCTATTTTGGACTGTTTTTGCTTGTGCTTGATCTGTGCATATTTCTCTCCTGATTCAGACAAGACAACTTTTTCACTGGAGAAAGCATTATTATGGATAGAGGACTCATAATTTAGCTGGAAAAAATGCCTTAATGATGAATTTGTTTCTTAAAACCTGCAGCTTTTCAGTTCTCAAGACGTTAACTGATGGACTGGAGTGGTGTGGATTATTGTGATGTTTTTATCAGCTGTTTGGACTCTCATTCTGACGGCACCCATTCACTGCAGAGGATCCATTGCTGAGCAAGTGATATAATGCTACATTTCTCCAAATCTGATGAAAAAACATCTACATCTTGGATGACCTGAGGGCGAGGACATTTTGGCAAAGTTTCTTTAAAAAATGGTTTCACATTCTCAACACTATCACGTTTTTCCTCTTCATGACTGAAGCGCTTTATAAAGCAGGTGGCGTCTCGCTGCTCATCTGGAGGGGTGTGACTGTGGAGCCAGTGGGCTGAAAACACACATCACATTAAATTCGGTTTGTTCTTGCCAGGGTGGCGGGAATAAGATGATGGCCAGATACAGACCTACAAAGGTAAACAACAAAAACAGGTTTTGCATCATTAAGCACCGTGTTTCAAATCGCTGCCATCGTCCCCAAAGCAAACATTCTCTGGCTCCGATATCTTCCAGCATAATGGAAACCACTTGTTTGTTTGCACGAGCGATGTTGAGCAATGCATTGTGGGTTTCCTTGTGAAAACGAGCAGTACGACACAGATGTCGGCCCTTCTTGTTGTAAAATCTTCAATATGCGTGGTTCTGTTTATGCAGGTAAGCATGCATGAGACGTTTGTCATCTTGTTTAGTAGCTGTGCTGCATTCCTCTGCCTTATCCAATGTGTGGGTCAGAGCTAATTGGACATTTCGAGACCGAAATACTTGAAAAGGTCGGTTTTGGGGCCGGAGAGGTTAGATGCACGTCTGTTTGAAGGCCGGCATGGGACGTAGTGCTCCGGCGTTGGACGGGAGAGGATTTATGGTGGAAATTTGCACAGCACTCAGACTTGTCGATCTCTGGAAGCGCGAGGCTGTCTGCGCACATTTCTGCTGTGCTTTTCAGGGGCGGAAAAAAGCCCCAGCCACCATTCTTCTTCATTTACTTTGTCAGGGTGTGTGAGAGTGACTAGCCTCGCTGTCGGCCAGGAAACGAGGAGTTATCAATCTCCTCGGCTCGGTAGCGTCAGGTCCTCACGGCAGATCCAGCAGCTCGTCTGATAGAAACTTCACCCCGCTGGTTGCATAAATGCACCCTTATGCAGATCTAGATCTAGTTTGGCTAGTTTTGCCAAGTCTTCACCTGTTTAAAAAAAAAAATCTGTTGAGTTTGCCATCTTAAAGGCACAGGTCAATAAAAATCGTATATAAAATTATATGAAAATTACTCAATATATATATAAATATTCAAAAAGGAATGTTGTGTGTGTAGTAAAATGTATTTTCTGTTTATTTATCATTTCATTGTTGATATTTATAGTAATTTTCAAATATATTTTTATATATATATTGCTTTAAGAAATTGCTTTAAATTTAATTTAATTTGAAACGTAATTAAATTTATTTTATTTTATTTGAAATGTAATTAAATTTTATTTTATTTAGTTTTTATTTACATGTTTTTTTTTCGGTTTTTTTCGTTTTAAGGTGACCTGAAATGCTGTTACCTGTTAAAAAAAAAAGTCTTCTAACATTTTTTAAAAATGTTTTTTGTTTTTTTATCCAAACAATAAAAGTACGTATGGTTCAATATTGTTTTGACCCCAACTTTCAAAATCTTTTTTAAAAATTTTTTTTTTATGTACATATATATAGAAAAAAGAAAGCCATACATGTTTGTAATGACATGAGGGTGAAATAAATGATTACAATTTTCATTTTTGGGTCAACTATCCCTTTAACAATCTATGCTTAGAAAAAACAATGCTAAACGTCATATGCAACTGTCCCCCAGTTGATAACCGCCACACTAGATGGTCCATCCATAATCTAAATCCTGACCTCATCAGCGGTCAGACCAAGTTCAAAACTCTCAAATCAGCTTATTTCTGCCTCTTGTAGCAGTGTCGCGTTAGCATTTCTAGCATGTTGTAATTTCCCGCCGTCCCAAGCTGCGTATTAGCTATAGATTGTCCTGCTGTGCCAGTCTGAAGTGTGTGAACTCCTCAGGGTGTTACCTAAGTGCTTTAATAAAACTGACCACAGAGAAAATGTCTTAATTAAAGTCGTACTAATTGTCTTGTTGCCCCAGCTATTCCATTAACTCTGCCTTAAACATTATCTGTCGGCGCAGTAAATCCCCCTGCAGGACGGGCGCTGACATAACTCACGCACGCATCCGCCAGCTCCAGCTTATAAAAGCATGATATACGACACGGGGTATAATTATTTGTCATAAAAACCCAATAAATGTCACTGTGGCATGTGCGAGGTACATTGAAGCTGCTTTCGCCATTGCGTTGCGTACATAGTGCAATTATAATAGAAAATGCCTTCACTTAAAATACTTGACGTGTGCTGTGACATGTTGCACTTTTATGCATGCATCTTTTATGAGCTCAATTGAGAGTTTATATGGAATATATATTTTTATTTGTATTTTTATATTTAAAAAATGTATATAGAAATATTTAAATACTTAACAAAATTATTTTTAATGTGTAAAAATCCTTTTTACAAATATATTTAAATATATATTCTTTTTTTTTTTACATATTTGTACAAAGAATATGTAAATATTAGAAATATGTAGATATTTAGAAAATGTGTATGTTTTAATGTAAATATTTTTCTCATATCTTAAAAATGTGTTAATATAAAAACTGCTTGTTTAAAAATATTTCCATGTAATTTGCATGCCGTGTGAATTTTTTAGAATTTAAATATTTTGTTTTTGTTGCTAAACAATATGTAAATAATAAAAATATTTAGATAAAAAAAATTACATGTAATTTTTAAATTATGAAAATGTTTATTAATGTAATGTTTCCTCAAGTTTTTGTTTTTTAAAATATGTAAATATGCAAAATATTTATATTTAAAAATATATATATTTACATGTAATTTTTTACAAATATTTTTTTGTAAATATTTTTTTATGAATTTAAGTTTTTTACATATAAAAATATGTAAAAATTAAAAATACTTAAAATTTCAAATTAACATTTTTAAAATGCATTTTTAAAAATTGAAATCTTTTTTCTCTAGTCATGTTCTCATACATATTTTTAAAATATGTAAATATCAATTATAAGAAAACTCAATAAATATTTAAAATAGTTTGTAGTGCTGTAGAATCGACTGCTTCAGTGAATCTTCCAAAAAACCGAGAGATGAAGTAGCTTACGCTCAGCAGTCTAATGCAGGGAGAAAGTGGTGTTTGGTGGAGGTGAGGCTAATTATTTAGCAGGCTGTCAGAGAACAGCAGGAAGCTCCCGGCAGCCTTTAACCCGGTCTAACAGATGAACTGTCCTGGAGACACGGCTCCTCGCGTGATACGAGGACTCGGGAGACTCTGCGCTCTCCCTGTACGACATCCTCTCCTGACGCCGGCAGCTCGTTAAAGAGTTCCCACGTCTCCAAATCCGCCTCTATGCCAAGAAAACCATTTAGAGTGTGGATACATGTGTGTTTGTGTGTGTGCTGCTGTGTATCGTCAGGATCTGTCTATGGGTGAGTCTCATGTATAGGCTAAGATCTTTGCCACAATTCTGCGTGCGAAAGATCATATTTTGAGCGCACAAAA
>NW_015626035.1:883-986 GCF_001515625.1 Sinocyclocheilus rhinocerous | reverse complement strand
CGGACATGTCACCCATTGAGCATGTTTGGGATGCTCTGGATCGGTAAAACTACAGAAGTACTTGCTTTTAAAAGTACTTAAGTACCAAAAGTACATTTCCTTT
>NW_015626035.1:0-686 GCF_001515625.1 Sinocyclocheilus rhinocerous | reverse complement strand
TGATCAAACAGTTTAAAATAGCTGGGCTGTATTTAACAATGTTTATGACTGCAGACATGTGTTAATTCAGTACAATTAAAAACAACTATTGATTATTTCAAAGGGTTACTAATGACTAATTACCTTATTTGTATATTTGTATAGTTGTATTTTGTATTCTGTATTTAATCTGTATTTATGTTATCTGTATGCACCCAAGGGTCTGAGAGTAACGTAATTTCAATTCTCTGTGTGTATGTGCTGTACATGTGGAAGAATTGACAATAAAGCAGACTTGACTTGACTTGATGACTCATCATTTGGATATTTTCATGTCAGGATGCACATGGGGGCATCTCAGTAACTGTATCTGATCGCACGTGGTCACATGGGGGCATCTCAGTAACTGTATCTGATCTCATTAAACCCATGTCTCACAGTTTGTGGATGAAAGTGGGCTTGTGATTTCTGCACAGACGTGTCTTCTCTCTGATGTTCTTCCCGGCGGAGCATAGCTCGCGCGCTGCGTGTTTTCCAGGAAAACCGGACGGAAATGTTTCCTTTCGTGCGCCGCTCCGATGACGTCACTCGCGGCGGGCCGTGCACCAATGAGAGCGCGAGAGGAGCAGCGCATTTGAGCGCAGCAGCAGCAGCACGCGTCGGATCTCTTTGTTGCTGCGCACGGCACTAAACCAATCCAATTGCAG
>NW_015626034.1:1625041-1647449 GCF_001515625.1 Sinocyclocheilus rhinocerous | reverse complement strand
AAATAAATGAACTTTTCCACGACGTTCTAATTTATTGAGATGCACTTGTAGGTTACACAGACAAAACAGTCAGAGATGCATTTAAAAAATATATATATTTTACGCATTAGCCAAATAGTAAATCAAGACTTCGCAAGTTCTCGTGTAAAAAAACAAAACAAAAAAAAACATGGAATAAACTACAGAAAGCGAGTAAAGAACTCTCAACATTAGGCTACTAAAAAAAAGTCAGTTTAATCTCGCAAAAACTCCGGTTAATAAAAAAATCTGAATACACTGCACAATTAATCTCTTACACTGCATCTTTGTTGTTTATGATGAATTCGGTGCTTGCACGTACACCGCTTTTATTATTATTGCAGCTTAGATGTTCAAATAGCTGCAGTGCTCTGATTTTGCGTACTCTGAAAGTGCGTACGCCTGCTCAGACCCTGACGTGACGGTAAGTACTTTTCCACGTCAAAGACGTCAAAGTGTTTAGCGTACGCACACTCTTAAGATCAAATCTGTGCGTACGCACATTTTATAAATGAGGCCCCTGAAGAATATTGTCCCATTCCCATTCTTCTCAATTCTTATTTTCTTATTACACATGGGTCCAAAAAAGCATGTTTTCAGTGACATCCGTTTATGGCAAGCCGTTTTAGCTTAAAATACTCCCAGCGTTACTCGCCGTAATTGCATTTTTTCTAGTAACAATTCAATTATAGAGCTCTACAATTAAATTCTTACTAGTAACAATTACAATTAGAGGGATCTGTAATTCAGTTTTTACTAGTATCAATTATGTTTAGAGAGCTCTCTAATTTAATTATTACTAGTAACAATTACAATAAAAAATCTACGATTTAATTTTTACTGGTAATATGTCTCGATTGACTTCCATTCATTTGTAATTACAGAGCTCTGCAACTGAATTTTTTCTAGTAAGAAATGCAATTAGAGAGCTCTTTAATTCAATTCTTACTAGTAAAAATACAATTACAGAGCTCTCTAATTACATTTTTACTAGTAAAAACCTACATTAAAGATATGTTTAATTGCAGAGCTCTTTAATTAAATTGAAGAGCTCTCTAATTTAATTCTTACTAGTAACAATTTAATTGGAGAGCTCTATAATTAAATTCTTACTAGTAAAAATGCAATTACGACAAGTAACACTGGGAATAATTTAAGCTAAAGTGGCTTGCCATATCCGTTCAAATGTAGTCGTAGCTTACAATGCATTTTTGCAAGCAATTCATATAGGGCTAGAATTAGGCTACTATGGTAATTTGTAAATTAGGCTACTAGTGCCAGATTTTTTTGGATGACTCTTTAAATGGGTTTGGATATGTGACTTAGTGAGACTGAATTTTATTTCTTCTCTACAATAAAATGATTATGATGGTAGGATAGGCGAACGCTTCTCTTTGCGGCGACTAGTAATCGGATTGAAATTTGCAGTTAAACATTTGTAGTACACTATAGGCTACTGTATGTACACACTGACACTACAATACCACTCAAACGTTTGGGGTCGGTAAGATTTTTTTAAAAGTTTTTGTTGCATGTCTCTTATGCTCATGTTTGTCTCTTATGCTCACCAGGGCAAAAAAATAAAATAAAATAAAAATACAGCAATATTGTGAAAAATGACTACAAAGTTATTTAAAATATTTTTAATTATTTAATATAATTTAAAAGAACTCTTTTTAATATATTTCTATATTTTGATATTCATTCCACTAACGGCAAAGCTGAATTTTCAGCATCATTACTCCAGTCTTCAGTGTCACGGTGATCCTTCAGAAATCAGTATAAGTTGCTGCTCAAGAAACATTTAATATTATCAGTGTTGAAAACAGTTGAATATTTTTAATAACTCCTTAATATTTTTGGGTAAACCATGATACATTTTTACAAGTTTTAAAAGAACAGCATTTATTTGAAATAAAAAAATCTTTTTCTGTCACTTTAATCAATGTTATGTATCCTTGTGGAATAAAAGTAGCCTATTAATTTCTTTTTAAAACTCTTACTGACCCCAAAGATTTGAACAGTAGGCTACATTGCTTACATGCATATTATGTTTACTAATACAAAGAAATTTGTGCAGTTGTTGCCGTTTACACCAAACTTGTGAAACTTTTTTGAAATGACTATAAGTATCTTTCAGTCTATAGCTCTATTTATAAGTATAAAGGCTGTTTGTGTATATAGCATAAATAAATGGCATATTAATCCTCAGAAGTTACACATATTAGCTTACTTAACAGCCTTTATGCATTAAAAAACGACCATGAGATCAGCTGATGTTCAGTGAATGAATGCATTTAATGCAGGCATCTCTAAGAACACATTTAGTGCTCAAACACTCTGTTTGTGCTCCTCACGCGACGTGACCTTTGCTAATCAATGCTGTGGCTCCTCGTAACCATCTGACACCACATGACAGCTCTGATGCTGCTCTAGACACACACACACACATCAGACCTCAGTATAAAGCTCAAGCACATCTCTATCTGTTCACTGACAGGACGCACAGATCTTCACCATGCAAACAAGAATCTTGCTTCTGACTCTGACCCTGACGCTGGGGATCAACATGATGGCAACAAGAGAACCGCTTCACGCTCAGTGCAGAGTCATCTGGTAAGATGCTGTTTTGTGTGCATATATTGTAAATGTTGTTTCAGCTGCTGTCAGTGTGTCTGCATTCATTTTATAGTGTAATAAAATGTAAGTGGGTCTTTCGTTTGTAAGATTACGTATCTTCATGGTCATCATTATATAACACTTAAAATGTAACATCAGTATAACTTAAAAGATATGTTTCTACCAAAAATGAAAATTCTGTCATTTACATACCCTCAAGTTTTTACAAACCTGTGTGAGATTCTTTCATATGTTAAGAACGAAAGAAGATATTTTGAAGAATGTTGGTAACCAAACAGTTGATGGTAGCCAGCGACTTACAATGGAAGTCAATTGCTAACGTCAACTGTTTGGTTATGAAATTATTATAAAATTATACGTTTTTTACGTTTTCTAAACTTATTTAAAGGGGTCATATGATGCGATTTCATTTTTTCCTTTCTCTTTAGAGTGTTACAAGCTCTTGGTGCATAAAGAAGATCTGTAAAGTTGCAAAGACTAAAGTCTCAAATCCAAAGAGATATTCTTTATAAAAGTTAAGAGTTAGCCACACCTACCTAAAACGGCTCGTTCGAACACGCCCCCACATACAGTGGGGCAAAAAAGTATTTAGTCAGCCACCAATTGTGCAAGTTCTCCCACTTAAAAAGATGAGAGAGGCCTGTAATTTTCATCATAGGTATACCTCAACTATGAGAGACAAAATGAGAAAAAAAAATCCAGAAAATCACATTGTAGGATTTTACATGGTTTTGTTTACGCGGCGCGATGCAACGCAACGCGTGAAAAGACAGTATAAGTCATTATAATCCGTATTTATGTCCCCACTGGATGCAACAAATGCCTCGTTTGTAATGGGTTTTAATGTTTTTGTCTCGTCGCGCCGGGACATACGGAAATACAGTATGGTAGGGGCGTAACATTTCCGTCTCACGCTTGAGGTATTCGGCCAATCATAACGCACTGGATAGCTGGCTAATCAGAGCACACCTCGCTTTTCAGACCGATTAGTTTTGTAAAAATCGACGCGTTTCAAAAAGGCGGGGCATAGAGGAATGTACAGAATGTACAGTATGTGGAAAATAATGTGTTTTTTTAACTTTAAACGGCATAGACACATTTCATTACACCAAATACACAAAATAATGTTCTTTTTAGCAGCATCATATGACCCCTTTAAGCTAAAACCTAAGCAAAAATAAGCTATATAGAAATGCAAAAATAACAATAGAAACTATTAGTTAAAATAAAAAATAAAAATATTAAAATAAAAGCTAATTTTATTATTTTAATTGTATTAAATATAATAGTACAATATGTAAATGCAAATAATATTAATAAACATGCATTAATAAAAATATTAATAAACATATGAATAAAAAAATATATAAATCGTACTCCAATAACATTGCATTCCATGCTCTACCTCCTTTCAAAACGTCATGATACTTACTGAAAATCTAAAAGTGTTTAATAAATGCCTTTCTCGTTTCTTTTTCTTTAATTTCTTATGTAACTTTCATTTTTATGGCTGTGATTCACACCATTTATAATTGTAAATAATTATCACTCTTTCACGTCACATTTTCATTATGTTTTGAATATGTTTTGAACAATAAATTCTGAAAAAGGAAGGGAGGGAAGAAAGAAAGAAAGCACAGAGGCTGTTTTTATATTAAAGTGTGGTTGAGAGGCAGATACGTATTACAGTTGTATTTCACTTGTACTGTTCTGTATTTTAAGTGATACTTTAGGGTTTAAAGTGCTTCATAATCCGAGTATGTTTTATTATGTATTGAATAACAATAGCATATATTGATATATTTTATACAGTGACCACAAAAATTATTTGGGGGGGGAATAAAATCACTTCAAAATGAATGAATGTTATGTATCTCAAAATATCAAATCAAATGGCACTGATTTTAAACAAAGACACACAAGTATCTAGTAGATTATAGTTTAAAAATAAAGTCAAGTAAAAGTTCATTTTAAAGTGCTTTGAAAAGTGATGGTACTTCTGAGAAAATTACAATAGACACAGTTGGTTTGATTGTTGATGGTATTTGGGGTATTTGGAAGAAGAAAAAAAAATAATTCCACCCTATACTCTATAAATCTTATGACTGAGCTGCATAGAAAGCAAGAAAAATCACAAACTTGTGTCTAGCACCACAAGGCTTTAATCTTTCATCTCTATCATCCACCATGCAGATTACTCCCAGTGACTGACCCTCCACATAAAGATCGTTTGACATGCATGATGCAAGCCTCAGGATGTCAGTGGTCTGAATTCTGTCCCTTTAGTCATGCCCCAGATCCGCAATCAAATTTACAAATTCACACCACCTCTAGTGGTCACAATCAGTCTTGAGAACATGGCATTGCACTGAAACGTCTCTCATTGTTTGTCAGGCTCTTTGGGATCCCATGCCAGGACGTTTACGTGAGTTTGGTGAACCAGATCAAGGCCTGGAAAGGCATGTCCGGCTGTATGACTGTTGGACAGAGATGCCTGTATGAGGTAAGATCATCTATTGCAGTTTGCTGAAGTATGGCTATTATTATTGCTTATGCTCTATTTTAAATAGTTGACCCAAAAATGAACATTTACTGAAAATGTACTCACCCTCAGGCCATCCAAATTGGAACAGATTTGGAGAAATGTAGCATTACATCACTTACTCACCAAGGGATGCTCTGCAGTGAATGGGTGCCGTCAGAATGAGAGTCCAAACAGCTGATAAAAACACCACAATAATCCACACCACTCCAGTCCATCAGTTAACATCCAGTGAAGTGAAAAGCTGCAAGTTATAATTGACATTTTTAACTTCAAACCATTGCTTCCAGGTAAAACACAATATCGCTTTTCTCAGTGGAAAAGTCATCTCGTCTTTCTCAGGAGAGAAATATGCATAGATCAAGCACTGTTGAAACAAATATGTCAGGGGATTATGATGTGAGGACAACAAAGGATAAATCTTTACACAGAAGGAAGTATTATTATGGATTATTTTATCCAGAAGCAACGGTTTAAAGTTAAGAATGTATTAATGATGGATTTGTTTCTGACAAACACGCATCTTTTCACTTTACAAGATGTTAATTGATGGAGTGGTGTGGATTATTATGATGCTTTTATCAGTTGTTTGGAATCTCATTCTGACGGCACCCATTCACTGCAGAGGATCCTCTAAATCTCTTCCGATGAAGGAACAAACTCCTCTACTTCTTGAATGGGCTTCTCATTTTTGGCTTAACTATTCATTTAAATAAACCTTTAAAAGTTTAAATATTAAACTTCTATTGCCATCTAGAATACTGTGCAAAATATTTTCACCGAAACATAAAACAGTTTCAAGCCATTTACTGTATATATTTTTGCCATTAATTGTAATAATCCAGTAAGGTTTTTGAATGCACAAGGAGTGTGACAACAGCTGGTATTTCCCAAGAAATAGCCAAAAATCTAGTGAACTGTTGTCGTCTTCAGCTGGTGTCTGCCACACCTTTCCACATCGTAGCCAAACACACCAACAGACAGTGGACCAGCAAGGAGGATCTCAACTTTCACCTGGTGGCAACCGAAGAATCTGTGTGTAGAGTGACGGTAAAATGCTCTGCTGCCAATATTATTTATTCAGAAATAATTCTATGCTGATTTGATGCTCAAGAAACATTTCTTATTATTATCAAGGTTCAAAATGGTTGTGCTACTTCTCTTTCTCTATTTTGAACTGCTGAATCACAAAGCTAACTATTCCTTCTCAATGACTCATATTTTTGGCTTCTTTTTTGTGCCACTGCCACAGGGGTTTTCTATCTCTAAAGCATGGGCCAGGGTGGAAGACAATGGCATCACATACTGCACTCTCTACAACCTCATGGAGGGTGAGACCCTTTCACATGTGACAACCTTTGACCTTTGTGTTATATGGCTGAGATAAAATACTGCTTTGTCTTTTCCAGTCACTCAGAGAAACGATTGAATTTGTTTTGTGTATTCACAGGCAGCGGGCTGGTGGATGCTGCGGGTTATAAGCAGTACACAAATGAATGGATTTGTCTGGACTACTCTACTGCCAACTGCACCATCTACTGATGAGATCTGCTGGTCTTTGATAGGATTTAAAGGGATAGTTCATCCAAAATAAATGTTCCCAAGTGAAGAAACGTAGCAAGGAGATCTGTAAAATAATCCATATGACATCAGTGGTTCAACCGTAATTTTACGAAGCTACGAGAATACTTTTTGTGCTCAAAGAAAACAATAATAACAATTTATTCAGCAATTCTTCTCCCCGAGTTACCGTATTCAGAACGTAATCAACGTAATCCGCATTGTTTACGTTCAGCATACGCGCGCTGTCTACTGAACGTAAACAACGTGGATTACGTTGTTGGTGGAAGACGGTAACTCGGGGAGAAGAATTGCTGAATAAATTCTGTTATTATTGTTTTCTTTGCGCACAAAAAGTGTTCTCGTAGTTTCGTAAAATTAAGGTTGAACCCCCGATGTCACACGGACTGTTTTACCGATGTCCTTTCTACGTTTCTGTGCCTTGATCGTGGTAATTACATAGCTGTAATTCTATGTATGTAGGTCTTATGGGTTTGGAACGACATGAGGGTGAGTAATTAATGACAGAATTTTCATTTTTGGGTGAACTATCCCTTTAATACATTAATACATTGACAAAGACCATGAAACATTAACGAATTGCTCGTCATTCTTCAAATGTAGCTTGTAGTATTTTAGCAGTCACTCATATAAAAAAAAAAGCTTGACAAGATCACTGTGTTTGAGAGCACAATGCATTATTGTTTGAATGACAAACGAATAAAAACAGCTGTGTTGAATTGCACCATTTTAAAGTATTGTGCTTGTCGCAAATGCTTCCACCTCATCTTTGTAATTTTATACAGAGTGTAATTTGATCATAGGCTAGATTTGCTTCAAAAAATGTAAGGCTTTTGATAGTATCTGAGACATCCATTGTCTATTATGAACAAAAGAGCCTGAGATCTATTAAAGGAGCAGTATGTGATATTGACAGCTAACGTTTGAATGGGTACTGCAGTCCAAATTCAAAATATTTAAGAGTTGTTTCTCCCGTCTCTCCTCCTCAGACTAGACGCTCATGCAGGTTGCCAGATCGAGGACACGCAACTGTCTAGCATTGTTTATTGGAGACAAAAGTATGTGAACGTAGCATGTTTCCTAAATATCTGTGCAAAGATATTATGGTAGTTTTCTGATTTAGTACAGTCAAAATATTACATATAGAACATATAAATAAAACGAAAGCAAAACCTGTTATCAGAAAAAAGACTTTATTTGCTGTCCAGACTCAGAGCTTAATAGTATTTCATTAACAACAATTAATCTTAAAGTTGTGCCTTGTTGTACCATGACACTACTGCTGATTTAAAGAACTTTATAAACAAAGAAAAAAAATCACATTCATGTATGTGCTCTGATAAAACTACACAAGTATACCATAGTCATGACAATTTATCTGACCCTACTAAAACATGAATACAAGCTTACAATATATGAATGTTTCTAAGAAGTTCTGGAGCCTTTCTTTATGCTTCTCACGGTAATGGACGTTGTTGCTTTGTGTTGAGAAGGAATGAACGTTTCAATCTGAAATGACAAAGAGCATTTTAAAACTTTATGCAGTTTTATATTTACATATTGAATGAAAAGTTATACAGTAAAACAAATACGAAATATTATATGAGCCACTTAATAGCTGGTGTTTTAGTGATTTCTGTGAATATATCTCCTCAAGTTTCCACAGGTGTCCAGCAGGTGTGCTGTGTTTAAAGTTGAGCAAGGTTTAAAATAAAAACCCCTTAGTTTTTTTTTTTTTTTAGCTTTTTTTTTTTAATCGAATGCAACTACATTCAAACAATTTAAGCATAAGATTTGGTTACGAATCTTTGGCGAATCTTACGAAATTGGCGAATTTTCACAGTCAAAATCAAGTCATTTCACTAGGAATCTGCATGATCAGGAATTTCAAGTTAGGGTGAAATATTTTCTCATGCTAATTTTTCATTGGGTTAAAGTTTGTCACAAGAGCTGACCAGCAGAAAGCTACTTGGTTTGAACTTCTGTGTAAATGGTGCTTCATACATTGCTACACTAGTGACAACAGACAATCAACCTTTTTTGCTTGTGAAATTTCGTTAATGTGACAGTGTACATACTTTACATATAATAAGATACACTTTTAGGAAGGTGGAAAAAAAAGACTAAAGAATTTATACCTGACGCACAAGTAGCTCCATCTCAGGTGAGTTACTGGACAGATCAACCAGAGATTTGACATTTATTCTCAAGCCAGTAATTACTGAAGGGCCTATGAGAAAAGAATGTTATATTAAAACCAAATCTAATCTCAAAATTACTATAAAGCTACATTTCACCCCCAAAAATGATCGTTCTATCATAATTTACTAACTCTCATGGAATCTCATGGAACTCTCAAATATGTTTGACTTTCTTTCAAACAGGGTTACAGCTGACTAAAACGGAAACCATAAAATCTAATTACTAAATAAATAATTAAATAAATGTTAATTGAAATAAAATATAAAGAACTATATTTTATTTCAGTTAGTTTCCAAGGCAACATTTCTCATTTTCATTTAGTTTAACTAGATGAACTTAAACTAAAACTGAAATAAAAATGTATAAAAACTATAGACATATTTTAAAACATCAAAAACTAATAAAAATGACACATGCGCGCACACACACACACACACACACAATGTTTGTTTTTGTGAATTGTGGGGACTTTCCATAGACTTATATTACTTTTATACTGACCAAACAATATTTTCTATCCCCTAACCCTAAACCTACCCCTTACAGAAAACCTGTTTGCATTGTCACACTTTCAGATAAACATTATTTACTATTTTTAATGATTTTTTTCCCTCATGGGGACTGCAGGCCGGTTCTCACAATGTCAAAAATTTCAGGTTTTACTATCCTTGTGGGGACATTTGGTCCCCAGAATGTAGCATAAACAAGTACACACACACACACACACACACACACACACACACCAACTACTAGAATAATATCTCAATGATACTAAAATAACACTGATTAAACAGTCATTGGGGTCCAATGTTGTTTAGGATGACTTTGACTTTCATTGTAAGGACAAAAACACTTAATCTTTCATCATATTTTTTTTCTTTGCATTCCTTAAGTAAGTCATACATTTTGGAACAACACTAAAGATCACTCTAGCAAGTTCATGTCTGATTCCATAGCTGTAGGCTGACTAATATTCATTTGTGATGTTATACCAACTATAGCAACCAGCAAAATATGATATTGTACCAGGCTGCTGAGTTGATGGTGCAGAAGTCATTGTCCAGTAGTCTGTTGGTGGAGTTGATGTTGTTTCTGTTGTTGTAGGATCAACTGTAAAGTAACATTAAACAAACAGAAACCGGGTTTGTGAGTGCATATGCAAATGATGTAAATGAAAAAGTCAATATTTCAGCATTTTATCATTTAATCCATTATATCGTAAATTGAATCAGAGTAAAGACTTAGTATAGCTACTTTATAACACAGCAAAATGTTCAGCCTCAGCCTCAACCGGAATAATAATTTAAGATTAATTAAGTTTGAGCAGAAGTCAGTCTACTCACCAGTAGTGCTTGATTGTCCCACAGAAAAACACAGAAATCCAACAAACAGGACGCAAACTTTCTCCATGTTTCTGATCCTTTAGGAGGAACGTGTCTGAATAAGCGTTCAGTGGCTCTTCAGGTTTCTAGGCTGTCTGAGGGCGTTGATTGAACTGTGTCTCATGGGTTTCCATGAATAATGAGACTGAACACACCCCAGCATTGACAGCACAAACACAATGGGCGGAAGACGGAAGTTATTCTGATTTTTTTTGTGTGTTCACCTGATACCTTTGATTGAGCACGGGCCAAAGCATTTCATGAATGTAGGGTTTTATTGTTTCTTTCTTGTTGCTGCCATGTAACACAATCAATCAAAGTAAGTGGTCAAATGAAACCTGCATCTGTACTTCCAAACAAACGAGTTTTCATGAAAAATGCCAATAATCAAATAATGTGTGTTTACAGTAAAGTCTAAAAGTTGTACTTCTCCTTGAAACTCATTTCTAGGAAATGAAAACATAAAAGTGAATTTTAAACAACGAAAGCCGTTTTAAAGAAACACTGAAGTAATTAAACACTGAGTTGTAACTGGAATAAGAAGAATGGTGGTAGTGGTATAATTAGACATAATGACTTCCCTGGTCTTCAAAGAGACTGGCATCTGGTTCTGTCTAAGGGCTTTTGCACTTGCTGCTCCTGCTGCTGCTGCCAGTGCTGGGTGGCCGAGATCCTTGCGGGGACGTGACGGAGAGGCCCAACCCCAGGTCCACTGTCTTCACTGCGGGGGACATGACAGATTGGCTTCTGGGACTGCTGCTGGCTGATGGATTTAAGGGTCTAATGTGTATGTGGGGCACATAAGACAACAATCAGGACTTTCATGTCATGCCTATTTGTCTGGTTTAAGCTGTCACACATGACTGGATAATTATGCTGTAATAGGAGCAGATGCATATGTGGGTTATAAATCGTAATAGTTTGTGGATAAAAGCATGATTATGTGAATACCGATGGAGTGAAGCAGAACTGCGGGCTGAGTTGATCTTTGAGCTCAGACGGCTGGATGGAGTGGAAGCGGGAGAGGGCAGCGACAGACCAGCCTTAAAAGAGGAAAATAAGGACATTAACCATTAGAGTTAATAAGTAACCTCATTTCTATGAAAAGCTAGTAATTATTAAAGCAACAGGAATTCATCTGATAGCTGACACCACTGTAAACATGTAAAACTGTTTAAAAGTAGGTAAGATTGTTTTAGTGTCCCTTATGCTTACCAAGGCAGCCTTTGATCTAAAATAAAATAAAATTGAATTTGAATTTAAAATAAATGTTTTCTCTTTTAATATATTTTAAAATGTAATTCCTGTAATGGTAAAGCTGAATTTTCAGCAGCATTGCTCCAGTCTTCAATGTCACATGATCTTTCAGAAATCATTCTAATATGCTGTTTTGGTGATCAAGAAACATTTTTATTGTTATCAATGTTGAAAACAGATGTGCTAATTAATATTTTGTGGAATTCAGGAATTCAGCATTTATTTGAAACAGAAATATTATAAATCTCTTCCTGTTCTTTTTGATCAGTTGAATGCATGCTTTGCCGAATCAAACTATTAATTTCTTCAAAATAAATAATCATTTAATTTCTTACTGTTACATTTTTACCATTTACATTTGAAAAGTGCAATTAACTTATCATTGCTTCTACTTTCTACCAATTTGTTGTTTTTACAATGCTACATGTTGCTTATCAATAATGAAGGGTAATTGTTCCTATGTCGTGCTGTACCTGCATAAAACGTATCTGCAATGCAGATGACAGGTCAGGATTCTCCTCCATGCTTTCCAGGAGCATCTTATTTACGCTTTTATTTAAGTCTCTAAGTTCTCGTAGCTCTATCTCACGTTCCTCAAAGGTCTTCTCATTGGTGTTTTTAGCAGACCGAATTTCCCTAGTATATTTGGCACACTGCGAGATAAGAACAATAGTTTAGGTGCTCAAAACTTATAACAGATAATCACAACAATATGGGTATAATCAGTTATTACTGGGCATACTGTGAGAGAGCCATATTTATATAGAGTTGTCACACTTTTTTAAGTAGTGGGCATGTTGTGACAATGGAACCTTCCATTTAACAGTCTTTCGTTAACTTTTTTTTAAAGCTAAATTCAATACTTATTGAAAAAAATATTTGATGATGAATCTGAAAAGATAAAGCAGGAAAACCGCAGGATATGTGAGGGCGGTCAGACCTGTTTGCTGGCTCTATTGAGTTTCTCCTCCTGAGAGAGGATGTCTTTGTTGAGAGAGAGCACATGGGCTTGAGTCCTCTCAACGCTCTCATTCTGGACTGCTTCCTCTTGAAGAAGACCCTCCAATGTGCGGGACATGCTCTGAAATATGTGGAACAACAAAAACATGCTTTATGTACTATCATCTAATTTAATTGGTTTTAATGCACATCAAAATATTATTTATTACTGAACCTGACCTAGCTAATTAACCTTAAGAAACCTCACTTTTCATAGGGCAGGTTCGCAGAAACCTGTTTGACCTGTTGTGAATGATGTTTTCAAACATTGTTTTTAACTCTTATTTCACCCAGTAACATAAATAAGTGAAAGAACAGTGTTTTACACTGTCTGTCTGGTGGAATGATTATGTCATAGAAATATTTACTTCGATGTCCTCCTGCAGTTCTCGGATTTGCCGTTTCTTGTATTTGTATTTCTCCTCGGCTGCTCGTCTCTGCTCCTCCAGCTTCAGTTTCTCCTGGTGCGCAGGACCTACAGTGAGACGGAGCACTTCTCAGTTTACAATGAAATTCTATGTGATTACATACATTGCAAAATTCCAGATATTGTTTATATGTTAAATAAAAACCTGCACAGTGTATATATCGCAAACAAGTGACATTTGCGTAGAGGTATGTCTTAAGCTAAATATATTTCATCTGAAAACAAGTTGTCACGACTGCATGTAGTTTAGAACCAAGAATGAGAATGAACTATTTCTAAGAGACTTTAACTCGTTCCCTGCCATTGATGGAATTGTGAATATGATCAAAAATGCTGGCATTAAGGCATGGTCAGAATTTATTGAGAAACTTTGTAATACAATAACTCGATAGACCAAATACAGTGAAAGACAAATAGTTGGTATTCCAGGTGTGTATTGATGTGGAAACTTTAAAAAAATAAAAATAAAAAAAAAGAGAGAGAGAGAAAGGGTTTCTGAAAACCAAAAATTAGAACCACTACACAGTAACCATAAACGTTAACATGGAACAATGAACAGAGAAACTGAGATCTTCTGCTGTGTTCCAGACAAGGTCGGAAAAGGGAACAACCGAGTTTAAATGTCCCACTTCCAACCTCAGGGAGTTCTATAGTCGCAATGACACAACGAGAGCATTTTGTGTCAATTATTGCAAAAACAGAAAAAAATTACAAAATGCTGCCGTTCGTTTTGCAAAACAGCTAAAAATTAAGGTATCATTTTATACACATAATGTCTAATGTTTTAAAGTTTGACTCCACACTATGCTCGTAGGAAGAAGTGACATCAAATGACGCGTCTCGCAGAGGTTGGGTTGATCAATCTGCCCCGAGCTCACAGGACAGATGTCCGACTTCAAGCGGCGTTCCAGACGTTATTTCCAAGTAGGAGGTGGGAAAATCCAAATTTCGAGTTGTCTGGAACGCAGCATATAATAAACTGAGGAATGATAATCAATGAACCAAGGAACAGGTGTGAAACTAATAAGAAACCATGGTAACAAATGAATGCAAACTCGAGCAAAGACACAGACAATGAAATCCATACCCTAGAAACTAAACAGAACATAATCGTGCGTGACACATGTCAATTAATATCAGTGTTGCTCAAGCATATCTGTTTCCTCATGCTTCACAGATAAGTTTACCAGACCACTTTAACATTAGAATCACACATCAGTGCATTGTGGGAAAGTGGTGACATTAGTGATGAAGAATGTTGTAAGAAGCTGACAATGAGTTATGGTGTTTGAGACTGACTTAATAAACACAGAGAAGGCCTTGACTATGGCTGAAACATCCCATGTTATTTAACCAAAAAAAGTTGTAATTCTTTAAGAGTGAGTGTTGCACCTTTTTACTATTTACCAGAGTTTTTGTTTATTGGTTGAACCTCCTCTTTTGTTGGTAAAGCATCTCTTTTTAACACTTATTTGTATAACATGGAAATATGGAAATATATAAGGTGAATGATGTGAATGTACTTACTGGACTCTGTGACTTTGGTCAGGGCTTTGCGATAGGTTGTATTGCAGTTGTTGACGACCTGCAGGGTGTTCTCCAATGCATGGATCTCTTTCTCTGTCTTGCGGATTTTGCCGTACAAATCATCCCCTTGCCGCTGGAGTTCTTCTTTCTCTTGAGCTGCCTTCAGGAAAAGTAGTCCAGGATTTATTAGATATTGAGATGTCTGGAGTGGTAATGTTCATTCTGATATGAAAAAGTCATGAGGTAGAAAAGCTATGAATTCAAAGACCCAAGCTGGACTTCTTTGTTTTAGATTTATTCATTTTAACCATTTTACATTTTAATATACTTTAAAATGTAACGTTTTCTTGTGTTTTCTGAATTTTCAGCATCATTGCTCCAGTCTTCAGTGTCACATGATCCTTCAGAAATCATTCTAATAAAAACAGTGATGTACACTTCACTAAGCATGCCATCACATTTTACTGATTACAGATCTAAGCCTTTTTTATATAGGAATCTGATGCATGAAGCAATATTAATTATTTTACTCTAATTCTACCTTGTACATGATGTAGCTCCGTGCATCTAATTGGCAGAATAAAATACAGAGGTATGATACCCTTATAATGAAGTAGGCCTGGGATTTCTCCTCGTCTCCCTCTGGTGCAGCCAAAGAAACAGTTAGGATCTCATACCTCTTCCTCATCTTGTCAATTTTGAACAGTGTCTCATTCACCGCAGCACTGAGGGCATTTGTCACAACCAACAGAGTGTAGAAAAAATCAATGCAAGAATTAAATATGACATGAAATCAGTGCAGATCTTCTACTTTTTTTCTGGTTTTATAAAAAGAAAATATTACATTTAGCAGATGCTTTTATCCAAAGCGACTTACAAATGAGGACAATGGAAGCAATCAAAATCAACAAAAGAGCAATGATATAATAACATAATGATAAAATATATAATTTATAGAGCACTTACAAATTACAGTGCGCGCATAATTATTAGGCACGTTGATATTCTGATCATATTTTTTTTCCAAGCACATTTTACCAATTCCAAACCACATCAATCTTAATAACTATTATTAATTTTGTATTTAATTATTTATCTTTTCCACGACATTCTAATTTATTGAGATGCACCTGTATAATTGTCCATGAAGGCTGGAACGGAAAAAAATCTTATATTCAGGTGTGCATAATTATTAGGTATCAGATAAAATGAGTCAAAAAAATTGATTTAACTTATTATTAAATGCCCATGAGAAGGATGCAAAGTTAAGGCATGACCATTGGAATGCTAATTTTTCAGTTTTCCCAGGAGGTCTCCCATCCAGGTACAGACCAGGCTCAACCCTGCTTAGCTTCAGTGGGCAACCAGTCTTGGGCTGCAGTCTGATATGGCTGTGGCCTTTGCTTTTACCCAAGCAAAGACTCTGAGAACCTGACACCTTGTACTTCTGGAGACTCCAGGTAGGTTGCAGTTCTGGAAAATGTTGGCGTTGGACACTAAATGGTTCCTGATGGTTTTACACCTCTAACACCTCTTCCAGCAGCAACCTAGTTTTCCCAGGAGGTCTCCCATCCAGGTACAGACCAGGCTCAACCCTGCTTAGCTTCAGTGGGCATCCAGTCTTGGGCTGCAGTGTGATATGGCTGTGGCCTTTGCTTTTACCCAAGCAAAGACTCTGAGAACCTGACACCTTGTACTTCTGGAGACTCCAGGTAGGTTGCAGTTCTGGAAAATGTTGGCGTTGGACACTAAATGGTTCCTGATGGTTTTACACCTAATTTTTCACCTTAATTCCTAATTCTTTTGCAGTTAACATGTCTTTTCTTCTCCACCTGTTTTTCTGACCGCGCTGACAATGAGCATTTTGGTGTCCAATGGTCATGCCTTAACTTTGCAAATTCTAGTATTGCATTAGTATTGCATCCTTCTCATGGGCATTTAATACTTTTAAGAGTTAAAGGGTTAGTTCACCCAAAAATGAAAATTAGGCTGCGTTTTACTCACCCCCGATGCATCCTAGGTGTATATGACTTTCTTCTTTCAGACGAATCCAGTGGGAGTTATAAAAAAAATTGTCTTTGATCTTTCAAGCTCTATCGTTGCACTCAGTGGGTGTTGCATTGCTTCAGTCCAAAAGATGTGAAATAAAACCTTTGTTCACCTCCCGGAGCCGTGTGAGACACTTTTTTTTTATGGAAAGGTGCTTTTTATTTCACGTCTTTTGAACTGAAGCAATGCAACACCCGCTGAGTGCAACGATAGAGCTTGAAAGATCAAAGAAAATTTTTAATATAACTCCGACTGGATTCGTCTGAAAGAAGAAAGTCATATACACCTAGGATGCATCAGGGGTGAGTAAAACGCAGCCTAATTTTCATTTTTGGGTGAACTAACCCTTTAAATCTCTTTTTTGGCTCATTTTACCTGATACCTAAAAATGATGCACACCTGAATACAGCCTTCATAGACAATAGGCTTGCCGCGATAGACGGTGTTGACGGTGATACATGGGCACACCACTTTTACAAGCTATTTAAAAGCGAAGGAAAGCGAGGAAAAGAGGGAACGCCCTGCCCCCGCGGTGATACCGGTATTACCGGTGTTGTCACACGTCGATTAACCGGTGGGAAAATTTCCTCACCGTCACAACCCTAATAAACAATTATATATCACTTATAAATTGCTTAAATACAAAATGAATAGTAGTTATTAAGATTTGGAATGGGTAAAATGTGCTTGGAATATCAACGTGCCTAATAATTATGCACGCACTGTACACAATTACAATATGAACACTTAAAAATTTAATAAAAATAAATTAAGTCATAAATCATGGTATTAATTTATTTCAATTTTATTTATATATTCATTTTAGTATAAACCTAGCTTTCAAAGCCACACCAGACATTTAAATCATTTTAAAACTCCACTGGCTATTGAGCTCTTTAGTCAGTAGTGTTTTACCTGAGCCCTTGTCTTTCCTGTTCAGTGAGCTTGATCTGTTTAGCGAGCATCTCTCTGTGCACATGGATCTCCTCCTCTCTCTCTTTCATGGCCGTTTGCAGCTGCAGACGGCTCTTCTCCAGGCTCAGCACTCCATCTGATCGGTCATACAGCAGATCTCTCAGCCGCTGCACCTCCAGCTTCAGGAGACCTTTCTCCACCATGCTGTCCTGAAGGGAGGAGATGTACACACGTGTGAAACGGACACAAATCTGTTTTGTTGTTCTCCCCTATTTATAAAATGCTTTTGCTAGATTACGTTATCTGCAATAGATGAAAAATATATTTGACATTTTATTAGGTGTTCTGATGGTGGGGGAGATTGTGTGGAATATAAATTCTGTTTATTGAGAAACTGATAATTAAAGGCATTATCAATTTTACCAAAATACTTCAACAGACATGAGTTTTGCAAAGTTCTGTGGCTTTTGCTGAAGAATTCTGTCTGATTCTTCCAGGTTCAATCAAGTTATTCACCTGTTTTTTGAGCCTGAGTTTCTTCTGATCTTTCTCAGAGTTGTCAATGAAGAGTTCCAGCTCATGGATCTTGGTGGTCAGTTCTCTTTTTTCTGTTCCGATCTTTTCTGTGTCTTTCCTAACGCAACGGATATCATCCTGAGAAATCAAAAAATCAAAAAAAAGAAGAAAATTATATATACACTACTCACTGTTCAAAAGTTTTAGATTGGTAAGATTTTTAATGCTTTTAAAAAAAGTATCTTATGCTCACCAAGGCTCCATTTATTTGATCCAAAATACAGCAATATTGTCAAATATTTTCACAATTTAAAATAACTGATTTCTGTTTGAATATATTTTAAAATGCAATTTATTCCTGTTTTGGCAAAATTTAATTTTCAGCATCATTACCCAAGGCTTCAGTGTCACATGATCTTTCAGAAATCATTCTAATATGCTGATTTGCTGCTCAAACATTTATTATTATTATTATTACCAGTGTTAAAACGTTTTTTTTTTAGGATTCTTTGAAGAATAGAACGTTCAAAAGCATTTATCTGAAATAGAAAACTTTAGTAACATTACTGATCTAAAACTCTTAAACGGTAGGGTGTGTGTATATACACGTAAATAGTGCAGTGCACACTCGCACCTGGAGTTTCTTCAGCTGTGTGGTGAGGGTGGCGGCTGTCCTATTCTTCTCCTCTAGAGCTTCTTCCAGATCAGAGGCCCTCTTCTCCAGAGCTTCCTTCTCCTCTGTGTTCACCTTCCCCTGCAAGTGTAAAGTCTTTCTCTCCAGCATCTGGATCTGAAAGTCCTAGACCAAACAAAAGAACAACACTCGAGTCATCTGTCAACTTCTAGAAAGCAACCATCCAGTTTGTGTTAACTGGATGATAATAACTATTTGTTGACAGAGACATGGTTCTCTTGCCTGGTTGGAGACGATCATCTGCTGTTTGAGCAGGTTCTGGTCCAGTTTGCTGAGACTACTGTCCAGGTTGGAGATAGCGGCCCGGGTGGCGCAGACCTCAGCCGTGATGTTCTTCTCTTTATCACGCATTCCCTGCAGCTCCTGACTCTTTCTGAACATGAGCTCTCTCTGCCGGAGCAGCTGAGCATCGATCTCCTGCACACACAAACAGTAACAAAAAACTTTGATTACAAATGTAATAATTCTATTTTTAAATTTAGATTACATTTGCTGTCAAATGTACTGTACTCAAAATGTCACTAGTAAATGTAATCTTTAGCAAACCTGTAAACGAATATCCATTTTTCATACTGTACATTATAATGTTGTGATGCCTAAATTCATTTGTAGAATTTTAAATGATTGATTTTAGTTTTTAGTGTTTTATTTAATGACAAAAAATGGTTCATGGGTTATGGACTGCAACAGTGGATTGTGTGTTGTATTTTTTCCAAAACTTTGCATGAAGGTTATTATTGGTCATTAAAACTAAAACTATTAAAATATTTAATTAAAATGAAGCTGAAATATGACATGAAATATCTCAACTAAATGAAAATTAGAAATGTTGCTTTGGCAAGTTAACTAACTAAAATGAGTTCAAGTAAACTTGAACTAAAACTACTAACTGGAAATAAATAAAAACAAAAATAAACAAAAAATAACATTGTGATAAAAATAAATTAAACCTAAACCTAATAAAAATTACAAAATAGAAAATATAACATAATGACTCAAATTGAAATGAAAACTGAAAATGTGAAAATGAAAGCTAATTCAAAATATGAATGAAAACTATAATCTATATAATAAAATAATAATAATAATATACTGCATAATTCTTCTCCTGGACACTGAACGGTACTGAATGGTCAATACATGGTACACAATATAGTAACATTTATGAAAACAGAGAGAGGGGGGGAGGGAGCAACCTCCTTTTATTTATGAGCCATATGGCTATTCAATGCAGAACAAAATGATGCCCAGATTGGCAGTGAATTGCTGAAGAGTTAAAAGGAGTCAAAGGAGTGAAACTCACTTTGATGTTCTGTTCCTGTTCTTTACGCAGTTGCTCCATCTGTGCTGCTTGTTCTTCACCATCCAGCACCGCCTCCATCACCAACCGCAGCTTCTCCTGCAGAGCAGAGTTATGCAGCTTTGCCTCTTCAACTCTACAAAAAAGAACTGCATATATTTTTGTTCTGTTTGTTCTATTCTCCTGATTGACTTTCCTATTTGACGTGAGTGAAAGAACTGTAAGGACCCACCCGCCAGCCCAAAAAGCGGAATCCAGCGGCCTGGTCGAAGGTTTATTTACCAATCGCACAAAGACCTTTAAAATGACACTAAACATGAAGGGGAAAAACAACAGGTTCACAAGATACATGATATGTGGGATATGCATATTCTTAATGAACTTTGAGTGAAACCTTTTGGGGGAAAAGAGGGAGAGGCAGAGCGGACAGGGGGAGAAGGGGGTCGTAAATGGGCGAGGAGAGAGGTGTTGTTTGCTCTCTTTGAAGATTTCTTCTCCAGATAAGTTTTATTGTTTTATTGCATGGCGTCTGTTTTGTGTGAGTTCCTGAGTATTGGTTTCATGAAGAGTTAATTTCATAAGGAAATAAATTCACTCCTTTCAGAACTGAGGAAAAACAAGTCAAAAAGTGACTGCTGGACTGAGTAGCTGTCTGAGAAAAGAGAAAGCATTACTTTGCTATTTTGTTCTGAATGTCCTTTTTCATGCTGGTTAACTGAGATCTGGTGGTCTCCACATCTGTGGCTGTTCGGTCTAAAGTTCCCTTCAGCACTTCCACCTGAGAGCAAAACACCACATTTGATTAGTTTAGAAAAACTGATGTATTAATATGTACTATAACATATAGATGTACTATAACATGGTACACTACTGGTATAATATGATAAAACCATGGTACTTTTATAATAACCATAATAACCATATTCATCTGCTATGGTATTTGCAAGGTTCCCTAAGGTCTTTGAAGAACAAAAAAATGAAATTTGGTCATGGTACCAAAACAGCCTTGATAATATGATGGTACTCAATCCAACTCACAGTGTGTTTTGACAATTGATACGCCTTTCATCGTGATAGACATTGTGATCGGTTTCTGGGTCATAAGCTTGAGGACAGTGGAGCGTGGAAACATGGATCCACATTTTAGGAAATGAGCTGCGGTGTTGGTAAGCTTTGGTAGACCCACCTCATCCTGCAGACAGCTTTGGTTCCTCTCCTCTTCCTGGAGCTGCTGCCTGAGTCGTAGCGCCTGACGTTCAGCCGTGCTTATATTCCTCTCCAGCTCCTTATTGTTCTCTATCTCGCGAGCTCAATGAAGTCCTTCCTCTCCTTGAGCATATCTTTCTTCTCTCTAATCACTTGGTTCACCTCTGCCTGCAACTAGAAGATCAAGTGATTGACATTCAAAGTTGAATAAACCATTTTCTGAATTAAACCGTAGATATTGAGATTTTTTATGTTTCTCATTACAAAAGTTGCACTGTATGTTTTCATCTAAAGAAACACTGTGGATTCATTCATGTCTTTGTGTTAAAAGAGTGCCATCTTCAGGTTACCATGGCACACTGCTGTATCTCCTGGTCTCTTTTTCTCATTTGTTCAATGGTGTTCTCCCACTGGCTGATCATCTCTTGTCTCTCAATGTGAGCCTGACGAAAGCTCTCGGCTGTCTTGTCAAGAGCAATCTGCATCCCAAAATACAAGTGCATTTGCTAGTCTATAAGAATGATGGCATGATCAAATCATAAAAATGTCCTAGTCACAACGGAAAAATGTGAGGGAGCAAGAAAAACATCTATTACCTGTTCTGTAACAGTCTCAGTGACTTCACTGTCCAAGTTTTTTCTCTTCTGGTTGGCTTCAAGAGTCAACTTCCCAATGTTCAGCGTCAACTCCTGTTTCGAAAGGCAGACATTGGGCCAGTTGCATAAACGTAGCCAAGACTGTTAAGAATGTGTCTTAAGAACTAGTTTGACCAACTAGCAGTTAGCCAAGAGGTAATTAGTATTATTTTAATGATTCAAATTGGGCCAATCTACCGTTTTGTAAATGTCTTTACGAAACGTTATGACCAGTCTTTAAGAAAACAAAGTAGATAACTAAATTTTTAAGACTAGTCTAAGCCGTTTATGCAACCAGCCAATTATGTTAGTTCAGACATACACACTGTTAACTATAAACTTAACAGCATACTACTTTATTTTAAAAAAATATTAAAATTTGTCAAATATGTGCCATACAAGTGAGTGAATCTCATGCAAAAATATAATAAAATAAAAAATAAAATAAATATATATATATATAAAAATAAATAAAATAATAAAATAAATAAAATAAAAATAAAATAAAATAAAATAAA
>NW_015626034.1:1596107-1624291 GCF_001515625.1 Sinocyclocheilus rhinocerous | reverse complement strand
ATTAAATTTATGAAATTGAGATTTAGAACATTTTGTTGTGCCTCTGTGCATGCATTGTTCTCTACCCTGACAACATTTTTGACAAATTAAATTGCTAACATTTTTACATCTGTCTGTTTTATTTCAATTTTGTAGAATTACAAATTGATGGCAATGCTTATTATTTTTGTCATATTAACACATTAATTAGTAGTTTCTGATAATTTTCAGTTACACATAATGCGTTTAAATGACACCGTTGTGTGTTAAATTACATTACACAGTAGATGTGTGATCCATCTTAACACAAATTGTGTTAAATTTGACACAACATGTGTTGTCCCTGAGCACACACTACATGTGTTAAAATTCCGCACAACGTGTCATTTTTAACACATCTCTTTTTGCAGTGTACAGGGATGGCAAACCCGCGTCCCAACCAACTTCTGCTAACAGGGTGTTTGACATTTTGTTGTTTTAGAGACGTTCAGGAGTAAAACATAAACGTCTCGATGATATTATACCGACCAGTCTTTTAGGAACGCCGTAGTTTATCGTTGTTTTCAAGACTCGTTTCCTAGCAACGACGCTAACTATCGATGTGCCGTATTCGACCGATAGGTGACGCCAAACGCTCCTTTATCATATTAAGACATTTTAAAGAAAACACGTCTTTCAAAATATTACACAGGATTTATCCAGCATGTTTTGGAAAGATTTAAACTAAACATTTAATTACTAAACATTTCAATAAACATTAACCTGTGAATTTTGTGGACAAGAAAAAGAAACCATTTTGCATTTGTTTTATTGTATCTACAAAATTATTTTGGATATAAAAATCTTATTAATAGAAAACGGATGTACAAAAAAAGATTTGCTGATTTGTTTGATGTGCTTTTTTATTTTCCGAAGGAATAAAAAAAAAAAAGATTAGTACATTATTCAGTTATTTATTTTACTAGAAAAGTATCACATGCAAACCAAACTTTTCACTTTTTAAAAATGACGTTAAATATAAACCTCCTGGAACAAAAAATAAAGAAATAAAGCACTGAAAACATGTAATGCTTAAAAATCACTATGCATTACCTCGTTATTGTGCCACTGAAAAAAATAATACTATAATTCTTAGAATTAAAGTTCTGTTTAATTTTGTGATTTAAGAGTCCCTTATAATGAAATATCAAATCAGACATCCAGAAATTAGTTTTGGAAATCATTTACTCACCCGCATGTCATCCCAAACCTGTATGATTGACTTTCTTCTGGAGAACATAAAATATTAAATATTTTAGATATTATATAATTTTATAATAGAAGTCCATAGTGGTAACCAAAACTGTTTGGTATCATCTTTTGTGTTCTTTAGAACAAAGAAAGTCATACAGGTATGGAACAACATGAAGGTGAGTAAATGATGATTTTCATTTTTGGGTGAACTATTAAGTATTCCAATGACTTTAAAAGGAAGTTGCACTGTGTGGGTAAAACACTCACTGAACTACCACACACACACAAGCAAAATATTTTCAAGGCCATCCGACTTTATTCATCAACTATAACCTGATTTTATTGTATGGATTATGTGACTTATCAAAGTGCTGAATGAACTGCAAACACAGTATATCAATACATCAAATGGAGTCATTAATCAAGGAAAACTGAGGTAATGTTAAATTAATATTATTTCTAGGACTGTAAAATATAATATTTTCAGTTATTATGACCTATCGATTTAATCAAAACCAAACAAGCAAAGTGAAATCACTGTCTGGATATCAACAGAAAAGTACATTAAGTCACAATAAAACAAAAAGAAAGCAAATGTTACTGGCTCTCGAGACACCAGCTACTCTGTTTTATAAAAAAGAGAGAACAATCAAAAAACTCTGACATATAATTTTCATAAAAACCAATTGGAAAGAAACAAACAATCAGAGCAAGAATGCACATGGAGTACTAAAATTAAGATCTTGACATTTCCTAACTGTATCTGTGACAGCTTGTTCGACAAGTTTTGAAGTCCCAGAGACTGAATAAGATCCTGTATGAAGTCAAAACAAAAACCGGCCCAAAAAGATAAAAGCCCAAACCACCATTAGACGACTGAAGAGAAAAGATGCCTTTAATGTCTCTGGTTCGTATAAATGTCTCAGTCCTGAGGGCTTGGAAAAGGCAATGCAGATCTCAGTTCAGTCCTCTGTGCTCAGCAGAAGCTGTTTGTTTTCAGTGAGGTCCAGACAGCTCTCAGAAGGAATGTACTTATACAGCTGTGCTCTTGGTGCCAATGCACGGTCGCGCAAACGCCACAAAATCGTCAATAAGTACTGGCCATGCTCCTAAAAAAAACAGAAAACGTCAGACGTATGAATGCAAATTTCATTTTGAAATTTAATCACAAAATTAAAACAAGGACTGAGTCTAATCGTTTGACATCATAACTACCTTGTGAAAGTTAACTAGATATCTAAATAAAATGTATGCATGTATGTATGTGTGTGTATATATATATATATATATATACACACACATACATACATGCATACATTTTATTTAGATATCTAGTTAACTTTCACAAGGTAGTTATGATATACATATATATATATACATATATATATATATATATATACACACACACACACACATACACAGTGCTGCTTGAAAGTTTGTGAACAGTTTTCAATATTTCTGCATAAATGTGACCTAAAACATCATCAGATTTTCCTGAAAGTAGACAAATAGAACCCAATCAAACAAATGAGACAAAAATATTTTCTTTGTGATTTATTTATTGAGAAAATGATCCAGTGTCACATATCTTTGTGTTGCAAAAGTATGTGAATCTCTAGGATTAGCTGTTAATTTGAAGGTGAAATTAGAGTCCATCTGTTCAGAGGTGTTTTCATTCAGTGGAATGACTGTCGGGAGTCAGTGTCTGCTGTTTCATTTAAAGAACTGGGATCTACCAAAGTTCAATCAAGTCTGTGGAAGTGAATCATGGCACGAACAAAGGAGATCTCTGGAGACCTCAGAAAAAGAATTGCTGTTGCTCTTCAGGCTGGAAAAGGTTACAAAACCATCTCTAAAGTGTTTGGACTACAAATCCACAGTCAGACAGATTGTGTACAAATGGAGGAAATTCAAGACTATCGTTACCCTCCCAAGGAGTGGTTAACCAACAAAGATCACTCTAAAAGCAAGACGTGTAATAGTCTGTGAGGGTGCAAAGGAACCCTGGGTAACTCCTGGGTAGCCTCTCACATTGGCTAATGTTAATGTTCATGAGTTCACATTCAGGAGAACACTGAACAACCATGGTGTGCACGGCAGAGTTGCACGGAGAAAGTCACTGCTCTCCATAAAGAACATTGCTGCCCATCTGCAGTTTGCTAAAGATCATGTGGACAAGCCAGAGGGCTACTGGAGAAAGGTTTTGTTGACAGATGAGACCAAAATAAAACTTTTTGTTTTAAATGAGTAGTGTTATGTTTGGAGAAAAGAACACACTGTATTCCAGCATAAGAACCTTATCCCATCTGTGAAACACGGAGGTGGTAGTATCATGGTTTGGGCCTGTTTTGCTGCATCTGGTCCAGGACAATGAATTCTGAATTATACCAGCAAGTTCTAAAGGAAAATGTCAGGACATCTGTCCGAGAACTGAGTCTCAAGAGAAAGTGGGCCACGCAGTAAGACAATGACCCCAAGCACACAAGTTGTGTTACCAAAGAATGAATGAATGAATGAATGATGCATTTATATAGCGCTTTATTGTGTATTGTTGTACACCCAAAGCGCTTTACAATCATGAGGGGGTCTCTCCTCAACCACCACCAGTGTGCAGCATCCACTTAGATGATGCGACGGCAGCCACAGGACAACGGCGCCAGTGCGCTCACCACACACCAGCTACAGGTGGAGAGGAGAGAGAGAGACATAGAGCCAATCAAGTGGATGGGGATTATAAGGAGGCCATGATTGACAAAGGCCAGGGGGGCAATTTGGCCAGGACACCGGGGTTAAACCCCTACTCTTTACGAGAAGTGCCTTGGGATTTTTAATGACCACAGAGAGTCAGGACCTCGGTTTAACATATCTATTGAACCATTTACACAGATATTTTGGGGGGCATTTTTTTATGATTTTGGTTGGCATGTGTACACTTAAAGGCAATAATATGTAGGCTACTACAATAAAGAGGCAACTTAATTTTAACTGGAGAGCAATAAATAAAGTCATTTCATTCAACTTGACAAATGCTTTTAATATAATTTGGATATACATCTTGGGATTTTTAATGACCACAGAGAGTCAGGACCTCAGTTTAACGTCTCATCCGAAAGACTGTGCTTTTTTGACAGTATAGTGTCCCTGTCACTACACTGGGGCATTAGGACCCACACAGACCACAGGGTGAGCACCCCCTGCTGGCCTCACTAGCACCTCTTCCAGCAGCAACCTAGTTTTCCCAGGAGGTCTCCCATCCAGGTACTGACCAGGCTCAACCCTGCTTAGCTTCAGTGGTCAACCAGTCTTGGGCTGCAGGCTGATATGGCTGTGGCAGAATGGTTAAAGAAGAAGAAAACTAATGTTTTGGAATGACTGAGTCAAAGTCCGGACCTTAATCCAATTGAAATGCTGTGGAAGGAGCTGAAGCAAGCAGTTCATAGGAGGAAACGCACCAACATCACAGAGTTGAAGTGGTTCTGTACTGAGGAATGGGCTAAAAGTCTTACAAGCCGTTGTGTAGGACTGATCAGCAGTTACAAGAAACTTTACTTGCCTTTATTGCTGCATTAACTGGGTCACACCAGATACTGAAAGCAAAGATTCACATACTTTTCCAACTCACAGATATGTAACAATGGATCATTTTTCTCAATAAATAAATGACAAAGAAAATATTTTTGACTCATTTGTTTGATTGGGTTCTATTTGTTTACTTTCAGGACTTGTGCGCAAAACTGATAATATTTTGGGTCATATTTATGCAGAAACAGAAAATTGTAAAGGGTTCACAAACATTCAAGCAGCACTATATATAATAGGGCTGGGTAAAAAATATAGATATCTCGATATTAATCGATTCTCATTTTTAAGGAACGATATCGATTCTTAAATCCCAAGAATCGATTAGTCTAGCCTGTTTTCAAATAATGGATGGAACATTGAAGGGTACCTCCCATCCAATAAATCGCAAAAAGCATTGTGCTTTGGTACTTTTAATATGAAACAAAGTGATATTTCGATATTAATCGATTCTCATTTTTAAGGAACGATATCGATTCTTAAATCCCAAGAATCGATTAGTCTAGCCTGTTTTCAAATAATGGATGGAACATTGAAGGGTACCTCCCATCCAATAAATCGCAAAAAGCATTGTGCTTTGGTACTTTTAATATGAAACAAAGTCTCAGATTTCAAATTCTGTCCATTGCACTGCAGTATTCAAACAATAAATCAAATGCTGTTTTGGCGCTGTTTAATGTGGAGTGACAGATCGCTGTAGCGCCTCAGATTAACAGATCAACAGCGTGTAGCGCACGTGAACTGATCGTCTCCTCCACATTAATACCAGCTTCAGCACAAAATAAACATGACTAAACATCCGAAGGCAAGTTAAAAGAAAGAGTACAACTTTACAATCCGTATCTATCCTGTCTCATGTAATCGCTCAATCAGTGTTTGCACAGTGCGCAAAGACGTCAATATTACAGCTTGTAAACAATGTCACGTAACGTCACATTTACCTCATTAATCAGATAGAAAAATAAACTGTAGAGAGGGGCATTTTGCTAAATATATGCACCATATAACATATCCATTATAAATTTGACTGTTCTTCAATGTTTAATTTATGTTTGAATTATGTTTATATTTAAAAAAAACGAATTGAAGTAGAAATGTTATTATGTAATTGTAACTTTATTAGTGTAATTTTAACAAATCAGTCAATTTTAACCTTCAATATTATAGTAATGTAGTACCAACTGACTCTCGTGTATATTTTACAGCATTAGTTGAGAGATTTTTTTTTTCCTTGAGAAAATTTGGCATGTACTGTACCTGATATATATCCAAAATAATCGATATTGAATCGAATCGAATCGGTAATCGAATCGAAAGCGTGTGAATGAGAATCGAATCGAATCATGAAATTTGTGTCAAAACCCAGCCCTAATATATAAACATGTAAAAGATGAATTAAGTCAAAGAAGTTCAAACTAACCTTCCTCATCGTAGTTTGACATATCGTCTGTGATCATCGTACTGAAATCTAACAAAAGGTTCCATGTGTCTTTGGGAATGGATCGCTTATGATGCTCCTGCAATGCATAAGCAAAACATTTTCATCCAGTTTTACAGTGATTAAACACATTACTTTTACCAGTTAAGGCTGGAATACACTACACAACTTTTTGCCCCAATTTTCAGTCTGGACACATCAATGATAATTGTCAAAAACCAGAGACAGTCTGTAGATTTTGGGCAACCAGAGTTGACACACAGTGTTTCATGGGCACAGACTCTATGAATCCATCCAAACATGTTTGGTATTTTGAGCCTATTCTGGAACACATATTGTTTTCAATAGTCATGCATCTTCTAGCAACAAAGTGCATGTTTCAATGTTGTGATTTTAGGGCAGCACTATCTGTTTTTCAGTTTGGTGATGCTGATGCTAGTTGAGCATAGATTTAAAAAAACATATTCAGGTTAAACGTTAAATCTATACTTAACTTAAAGCCATGAACAGAACAATACTCACCAATAAAAATTTGTTCCATAGATCTAGAAATTTAAAACGCCCAGCCAATATTAAATTCCAGTATGCAATTGCCATTTCTAGGTCTAGAGAAAAACAAAACAATAAAACTGAAAAAACACTAGTTAACTATAAATAAAAATTAAAGGAACAACTGAGGATGAACCCAACACATGCCTAAGCCCTTTTGTCCTGGATTCTTAGCAAAGTTGAATGTGAACTGATAGAAGTCTTTAAATTTCCCTTGGTCCTTCAACTCTTGCTCCATCCTGGGTAGCTGTGCTTTGAGTTTCTCTATACTGTCACACCTTGACAAAACAAAGGCAAAGATTAGCATTTCAGGATGTAAGTCACTGGATGAGGGGAAAAGACGATTCAGGGAGCTCAAACACGATTAAAAAAAATTACCCTTGCTCAGCCATTCCTTCCATAAATTCTTGTTTGGAGAACTCGCATTGTGTTGCTGCCCGAAACTTCCAAGCTATTAGCAGAACACTTACACTGGCTGGATCAAGTCCCAAATCATCACAGAACTGTTGGATTCCATCTATAC
Organism: Sinocyclocheilus rhinocerous; assembly: GCF_001515625.1. NCBI lineage: Eukaryota > Metazoa > Chordata > Actinopteri > Cypriniformes > Cyprinidae > Sinocyclocheilus > Sinocyclocheilus rhinocerous. The sequence continues at coordinate 1,616,990 of NW_015626034.1, read as the reverse complement.
CAATCTTGTTATCATCTTGAGGGTCTGGAAAATGAATACAATGCAAGACATTTTTTCTTTTCTTACAGAAAAATTACACAAAGCATGGTTGAGTGTGTTTGTAATAAAACTCTATTTTGTAACACACAAAACACTATTTTAAAGCAATGATATGTTGCTCAACCCTTACCTCTGTACCGATTGTAAAGCTGTTCTAACTTCTTCCGGTCTAGTGTTCCCTTTAGATTCTGTATGTAGAGGTCTGGATTTTGGAAAAAGTTGTCTGTGGCAACGTCTAGTTTCCAATCATTCTGCAACAAACAACTCAATGCTGTTTTCTCATTTGACTGGGTAAAGATCATGAACTGGCGAACTTTATCCTTCTGAGAGGATTTCAGCTTGTTCTGTAATAGAGAAAAAGTATAAAGTCACATTCACTTAGTTAGATATTGTATATCAACAGTTACTAGTACAGCAGCATATCCATGTATAGACCCAGTCTGTGTCAAGAATCAGTATCTCAATGGCATATTGACACCAAATGGCTTATCCTTCCCTGTAATTTTATTTTTAATGACAAGTAATAGAAATAATTTATTTGCTCTATACTAGCAAGTATGAATATAAGTTACATACCACGAAGACTTCATACACAACGAACGCTTGTCTACTGAACTGCTTTTCAGCAGCATTTCACACTGTTTGCATAAGGTTTTGTAACCGATAAACAAACAAATAATCCTTTACTGTGGCCCATTAGTCCGGCTTCTCGTTTGTAAAATGAACTTGACAGCCCTGCTGTCCAACAGCTTTGACCTCGCTAGCTTCAAAGCTACCTGCTCTGTATAGCTACAATTAATTCATCAATAAACCCACTCTCCTGCTAACTTAGGTAGATTTAAAGGAATGTCGTCGTCAAAACAGCCTAATATCTAAACGGGATTCGTCGTAGCGCTTTATGGGTATTTTGTGACTGTAACACACATTAGTAAAATATATATATTTTTTTTTTCTCACATTTACCATGTTTGTGATTTCCAGACTCCCTCTTCCGCTATCCCTCTCTGCCCTGCACCAACTTCCGCTCATGCGCAGTGACATTTGTACCGCAGTCAGCTGTTCAGCATAGACACTCAGTATGTTCATGTACGAAATACTATTTTCAGGGTTGCCAACTCTCACGCATTTGGCGTGAGACACACGCTTTTAGGCTGTCTCACGCTCTCACTCTGCACATGTAAATCTCACGCCAAAGTGACAAGCCTGCTTGCGATATGAAACAAAGTCTCAGCTTACAAATTGTGTACGTTTTAATCATAGACTGTATAAAAAGACTTTAGTCTTTGCAACTTCAGGGATCTTATCTATGCACAATCAGCTAAATTCTAACAATAAATACGGTTTTGGCGCACTTGATGTGGCGTAAATCGTAAAATGTAGCGCTTCAGTTAAAGCCAGAGCTATTGAAAAACAGAGTTGCGACAAGCTTTGATCTCGCCGCGCGGTCACGTGATTCATAGAGCTCTCCAAACAAACGGTAAACAAAAGGTTTTTGCAGCAATTTTTGGTAAACAGTACAGCTTATTATGCATTGATTATTATGTCGATGACATTTTACTCAGGAGAGTGATGGAGAGGCAACATTAATATGGTTTTCTTAACCCTCAGGTATTGCTTACTTATAATGTGACCATACAGCTTAACTATTTTTCAGTTAAATAAGTGTTGTATATTTTAGTTCAATAATATTTATTTAATATTTTGAGGAGATCTTTTGGTACTAAATACTATTTGTGCAATAGTTATGGTCCATTAATTACTTAATTTTTTTTCTAATATGTCTATACTTCTATCACAATTAGTGTAGTATTTGGTTAAAATAGAGAAAAGGGTTTTAAATTCCAATGCAAAGAGGCAAATTAGAGTCATTTTGTGTAAAAAATTTTTTTTTTTTTTTTTCATCTGTAATGCCATGGTTTACCCACTAGGTACCTGTATGTATGGCTGGCTCTTTACTAAATATATCTAGAATATTGCAGGTCATACTTGCTTAATGTTTTTTTTTTAAGTTCTTCATTTGAATAAATATTTAGACAAGATTAAACACTAGATTTTTAAATGAGAAATTTAAAAGTTAATAACTTAGGCCTACTTCCTTTTTTAATAATACTCGCATAATTACACATAACGAATGCAAGCAAATACTGAATTTAAACCAAGTTTAAAATGGTGCTAAAAAGGCATTCAACAAAAGATTTTTATCTTCTTTATTTTTACAGTATACTATATACACATGAACTGATATTGAATCGAGATCGAAATCCTCTGCTATTTTTATCATCTATCTATCTATCTATCTATCTATCTATCTAAAGGTATAACATCTGTAATCTCTCTCTCTCAATTCAGTTCAATTCGATTCAAATGAGCTATATTGGCATGACTGTGTAAAATTTCACAATGTTGCCAAACATAATATACAAACATTCTGGTGAATAAAAAATAAAATAAAAATGAATAAATAAATTAACACACATTTCCATGTCATCACAATGAAAACAAAAAGACAAAGTGAATGAATACAGAGAGCAATTGAAATGGAAAAAAGGGATCAGCCTTTGTCCCTCATTTGATGGCAGGAGGACATGTACTGCGCTGCCAGGTGGATAAACTTTTCTTTCTCTCCCAGAATATACAAGAGTTTCTCTATGTTGCTTGCTTACAGAGGCGGAGTATTTTTACTTTACTCAAGTAAATTTAAAAAGTATCTGTAGTTTATCAGAGTGTTGCGTAGTGCAGTAAAAAGTACAATATTATGCTTTGGAATGTTGTGAAGTAACGTTTTCTAAAGAAAAACACTCTTGATAAAGTACAGACACCTGAGAAGTACTTTTACAGCAGAGTAAAATTACTTCACTACTGTCCACCTCTGCTCGCTTACACTATTTGTTTGAAATAGGCATCTCTAATGTTATTATATTTGCTGCACTGTGTGAGGACCTCTGGCTCCGTCAGTGCAGTGTGAACACATCTCTGGCTCTCCAGCTCTGCTTGTGTCGGCCCATCTGTGTTCATTAATACGATATTTCATCAGCAGCTTTCTCTGAGGATAATCTTTAATACTGCTCAGATATGGTGCCAATTTATAATCAGATTTTATTCTGTGGAAGTAGTTAATTTCTTTAATTGAGTTACTTTATGGTGCCAATCATGAATGTATTCTTTCTGGGTTGTTTGTTTCTGTTTCTTTAATTTTTGAATACCTAAACCGAATTGTTGAATCGATTTTATGTTTTTTCCACTAAATAGTGCATGGGGTCACTCTCTGGGTGGTTTTTCCCTGTATGTGAAAGCACTGTGATGGTAGCTATCTGTCGGGGTGTCTGATAGGTGGAAGCAGAACTTCGCTGCTCTCAGTGAGAGCAGAGGAAATCTGCCCAGTTCTGCCCTGCAGCCGAGACTTGGGGCATTTCTATGAATTCCTATGTTTCTGCAGAACTCAAGGTGGAACATTTCAACAGGGTTTTTGTCCCATGATTCATAGTTTAGTTTAATTTTGGGAGGAAGAATGGGTTTGATGATGCTATCGAAGATTTTCAGCCACAGTTAAATGGGTGAGTTGAATTTGAACAGTGGTTTTCTTATAGGCCTACTGTAAAAAGCCCTGCGTGCCTTATCCGTCAGATCTTTTATTGAACTATTGAACTGTCCAGAGGCTGAGATGGTCAGACCCAAATAATTATAACAGGTGACATGATTAAGAATTTTCCCCCCAATCATAAACTCTTTTTTTTTTTTTTTTTGTCAGCAAGACAATTGGGCTTTTTCTGAAAGATCATGATTTTAGAATTCTCCATGTTTATCGGTAAGGCCCAATCGATGCTGTACTTTTCCAAGATGGAGATGCTTTGGTGCAGCGCCTCTTCATGAGGCGACAGCAGCAGAAGGTCGTCGGCGTACAGGAGACACTTGATTTCTCTGCCCTCGAGGGTCAGACCAGGTCAAGAGGACTCTCTCTCTCTTATTTTTCCTCAAGTTGTATCGAATAATATTTTTGGTGTTTTGACTGGATCTTAATTAAGATTGTTAAATAAAGTAGCTTTAAATTTCAAAGATTCTCTCTCTCTCTCTCTCTCTCTATATATATATATGTAAATTAGTTTGAAATTGAGATTTCCAATGGAAAAGTAATATAAATTAACACAATGTTAAAAGTCAAAGTCAGTACAAGTTGATTAATACTTTTTTTACTCTACAATATTTAAATAACTAGGTATTACTCTTTGTGAATGCTTACTTACACACACAAATAATTATATTATATAATTAAATACAAAAAATAAATACAAAATAAATAAGGCTCGGCAACCTCTATCGCTAAAAGGAATAAACCTTTTAATTATTAGCCATATAATATTTTTTTGTCATCATTATACACTTTCTTTGCAGTGTTTCAGAACTGTGGAGACCCCGTAGCGACTCCACTACTCCCTATAAATGGTGCAATATCCGTGCGCTTCCCCATATAGTCCCATGCAAACTTCGACATAACAAAGATAAACACTGCTAAAATTAATACGTATTTAGCTCACATTACATCTCTTGTCGCAATCGATAAAACGTCAATCGTGTGTAGCTGTTTTAGCTTTTATACAGTTTTACTCTAAATGTACAAAAAGAAGTTCCGGTTAGATAAAATCGCCGGAGATCCACATGTTCTTCCTTTCCGAGTGAATGCCGAAGTCGCGAACGGACCATGTCTAGCGGTTCTGCTGATTACAACAGGTAAAATCGTTATGACACGTAACCTTCATTCACTTTATGTCAAATACTGTCCATAAATGTGTATCTTCTTGAACTAGAGAGGCGTCGGGCTAATTATAGCGCCGGTGCTGTGGATTTTGACACGGCGCAGGCCGCGCAGCTAACTGAACTAACGCCTGTTAGCTGCGTATGCTTACATGTGTATTCTCACGTACTCCGCGCTCATGTGTGTCTGACTAAATTGGCTATTTTAATACTATTTTTTTTTGTAAGTGCTGTTATTAAGAACCGAAACGATGACTAGTAAGTTATTTAGGCTTCACGCCCAACCTGAAATCTAACTCGTGGCCTCCATGCTTGAGGCCTTGCATTCACACCGCGTTCACTACCTTTAAATATTGCAGGTGTATTTCATAAAGTCGTAGTTGTTTTTTTTGTTTTTTTTTAGCCATTTTTATCGGGAGCTAAATAAATGATAATAAAATAATTATGGGTCGTAGAAATCGCTTTTAGAACATCAAACGTGACGAGGTGATTCTACTGTAACAAGTCGGACCAAATTTGGGCGTAGGCTTCAAGGTAGACCATGACTAAGTTATTTTCACTGAATACAACCTATTATTCGCTAAAACGGTTATTTACCGCTTTGATTGTTAACGGTCGTCCACGTGGCATTTTTGGAATGTGCACTCGCTTGCACGCGCGTTTCCTGAAGGTTCGAGTGATACTAAAAACTGCTTGAACTAAAAGTTTATACCCCTTTTTTTTTTTTTTAAGCTCACGAGATCGAGACCATGGGGGGCCTGAAGGAATGGAGCCTGATGGTGTCATCGAGGTTTGTATTCTAGTGAAGTCTGGAGGGGTGATTTAGTGCTTCTAATAAATATCTGGGTTGGTGATGAAGTTTTTTTTTTTGGTCAATCCATGTACTTCCCTTATGGTGCCGTCACATTACCTGGGCCAAAAAACTGTCAGTAGTGTAATAATGCATGAATCGCAGCTCACATACATCACTTTTTAAACCAAGCAGCTTTGTTGGTGAGCACGGCAAATGTGTTGAACACAAGCAAAATCTGTGTGATTGCACAGATTCCTGTAAAGCCCACTGGATTTTAACTAGCAAGAATAAATGTGAGCACACCTTTACATGTTGCCATCTAAGTTTCCTAGTTGGAAATTGGACATGAATGGTCTCAAGTCACATTTGTGACTGGGGAAACTTGGGGACGATTTTGAGAGTTGGGTGGGTGATAGGACCGAAATCTTGTTTCTGGGTAACAATATATATCACAATATAGTTATTTTTTGCTTTAAATAAGGTCTTTATGACATCAACCTTTTGATACCATAGAAATGTCATAATTCTTGTCACGAGTATCACAAACTAATACTAGCCTCAATTTAAAGAAACAAAACTCAAGCTCCCTGAAGACAAGTAAACAGTCAGTGATTAAATAAGAAACTAATGCTGCAGTAGGTCCGTTTCCATTAGATTTACGCAAAACTTAGGCGATATTTTATAAATGTCGATAAAGTATTGCGAAATGACGGCGTTTCCATTAACCAATGTTATGCGACTAAAAAGTAACATTTTGCTTCTCGCGATAAGTCATGGCAACGGATTTTGAAGCATTGTGGCCGCAATCAGCTTCAGTGGCCGTATCAGAGCCACACTGCACCGCAGACGTGTGCAGTGTAAATCGTTTAAGCATTAATGGTAGGGAAAGCCCCTTATACTGGAGAGCAGCCATGTATGATGTGTTTCTTGGAGGTTATAGTACATTGAAGAATGATCATATGACTTTTTACATACGCCATGTGACCTGTAAATGCGAAAAAGCTGTTTCCATTGCAGTTTTGTGAATTATTCCTTTTTCGCATTGCCTGAAAAACCACCTCATGCGAGCGTGTAAATTTTTTTGCGATATATGGGCATTTTTGCGAAATTGACGCGTTTCCATTAGGCGTATTTCAATTTGCGCAATTTGAAGGGTAATGGAAACGTGCCTAGTGACACAATTTTTTTCCCCCACAATATCTATGTTGAATTCTCTTGCCTTCACAACCATTTATGCATGTATAAATAACCATTTGATGCATATTACACGGTGAAAACAGCATTTATTTGACTGATATTTCAGAATTGTCAGCAAACTGTCCAGATAATATGGTGAATGTATACAACAGCATGGGTAATGATAATATGGTTGTCAGATAATACATTTTATTCATTTTCAGAATCTGTTGGATATTCATTTAATATCACCAAGGCGGCATATTCTGGCAGTAGCCCGATTCAAGGTACTCTTTTGCTGTTCTTCCTGCTCCATCAGTCATTAAATGTGGATGTAATTTTAATTTGTATATTTTTTTTTTGGCAGGAAGTAATTAGTTAGTGCTTCAGCCAGAATAGTTTACTTGAGTACAAGAGTGTTTACTGTTAGTGGTTGTAAATGAGATTTTAGTTAATGGTTTGGTTGTTGGACTGCCAGGTGAATTCCATGAGATGATTGTAGCAAAATGGAAAAGCTGTGGACAAAAGTGAGAGATGGTATTCTGTTATTGGGACTGTCTTATGGAGATGACCTTTTCATCTGGTCATACCTGTCCAATATTTGGCTTTATTAGTGCACGGTGACCATCAAACATCAGTACTTGAGGAAATGAAGCATTCTTTTTATTTTAAATGTTTTTCTTTTTTTCTCTTCTCTCTCGCTCTCTGCTCTCTAGATTCAGAAGGTTATCCTGGCCTTGGGTGACTACATGGGCGCTTCTTGCCATGCCTGCATTGGAGGCACCAACGTGCGGAACGAAATGCAGAAACTCCAGGCGGAGGCTCCACACATCGTCGTTGGCACGCCAGGCCGTGTGTTTGACATGCTGAACAGGAGATACCTGTGTAAGTAGTGAATGCAAATAAATTGGACTAAAACCGGCCTGCCCAGTTGGGATGCAGTATGATATGATGGTATCATCTTTCGGGACTGACCTGTTATGGAGACATTTACAACTTAACTGATCATACATTTGACCACCATGTTTTAACAGTTTAGTAAGGGTTTGAATTACACTAAGTTTTTTTTTTTGTTGTTGTTGTTTATAGCTCCCAAATGGATCAAGATGTTTGTCCTTGATGAGGCCGATGAAATGCTGAGTCGTGGGTTCAAGGATCAAATCTATGAGATTTTCCAGAAGTTAAGCACAAACATCCAAGTAAGTCCATGTCTTGATCCCAGACTCTCAATGGAGGTGTCTTCCGCTCAAAAGAACTGTGCTAAAATTGCAGATTCGAGGTTCTCCTGGTTTATGCAATAATGCTAGCAGAGTATCGTGTGGAAGAAGAGCAATAGCCCTGCACCGGAAATGAAACCGAGTCGGACCTCTTTCTTAATGTCCAGTGGCTTATGTTTCAAGGTCCAGAGCAACAATACATTTTCAACTGGAAGAAATCTTGAATACCATATAAAAAAAAAACTGACTTTAAACTTAAAAAAAAAAAAAAAAAAGTCAAACTGGAGACATTCTGTGCTGTTTCCAGGTCACTCGTCAAATTTGTAACTCTTTTCAGTCAAATGTTCTCGCTTCCATTGGAAATGATGTAATGAGAACCTTGTGCATCAAATCATGCTGAAGAGCACAAGCATCACATGTTAGCCAGACTTTAATGACAGCATCACTAAATGCAGAATCCTTCACTAGTGTTCTCAGAATTTAACTGTTTTTGTTCATTCTCTTAACAGTGTCTTTTGTTGCCAGGTTGTGCTGCTTTCGGCCACCATGCCTGCTGATGTGCTGGAGGTGACCACCAAGTTCATGCGTGAACCTATTCGCATCCTGGTGAAAAAGGAGGAGCTGACTCTGGAGGGTATTAAGCAGTTTTACATCAATGTAGAACGAGAGGTGAGGAACTGGTTGTCTCTTTTTAATGTCTCATGTCCCTTCTTTTAAAAAGCGCCATGCTAAAATCACCAGCTCAAGGCCTTCTGGCCTTGCTCTGGTGTTCATGCTAGTACTGGTTAATCTTTAAGAAGGAAGAGCAAACGCACACGTTTGGAAATGAGTCTAGGACGGACCTCTTTCTTAATGTCCAGTGTCCAAGGTCTCGAGATTTTGTGCCATACGTATTATGAAATCAGGATGTTGATGTAGGATGACACCTTGTGGTGATTCTCCGCTAATGCTAATTTATAACTTATGCTGTAGGAGTGGAAGTTGGACACGCTGTGTGACCTCTACGAGACCCTTACAATCACCCAGGCTGTTATCTTCTTGAACACGAGAAGAAAGGTTGACTGGCTGACTGAGAAGATGCATGCCAGAGATTTCACAGTGTCTGCTCTGGTGAGTTGATGTACATGCACGTTAATGGATGAAATGTGAAAAAAGGTTTAATCGTTAATGGTAGGCCAGCGATTGGTATACGAGACCGATTGCACATTATGATGTTTAATGCTGGATGAAGTATGAAATGATGGTCTACCATCTTTCGGGACTGACCTCTTTTATGGAGAGATTTGTTTCTAAACATAACTGATCGTACTTGTCCAGAGTTTCCAAACCAGTGTGACGTTTGTGATGACTTGCATTGGTTAAAGCAGTCTCTCCGTTTTTTTGTTTTGTTTTGTTTTTTTAGCACGGAGACATGGATCAGAAGGAACGAGACGTAATCATGAGAGAGTTCAGGTCTGGCTCTAGCAGAGTGCTCATAACCACAGATTTACTGGTGAGTAGGGCTTCTGTTTTTAGAATTTCTGAAAGGCTTGTTGCATTCCCCCAAGCATTGGGACAAATGGCCATAAAACTAAGATATACATTAAAGTGATTTGAAGTTGTAAGAAGATTCAGCACTAAGTTGCTCATTAAGTGTTCATGAATTGTGTTTCTACTTGTATGTGTAAATTGACCGATTTTGAATGAGTTTTTATTATTGAAATTGTTTCTAGTCCTCTGAAAAAAACTATTGTATGCTAGTAATATCCATGGAAAAGTTAATAGTCTGTCCAGAATCAAAGTTTTTATTACAAATGGCTTTTTAAGTTTTATATTTGTTGTTGTTGCCTGGAAATTAAATGGCTGTAGAAGGCTTGGTGTTAAAGGACTACAATAAAAAAACAAACAAAAAAAAACATTCGAGTTGTGCATCTTTAGCATTACTGGCCCTGATATCCCTGTTCCTCAGGCTCGTGGGATTGATGTGCAACAAGTTTCACTTGTCATCAACTATGACTTGCCAACAAATCGTGAGAATTATATCCATAGGTGAGTAAAACTTTCAGGTGTCGACACTGTCTGCGTTTAACGATTCATTTTTAATGATGATGATTTCGCTATAATTGTCATTTCTCAGGATTGGCCGTGGAGGTCGGTTTGGGAGAAAAGGTGTAGCCACTAGTCCTCTGAAAAAAACTATTGTATGCTAGTAATATCCATGGAAAAGTTAATAGTCTGTCCAGAATCAAAGTTTTTATTACAAATGGCTTTTTAAGTTTTATATTTGTTGTTGTTGCCTGGAAATTAAATGGCTGTAGAAGGCTTGGTGTTAAAGGACTACAATAAAAAAACAAACAAAAAAAAACATTCGAGTTGTGCATCTTTAGCATTACTGGCCCTGATATCCCTGTTCCTCAGGCTCGTGGGATTGATGTGCAACAAGTTTCACTTGTCATCAACTATGACTTGCCAACAAATCGTGAGAATTATATCCATAGGTGAGTAAAACTTTCAGGTGTCGACACTGTCTGCGTTTAACGATTAATTTTTAATGATGATGATTTCGCTATAATTGTCATTTCTCAGGATTGGCCGTGGAGGTCGGTTTGGCAGAAAAGGTGTAGCCATCAACTTCGTTACTGAAGAAGACAAAAGGATTCTTCGAGACATTGAGACGTTTTACAACACAACTGTTGAGGAGATGCCCATGAATGTCGCTGACCTGATTTAAACTTTGGAGATTTTAATGCGGGGATAGCCGTTGAATGATCACTTCCATTTGCGCTTATTTTATTGGAAGAAAAAAAACTTGCTCTCCTCAATGCTGGCTGCGGATCCGAATTAAGAATTCGATACGTGACGTTGACTCGCTGTGTGGACTGTTGTAGACTCCAACCATATCAGTATTTACTGGTGGTGGTATTTACAAAACATGGGTTCTTTACATGTATTCTTTTTCAGGTCTTTTTTCCCTAGTATGTTCAAAATATACGTGTTGGATGTTCTTCATCGTTTAGTAACTTACTTGTGGACTAAAAGATACAAGTGCTGCATTAAGTCTGCCAATTATGTTATGGTAACATATGTGTGCAGTTTAACTTGGTTCACTTCACCTATTTAGTAATATAAAGGCACTTTTTAGTTTTGTGCAATGTATACTTTAAATGTATATTGTTTTATCAAGTACTTCATTTTGTGAAGTCCTCTTCAAAGGTGGGTCTTAACGATGTTCAATGATCCATGTAGTGTTTGGTCCATTTGACTAAATAAAGAGGATGATTATTCTGTCCGTGAATTGTTGTCCAGTGTCTTTTGAATTCATTCATTCCACACAATCGGAGTAATTACTGAATTTTCTTTTCTATAAATGAACGATTTAAAGTACTGAATAGAAGTAGAACCCTTTTAAAATTTCTGTTCAAAGCTGGAAGATTCACTATTTGGTCTGACGAATGCGGACACCACACCCTTATTCACTTCCTTTTATTGATGGAAAAATCCTATTGGGTTTTTGTTGAGGGAACCAGGGGTGCGTTTCCCAAGAGCACTGTAAGCTAACTATGCTCGCAAGTTCCACTGAACTCTGGGGAAACGCACCCCGGGGCGGTTAACTTCCAGGTTGGCCTACAAAAATATATCATCTCTGCAGCACTTTACTAGTAGAGGGTGTCCACATACTGTTGGCCAGGTAATGTATATGTGCGAGCCCTTGCTGGACAATAATCAGATTAACCTTTCTTCAGAAAGTCATTTGTAAGAGTTTCAAGTTTGTACCTTCAAACGTCTCCTGTTGAGCACATTTGAAATACAAATCTGCCAATTTTCGTGTGTGGCACTGGCTGCAGAGGACACATCCTAAGCCTTAAAGTGTCCAGTAAAGCAAAACTAATCCATTAGAAGAACAAAAACTGCTTATCATATTGTATTCAGGACTATATTCAGAAATAATTTTATACCAGGCTTATAAGGTGTATATGTCGAAGACCGGCTGAGCATAGTCAAATTAATTAAATATAAATATTCTGGACAGGAGAAATTGAATCTGCTTCTATAAAGAAAGCACACATGAAAACCGCAGCACAGAAATATATTAAAAGACACTGGTGTTGACCTTGGGAGTGTAATGTGTGGCATGATAGAAGAATGTTTTAAAATGAAAAAAGTGAAAGTGACATGACATGTGGCCAAGTATGGTGACCCATACTCGGAATTAGTGCTCCGTATTTATCCCATCCAAAGTGCACACACACACACAGCAGTGAACACAAACCCGGAGCAGTGGGCAGCCTTTTTTTTTTTGCTGCGGCGCCCGGGGAGCAGTTGGAGGTTCGGTGCCTTGCACAAGGGCACCTCAGTCGTGGTATTGAAGGTGGGAAAGAGCGCTGTACATTCACTCCCCCCACCTACAATCCCTGCCGGTATGAGACTCGAACCCACAATGCTGGATCCATTTTAAGACATTACTAATCCTTATCTCAAAATCAATCCAAATAGTATGTGGGTTTGTAAAGGGCTACTATTTAGAAGCACTAATAAACAAAGAATTTGAGATTTTTTTAAATATACAGGGTTTGAAATTAACTTTTTCACTCACCAGCCAATTTGGCTACTAAATTTTTAAATTACCGGCCATTCATAATTTCTACTAGCCAAAAAAATTAAACAAATAAATTACGGAAAAAAAGGCCGGAGGTAAGCCAACAGCTTAAGGCTGTCCACACTGGATGCGACAAAGTGACCATTGCAAATCATTTGTACTTTGTCAAACAGTAGGCCTACGCCATAAATAGAACGAAGCATCAGTTTACTGTCGGGGATTTGTCGTGCTGTGCTGCGCCACATCCAGTGTAGGCCGCATCACCGATTATAATGGGTTCTATAGTATTTTGTCGCATCTGGTGTAGACACGGTGCGAGTCTTCAGGCATTTTTTGACTTTTCGTTATTGCTTCAATGCAAAGGAAACCAGTGCGCCCACCACGCCATTATTTGTTGCGTAGTGACGGGTAGCTACATCGCTGGGTATGTTCAAGTAAGCTAGATGCCCAGATCTGCGCAATTAGGCTTATTTAAATATATCATGATGAGTCTCGAGTTCAGTATTTACACTAAATCTGCGCAGATATGGCTTACATGAACTTCCTCAAGAAATTAATTAGTAAACATAATTTACGAAATATAACCCGCCAAACTGGCAAGTGATTTGACAGCGTTACCCGCCACAGCTGATTTTTACCCGCATTTGGCGGGTGTTAATTTCAAACCCTGTTAATATATATATCTCCATTTCCAGTCAGACCTGGAATGGACTGGCCATCCATTCATGTCAGGGCTTTTCGCTGCCTTTGGCCTGAGGCACTGGGATAGGCTCCAGTATCCCTGTGACTCTACACACATGAAGTGGCTTGAAGAATGGATGTATTTAATTGGGCGCTGTCTCTTTAAGAGCAATTATGTTTTTAGGCAATCAGCATTGATTGTGAATCTAAGCCCTGCCCTGCTGTAAATTGTTGCTTTCAATTTCTTTACATTTAGTTAAAATATCAGTTCTAAACAAAGACAATCATTTTGAATTTGATCGAGTTCAGCTGTTGGTTGTAAAATAGTAGCTGTTAGTAGTATATATATATATATATATATACACACACACACACACACACACACACTTTCATTTCATCTTAATTTTCAACTTTATTTCATGTTAATTAATTATACATGAATATAACTTTTTTTTAAACTTTTATTTCTTTGAACACACCACTGAATTCCTTACTGAACCAATCTAACCTACTTGTCCTGTGAAATACAGTACAAAGCTACTCTAGTAATCTGAGAGTTCTTTTCAATTTTAATAACTGTTGTATTCAAAAAAAAGCTGCCTTACATGGGTAAGAGTTTGACAGGAATGGTACACATAGGAGCCTCACTTTCGTGACACTGCAGTAGAGCCTCCAAATCAGTCCTGAGGGTATCTGACCAACTTCAGCTTCTGTTACACGCTTCCACATTTCCCGAATGTCTCTGACGTGTCCATGAGAAGTCATCATCTGGTTGTAGATACAAGGGTGATGAGGAGCTTTTCCCTCTCCTGAAAAGAACGCGTGGTCCTTGGGAGCAATGTCTATCACTTTGGCGCAGATCCCAAGGAAGACGTCATCAATGGGAAAGGAAGCGTTTATGGTGAGCGCAGCTTGATAGATTTTGGTAGCCACATCTCTGGAGAGAACATACCCAGATCCAGGGGTGTAATCTGGGTAAGACAACCACGGGTACAAGCCTTGGGACACGTAGTACTTGCTCTCTTTGTCTCGGACAGGTGGTGAACCGTGGTGAACCCGTCCTATCCACAGGTCTTTGGCATTACTGTGGCCAAACCCTTGCAAGAAGTGAATTAAGTTGGGAATGTGAACAAAGACGTCGTCGTCTGCAGACATGAGGAACTGGGCACGGTGGCAGTAGGTTTCTTTCCAGCCAAGCTGCAAAAGTAGCTTCAGAGTAAGATTGTGGAAGGTGTCAATGAAGTCCTGCTGGATGAGGTCGTGATATCTTTGGTCCTCAAACAGCAGTTGCATCTTAAGTAGTCTTCTTTGCTCTGCTTCAGGATGGAGGCCAAGAGCGAACAACACCCTTACAGTAACACCCAGCGTACTTTCAATGTACGCCTCGTTTCCCCAAGTAGAGCGAATGGCTTGTCTTCTCTCAAAGTTCTCAGAGGAGCTTTTCACAAAGAGCAGGAGCAGAACGTCTTTTTCACCACACTTCCCCTCGTGGTTTATTAGGTATCTGCGATTGTTGTACTTGATAGCGTCTTCGGGATTGACTCGAAAGCTTGCGTTAATGAACGTGAAGTTATTGAGAAGATAGCGGTACGAGAAAGACATTACATGGGTTACAATGTTATTGTCAATCTGTTCCCAGTACGCCATGAGCATTAAGGCACTAAAGCATATTATTATCAGCCGTAGTTGGTATTTTTTGAATCTAGGCATTTTGAAAAATATCATGGCTCCTCTGAACTTTGGCTCCTGTTGCAATTCATAAGATTCCTGGCTGTTTCATTTAGAGTCTTAGCGGCCTTCAAACCGTGTCCAAGTCTGGGTTCCAATATGAGACAAGAAAACAGTCTGGTACTGTGATTGTTCAGCTGCCATTGATGTTGAAGCCTTTGTCAAGACAAAAGGCCAATGAGGTGCTTCCGCTGTGATTGTCAAAGTCTGTAAGAGAAACGTACATGACAACTTCAGTGGACTTACTCTGGACAAGAATGACCAGTGAGTGAGATAACACGAGACCAGGAAATCAATCAAAAATTAAGACGCCTGAATTATTTTTGATTTACAGTACATTAACGTAATCTGGCAAGACATTTAAAAGGGATAGTTCACCCAAAAATAAAAAAATCTGTCTCATTTGCTCACCCTTATGTCGACATAATTGTCATTTTTTGGTGAACTGAATTGTCTTCTCCTTATGCCAGGTTCAGACTACACGATTTTAGCCCGATTTTGCCACGATTTGCTTGACGTAGGGTGTCGTGGGGATTCGTAAATGACAATGGGCGTCGGGACGCAAGATTCCATCGTTTCAGCTCGTGTAGTGTGTCATAGTCGACTACAACCGATTCCGCGTCTGCGATGCTTCACGACATCACGACAGAAAGACTAGCATGTTTAATTTTTTTTCCGTCGTCCACGACGAGTTCTGTCACATTGGTGACGTTGACCAATAGCAGCACAGAAGCTCTTTCATACACAGGTTTCAAACATGGCAAAACGAAAGAGAGATGATGGTGCTGCTAGGTGGAATTATGAGATGGAGGAAAGGTTCGTGGAGCTGTGGCAACAGTACTCCTGCCTGTATGATGTGTCATCGAGGGACTACCACGACAGAACAAAGAAAGAAAAATGCTGGCGAACTATAGCGGAAGCGCTTCAGCAATGTTTACACTCTTGTTTTCGGAAGTGAGTCGCTTGTTCCGCCTTCTCGATGACATCACGCGCGTCGTTAAAGACAGCACGCGATGAATGGTTGGGAAGCAGCGTGTAGTCTGACATGTTTCTTGTCCAAGATTTTAGGAGTCAAAATCGTGTAATCTGACACAGTGACTATCGTGACCGACAAAAATATTGTGTAGTCTGAACCCGGCATTACGCTCTCCCATTATAACACTCACAGATATGCCTTCTACTAAGCATATCCAGATTTGTACAGATTTAATAAATGACACAAAATTAATTTGGGAAAAGAGAGTAAATACTTTTTTACTCCTTTACGTACAAATCCAACACAGGAGTGCGACACAAAGTGCAGTGTCCTCCTACTTTCCGTGGTGTTGGATGTGTTTTATTCAAAGTAAATGGTTAAGCAAGCTTGGTTGGTTAATTCTAATGTATCTCATTTCGAAACATCCTGTTTTGCATGAATCTAGTCTGTCCAACTGTCAAACAAGATTTAGTTTAAGATAGTAAATCTTGCCAAGATATTAAAAATGAACCTCTACTACAATGAAAGGCCATTCTCATGATTCACAATTCAAAACTAATTTATCCATTGTATATAATAAAGTGGAAAATTAATTCTGAATGGTGAATCGTGAGAATGATCTTTCAGTTTTTAAGAGCTTATTTAATCTATCTATATAATCTGTTTGACGCACAACTTCTATCCTAAAAGAAAATGCGGCATATCCTCACATCTCAAGTACTGCAATGCAAATGCTATGCAATGCAAATGCAAATGCAAATTTGAAGAGAAAACAGGCCTGAGGGTCTTTGTTTTCTTTGTGGAAACCCAATGAAATCACAGAAAGACTTCAGGATACACTTGACAGGACAAGAGAGATACGTCAGAGCACTGAGCTTCCACCAATCACTTGGCTTAACCAAGATATCAATAGTGTAAATATCATGTTTTAATCACAATAAATGTAGTAGCTTAGTACTTTTTGGTAGTTTCGCACAAGACAATTTAAAATCGCACACAGCCAGACACGTTCTAAGGTTTCCTAAATGATTAGGTACGTCTGAAACTCCCGAATAAGGATGAAAAAAAAGAAAAGTGCTGCTTGAATAATGCTTCAGATTTCATGGAATTATTATTTCCGCAATTCCAAGTAATTCTGGGACCCTGGGTCAGATTCCCTTTTGATTTCAAACACTTTATAAAGATAAACTTGTACAGTACGCTACCATCCACAGCAACAGGATGTTAACCTAATAACTGGATAGTTCACCCAATAATGATGTCATGATTTAGTTATCCTCATGTTGACAAGAAACATTCTTTAAAACCTCTTTTGTGTTCCACTGAAGAAAGTTAGTCATAAAGGTTTGAAACGACATGAGAATGAGTAAATGATGACAAAACTATCATTTCTTTTAATAACAAATGGGAATTTGACAAACTGCACAAAAATTTCACAATGCTAGGAACAGTTAACTCGTTGAACGTGAATAATTTTAACTTCACATAACAACATAATCAAGTGTTCACCACCCTTACGAAAAAGAAGTTTATTCAAGTGTGCTATTAGTATACTTCTTTTAAACTAAAAATAGGAAAGTATACTTTTAGTCTACTTTTTATGTACTTCTCAGAAATGGGCTTTATGTACTTCTCAGAAATATACTTAAAATGACATTTAAGTATACTTGACTTATACTTAGAAAAAGTCTAAATATATTTTAGCTATAATTGTGCTCCTAGAATCCGTGTTTTCATTGTTATACTGTAGAGGGCGCTAGTACACATCTTCTGTACAGAATTTCCAAAAAAACACAAGTGAAGTAGAAACCGAAACAACAGATGCTTCCACATGTATTCTAACACGATCATCAGACATAAAACAGCATCAAAACTATGTAACATTATGGAATAAAATGTAGACCAATTAAGAGGTAATAATGACTGCCAAGCTTTGGGGTGTTGTTTAACTTTGTCTACGTTTTGATTATCATTCTGAATCCAATGCATAGTCCTTTTTCAGCTTTTTGTTCAAAATATTGTTTATTTCTTTATTTTTTATTTATGAAACTTATCCACATTCAAGTGTTTAAAAAAAGAATGCATAAAGCTAGAATAAAATGTTTTTGTTTACAAGCAGAGACCCTGTTCTTTTGATGTTTTGTATGTTCAGATATTCATGTAACAAAATATATACAAATTAATACCTAAATAGGGACATAGTAGTATACTTAAAGTATGATGTAAAGTTCACTTAAAGAAAACTTACGAGTATACTTGCAGTATAAAACTACTAAACTAGTAGTTTACTGAGACTATACTTCAAAGTGTACTAAAAATGCTACAAGTATTTTATTAGTAAACTGTAAGTTCACTTTTAGTATAGTTGCAGTACAAACTAAACATTTTGATGTAAACTAGTTGTGTACTCAAAGTTTACTACTGTTATACTTAAAAGTATACTTTTATATACTAGAAAGTGGGCCAATTTAGTCCCAAGGAGTATTGAAATAGTACACTTACAAGTATACTACTAGTACACTGATATTTGTATACTTACTACATAAAGTATACTTAAAAATATACTTGAACTTTACTTAAGTATACTTACTAAAATAAACTTGAAGTATACTACTTTTTGGTAAGGGCAGTATTCATCTGACTCATTAAAAAATGAAAATGACACTCTGTCCACTCCATTTAAAATAAAAAGTTGGTAAATCTTAGGGTTTTTGAAGGTAATTCAAGTGTCTGGAACACGAACGCTCAGATTTCAAAACTAAGCCACAGTGGCCACAACGACACAGTATCTGGACACTTACTTAAAATTCATTTTATTTGCTTATATAAACACATGTCAAACCAAGTAGCAACAGCAAACAAATGATGCTGGACTTTTTTATTTTAATCAAAACTAACTTTGCTTGCCTGAGCCTCTGAATATTTTTTTTTTAAATGACATTTAACTAAGTGGTGTTACGATGATTTTTAGTGGATATTTGAAGCCCGTTTTTCTCAAGTTCATACAGATGAACGTGTCCAAATACGTTTTGTTTTATAATTTCAAACTTTATTTTATTTTGTTTATTGATTTTTTTATTTTATTGAAATGGTTCAAATTAAAAGTGTGTTTGCACTATATTTAACTTTTACGTATTACTTATGACTCGCAAATGTCGGTAGGATGAATGTGATAACGACTGACAATAATTCGTCAGCCAAAAATATTTTAAAACAAAATTCAACAGCATAAAGAACATAAGACGGACTTACCAGGTCGATCCACAGCTTGTTTTAATTAAAGCTCCAAGCTAAAGTGCATCTCCGTGGTCTAAACATGAACTTTCCGGTTTCAGACATCTGTGACCAGCCAGAGCAACACGCTGTCCAGTTTTTGCACGGTGTCGAACCTTGCCCTGAAGTTGTTGCGAAGTGACCCAACCACAAAGACTGAGTGCATTTCAGTAAAGGACACTCCCGTATTTGTTTAAATTAATGTTAAAGGAGACGCTCGTGGAAATGCCTATTTGGTGGTGACCAGATTTCTGAAATGTACCTTGTTCAATGCTCAAGAAATATCACTTGTTAAATCGAATAACTTTACATAAACAAAATAAGATGAAACAAACATTTTATCATTTTCTAATTGTATTTAATACAGTAGCTACGACTTTTTTCTTATTTTTTAATGTTTGTGCTATTAGAAGTGATTTTGGCTATGCCTAAATAGGCTTATTTGCATTTCAGACTCATTTTGTTTCTGCGAGTTTAATTCTTGATGTCTCGGTTTAATTTTTTATTCATATTGGGGTGTAATATCATCCGCGTGGACGTGGAATTCCAATGTATTGCCAATGTGCGAGACTTCCGATTCATTAGTAAACAACTAGAAGTGAACGATATTTGTGCTACAAACGAATGTGTCTATGAATACGATGGTAGATTAAAATGATTTGATAAAAAATACCAGTTAACTTAGCAGCATCAAGCAGCATAACGGACTGTTTTGGTACAGCTAAAATAACTGGAAGCTAATGACACCGGAAGTCTTGCACATTCAAGTGCTAAATGACCGCTCTCGTGCTTACTTTAAAAATAAGTTGGATCGTTAAGGTAGGCCTGGGCGGGTGGATGTTTGTGGAAAAGCACTGTGTTCAGACCCTGTTATCCTAGTGTAAACAAGCTTGTCCCCACTTCTGGCCCCGCTAAATTTGAAATCGTAGTAACGTTATTCACTATTCACCATGCCAAACAACTGGGTGCAGTGCGCGTTTGTCCTGTGGTGGTAGTGATGGAAAAAAAGTGATTATGCCCTAATCTTTTAAACTCGGTGTAGAAGAACGAATATGGTTATATAGTTATAGTATATCAAGTTTAAAGAAGAGTGCCTAGTTGTGTGTGTTACATCATCAAACAAATAAGAGAACTTAAAATCGTTTTAGCATATCTGGAGATTGCAGAGTGAAGTCCTAGCCCCTGCTGTTTATATAGCATATACAAACAGTATTACTTTCATTTAACATGAAGAGTTAGTATGTGACTACCTTGAAACGGATAACGGAGTATCTTGATAATAGTGCTCATCGCTCCTCCTGCTGTTCTTTGCTGAATTAACGACACACGACTATGTAATCAATGTAGCCTGCAGCCCCCTCTGTTGGTGAAAATGACCACTACACGATTGATCTGACAATTGAAATGCTGTCTTGGGAGCGCTTCGAAACAGTGACTCATTTTGCGACGCAATGGTTTAACTGATTCGGAGTTACATACATATATATATATATATATATATATATATATATATGCAGTGCCTGGGTTTTGTGGGGTATGAACGGGCTGTAAAACAAAGACTGTGAGTAACCAATCAGTTGCTGATAGCCACTTACTTTTATAGTATGGATAAAAAAATTCTATGGACCTCTGTGAGGACCAGAAACCTATGAAAAGATGACAGAATATTCATTTC
>NW_015626034.1:1582565-1593534 GCF_001515625.1 Sinocyclocheilus rhinocerous | reverse complement strand
TTAAAGGGGTCATATGATGGGATTTCATTTTTTCCTTTCTCTTTGGAGTGTTACAAGCTCTTGGTGCATAAAGAAGATCTGTAAAGTTGCAAAGACTAAAGTCTCAAATCCAAAGAGATATTCTTTATAAAAGTTAAGAGTCAGCCACACCCCCCTAAAACGGCTCGTTCGAACACGCCCCCACATATCTACCTCACTATGTGGGAAGATTTGCATAACGCCGCCCAAATGTTCACGCAAAGAAAGAAGGCGTAACTTTTATTCTCACTGTAGTATTGTTGCCGCTGCCGCCATGTCCTGAAGACGCTGTGTGCTTCGTTGTGAAAGCGAAGCTACTTTGTTTGGTCTTCCAAAAGAGGATGATATCCGCTTCGTCATGCCTAGAGCTGATCTGTGCTGGTCGCTGAGGGAATACATCAATTTATTGCTGTGGATCGCCGGATTGGCTTTCACCGTTTTCACCGCTCCTTTGCCGGGACCGCCGTTCTCGACCCCGCCGCCTCAGCTCACTCTTGCCCGGCTTCAGCTCAGGCTAAGCCGGGGCTTTCGCTCATGCTAGGCCGCTGTGTTTTTCGTTGTGAAAGCGAAACTACTTTGTTTGGTCTTCCAAAAGAGGACGATATCCGCTTCGTCATGCCTAGAGCTGATCTGTGCTGGTCGCTGAGGGAATACTTCAACTTAGTGCTGTGGATCGCCGGCACATTTTATGGAGGACTGTTTACTGATCCTGGGAGAGTTACGTTAGACTAAAATGGCGGCAGTTCTGACTCACGTAAGTACGTTTTCTTTTTTCATTTGCCACTGATGATTCAAACGCGAGTTTTGAGCAGTGTAGAATAGCATTTGTTGTTTGTCATTTCTCTGATCACAAATGCAGACATGGTTTTATGTTTACGCGGCGCGATGCAATGCAACGCAACGTGTAAAAAGACAGTATAAGTCATTATAATCTGTAATTATGTCCCCACTGGATGCAACAAATGCCTGGTTTGTAATGGGTTTTAATGTTTTTG
The DNA here is from genome assembly GCF_001515625.1 of Sinocyclocheilus rhinocerous. Lineage (NCBI taxonomy): Eukaryota > Metazoa > Chordata > Actinopteri > Cypriniformes > Cyprinidae > Sinocyclocheilus > Sinocyclocheilus rhinocerous. The sequence continues at coordinate 1,592,521 of NW_015626034.1, read as the reverse complement.
TGCTCCGGCTGGGACACGCCATCACAGTATGTGAGGGGCGTAACATTTCCGTCTCACGCTTGAGGCTAAAATGCCGGCAGTTCTGACTCACGTAAGTACGTTTTCTTTTATCATTTGCCACTGATGATTCAAACGCGAGTTTTGGGCAGTGTGGATTAACGTTAGCACTTGTTGTTTGTCATTTCTCTGATCACAAATGCAGACAGGGTTTTATGTTTACGCGGCGCAATGCAACGCAGCGTGTAAAAAGACAGTATAAGTCATTATAATTTGTAATTATGTCCCCACTGGATGCAACGAATGCCTCGTTTGTAATGGGTTTTAAGGTTTATGTCTCGTCGCTCCGGCCTGACACGGCATCAACAGTATGTGAGGGGCGTAACATTTCCGTCTCATGCTTGAGGTATTCGGCCAATCACAACGCACTGGATAGCTGGCCAATCACAGCACACCTCGCTTTTTCAGATCGATGAGCTTTGTAAAAATCGACGCGTTTCAAAAAGGCGGGGCATAGAGGAGAAACAATAATGTACAGTATGTGGAAAATAATGTGTTTTTTTAACTTTAAACCGCATAAACACATTTCATTACACCAAATACACAAAATAATGTTCTTTTTAGCAGCATCATATGACCCCTTTAAAAATAAGTTGGATCGTTAAGGTAGGCCTGGGCGGGTGGATGTTTGTGGAAAAGCACTGTGTTCAGACCCTGTTATCCTAGTGTAAACAAGCTTGTCCCCACTTCTGGCCCCGCTAAATTTGAAATCGTAGTAACGTTATTCACTATTCACCATGCCAAACAACTGGGTGCAGTGCGCGTTTGTCCTGTGGTGGTAGTGATGGAAAAAAAGTGATTATGCCCTAATCTGGTGTAGAAGGTGTAGAAGAACGAATATGGTTATATAGTTATAGTATATCAAGTTTAAAGAAGAGTGCCTTGTTACATCAGTTACATCATCAAACAAATAAGAGAACTTAAAATCGTTTTAGCATATCTGGAGATTGCAGAGTGAAGTCCTAGCCCCTGCTGTTTATATAGCATATACAAACAGTATTACTTTGATTTAACATGAAGAGTTAGTATGTGACTACCTTGAAACGGATAACGGAGTATCTTGATAAATGATGATAATAGTGCTCATCGCTCCTCCTGCTGTTCTTTGCTGAATTAACGACACACGACTATGTAATCAATGTAGCCTGCAGCCCCCTCTGTTGGTGAAAATGACCACTACACGATTGATCTGACAATTGAAATGCTGTCTTGGGAGCGCTTCGAAACAGTGACTCATTTTGCGACGCAATGGTTTAACTGATTCGGAGTTTCAAAAAGCTCCGTTGATCCTGTAAATGTTCTTGCTCACTTTCCTATATAATTTATTCGTTTTGGATAACCCTTGAAATTAAATAATTAATCGGCCTAATGTTTTTTTTTTAAAAATTGTGATCATGTTAAATAGCCTACAGTTTCAGTCATATTAAAAACATTTTGTGACATGACACACATTATCTGGTACTTAAAATCAGAAGACTGAATCCCGACTGACAGAGGAGGAGCTGGGGATGGAGGAGGGTAATTAGCTATTGAGCAATGCGAAAACTGCTGATAATACTGAGGGACCTTATATATGAATGCTTAGATAGGTGTCGTATTCCTATAGGTAGATGGGGATCAGCTGAGGGTCAGCTGATGCGAGCTTGACTAACGCGACCTGCCAGAACTAACGCTATGCTAGATTTTTGGGCGATCTAGCTCTTTATTACCCAACAAACATTGTTTTTTTTTTGTTTTTTTGCAATAACCAAAAACCCAACTAAATACAAAATATTTCCATTCCTGACCCAACTACTCCAAGACTGTAGTAAATTTAAAAAGTCTAAATAGTTAAATACATTTAATACTTTTTTTTTTTTTTTGAAATGCCTTTTTGTTGGAGGCTGCCTTTGTCTTTGCTTGTGTTATTTAGTGTGGTCAAGCACAGTCTACCTTCATAAGAAAGATCATTGTATCAGTTTAGGCTCATTATATTTTAGAATATATTACTCTGTATAACATTTATAACGTACAGGCAGATTATGATTTTTGGTGGTTTTTTTTTTTTTTTAGGATTTTGAAGGTGAAAAACAAAATTATGACAAAATGATGATTGTGCACTATTTCTACATCACTAATCAAATAAGCAGATGTGTGACTGATCATGTGACTTCCTTTATACAGCCAGTCAGATGTTCTTGTTTTCGACTGAATCGTTCCCTAGCTGGAAAACATGATCGTCAGGTTTTACACAAACTTCAGGAGTTCATTCGGCTCGAGTGCTGCCGTTATTAAAACCAAACCAAATACTACAATTCTAGCAAACAGACATTAAACAACATACACAGTAGCATCTAAATGCAATACTCTTGATGACACAGTGTTTCTGCATTCATAGACATTCATAAGCACAGACAGAGAACACTATCAAAATATATTTTATTCTGGACTTTTCATTTGATCTGACTCAAATCACAACAGTCAAATCAACATCGCAGTGAGTGATTTCTGCTAGAGAGTGAGCGAAACAGGAAAAAGAACTAAAAAAAAAAAGAAAGATTTAAACTAGATTAAAGATGACCTAAAGTGAGACAAAAATCACTGAACAAGTATTTACATGGTCCAAGATGTTTTGATATGCCCATGTACGTGCTTTTGCTTCGAGCTAAAAACAACATTAGAATTACAAAAGATTTGAAAGTACAAAATTTCAAAGGACCGTGGACACAGCAAGCAGAGTGCTAGGCTTTGAGGACACTGAGCACACTGTAACAAGTATATCTCTTTCAAATTAAAACATTATAAAATACCATTCCACTGTCATAGACAATATAATAAATAACGTCTTTTCGTACAATCTACTTGTTGATTATATTAGAGCAAGCTTCAAAATACTCATCTTTAAAAAAGGGGGGAAAGAAAAATCAGGACATTTTGATACGTTTAGGAGGGGATGCAGATTATACTTGATCCGTGGGAAGAAAAAGGCATTTGTTAGCATTTTGGACTACACTTATAAAAAATTAAAAAATAAACACTGTTACATAGGTCTAAACCAGCTGCCTCACCCTCTAATAATCATCAGAAGATCTGGTTCATTCAAGTAAATGTTTAATGTCACTCAAGTAATTTCAGTCCAAAGGATAAAAAAATCTTTTAAGTGCTCATTGGATTTCATGGGAGTACGTGCTGTAAAGTGCTGAGAGGCGACATGAGTGTGCTGGATAAAAGCTGCTTCTCTGGACTATGCCTTTCTAATGGTATTTTATAAAGACACGTGACAGCGTCTAGCGAACTCTAAATCAATGTGCCATCACCTGAAGAAACCAGGCTGTGAGAAATCCCAAACATCAATGGAGTTTACGTTAAAATCCATCCTTTACAACAGTAGCATGTAATAGTAAAAACACCTGTGGTCACGTTTACGTTTTTCCACGTCAGTTTCTGTTCACACCCATACCATCACCGCGCATCGTTTTACAAAAGAAAATAGTGAGCAAAATGGGCGAAAACGGCACCACCTCAGCCTGGACTTTGAACTATTACTCTACCACTGCCTGACTGGAACTGAATAAAAATCGCACCGACCCATAATTCTGTCACTCAGACTACAGCTGTTACAGTCACACACACATACCCATTCACTGCAGCACTGAAAGAGTAATGACCAGACCGGATCAGTCAGAGCTCGGACCTCTATAGCAAAGCAGGAAATGACAGCACGACGCAACACTAAAGAAAGAACATTAAATCGGAGGAACAAATCTCGGCAATAAACATTTTTATGTGAGCCGTCATGTTAAATACCAAATGCAGGAGGACAATCACGAACTCCCAAAAAAAGGAATTAATAACCTGATAGCTATGTTTTCTGTAACAGCGAGAGTGAATGTGCCGTTGCGTTTTTTTAGGGTGGGCCTAACGGATATTTTAAACGTACAGGCTTCACCTATGAGTTTCACCCATTCATGCACTGCAAGTTCGGTTTTGTCTTGCCACAAAGTTGCATAGGTTGTATAAAATAACACAGGGCATTCGTTTTAGAAAATATAGTTGAGTAATTTAATAGGATTTCTGTACTCTTATAACTTTGTATATAAAAAAAAAAAAAAAGTTTGGCACCAAAAAAAAAAAAATTCCTTGAGCATTTTTGGAGAACAGTTCCAAAAGTCGCAGAGCCACTAAACATACAGTGCCAATACTCTGAATTGTCAATATCACGTGGCCACGAGTTGGCCATATTCAACCGCTCTGCTCTTTAGCTCATGCAGTTACACCTAAACAGTCACTGAAGTGCTGACGTGTGCAATATGCGCACGACAGCGGCGTGGACCTCGGCCCTCTGGGTTTGGAATGATGAACACAGGAACTAATGAGGTGTGTGTGCATATGCGGTGTATTTCTCTTGTTTCCAGTGTGTCTGTGTATAACAGTTCTCTGGCACGCTGATTTTGTGTGTGTGGTAAGCGTCACGGGTCCGTGTTGTGATGGATCTGAGGGGCCGTTGGTCTGGGCTGCGAGTCTGGTGCTACAGCAGTGGATGATGGGCCAGGGACAGTCGGTAAATTTGGCTATGCACACATTCATAGTCGGTCCATGGCTTCCCAGCGGCAGCGTCATTTCCTTAGGTCTAATACACAAACCTGAGAAAAGGAATAAAAGTTATGAGTTAGGGGCACTTTTTGGCCAAATTTGTGATTATTATGGAAACTTGTTTCCACCATGGGATTAAAAAAAAGGTAATAAAACTCGTTATTGCGATTTTACATCTCAAAATTGTAACTTTCCTCACAAATCTTTTTTTGTTTTGTTTATGGCACAGAATAACTGACTTTTTCTCTCACAATTATGACTTTTTTCCGTACTATTTTAATGTCTATTTTAATAGACATTTTTCCTGAACACGGAAGCCACGCCTGACTCTTAACCGGAAGGATGCTTTGCATTTCCGGTCTCCAGTGTTTCTAGTCAAATTAGTGTATATTCCGAGCTGATAATCTAATGTTAAACCTATTAAAATGTTTTTAAAAAAGCACATGGCTCCATAGCGCCATCACTTTACAGTGTCACAATGACCATCATTTGTCAGTGCCTCACTCCTCAACGTTTAATGAGTGTGTAATCGTGTCGAAGCTGCTGCCGAAGTTAGCTTCGAACCCGCAACCTTTGGGTTACGAGTCCGACTCTCTAACCATTAGACTTCCCCACACGACTTCCCAACAGATGGGCACTATTTGAATGGGTTCCTATGGAGAACGAAACTGAAGAGCATCCAATTGGAAGTTAGAATTCGTTATGGTGGCGTTCATCGTTTACTCAGGAAAAAGGTCTATACAGTGGTGGAAATATCTTCCACAGATTATGTATTTATGGCTATAAAAGAAAAAAATATTAAGCAGTATTGCTAAAAAAAGAAAAAAAGAAAAAAAAAGAAATCACTATTGTAATGTTTTGCTGTCAAATAAAAATGTAGTATTTAAATATTACAATTATAATATAATAGGATTAAAAATAGGATTAATAAAATGTTATTTAACCATTAAAAAGGAGTCCAGAAAAATTAAAATGGAATTTGGGAAAAAATAAAACGGATTTCATAGGGCCCTACTTTTATGCTTCTCATTACAAGTATGGAAGGATGGCTGGCACATGTTGTTTTCTCAAATGCATGTAAAAGTGACCAAACTCAGGATAAAAAAAAAAATGCAGAGATGTAGTTTGGGTGGAGCAGCATTTACTGTGAACTAAGCTATACTGACAACACCGGTGAATAATGAACTGCTCACGTGTAAGAAGGCTCTGAATCATGATTTTGGTTTTATTTTAATTAATCGTGCAGCCCTACTTAAAACTATAATGGCTTTCAAACAGATTCAGGACATTTAAGTGACTTTGCTTTGCAACACAGAAACTCACCGATCCATCTGATGCACTTGCGCCCACTTTGTCTCCAGTGGAGTTCCAGCATACTTCAAAAATCCCCCCCGTCCCTCTGTAGCTGTTGACTAAAGCACCACTCTGTAAGGAGGAAAATGAAACTCAAGTTAAAAACACTAATCATAGTGACAGATCAATATGTCAGCCAGGCCAGTTAATGGCCAGCAGATGAAAACTGTATCGATGATTAATGTAAAGGCCCGTTCACACCAAGAACGATAAATATAAAGATAAGGATATTAGCCTCCACACCAGCAAACGATACCTTCTGTTTATTCGAAGCGCACGCTCGTCTGCCGCTTTAAATTCTCAACCTCGTGACAGCAGGATTAATTCTGATTGGCTATCAATATTTTTATCGTTCATCAGCTGGAAAAAAATGTTCTGAAAGTGATTCCAATGATATTGTTTCTCTGTGCCTTTATCGTTATAGGTGTGGTGTGGGGACTCTGCTATTCTATAATATTGAGAACGATTTTAAGAACATAGTTATCGTCCTTGGTGTGAACGGGGCTTAAGTCTGATACTCTTAAGTATATTTATCAAAACACTTGATAGACTGGTCTTATGCCTAAACATCTAAATTAGGGTATACATGGCTAAACTGATGTTGCCACTTGGAAGGTAGAACATTTTAAAAATGAATATTAAAAACAATAAAATATGGGGAAAAAAATAAATAATTTATTCACAAAACTAAAATGAAAATAAAAATGAGTGCTGTCAAACGATTAATCGCGATTAATCGCATCCAAAATAAACATTTTTGTTTACATAATAAATGTGTGTACTGTGTATATTTATTATGTATATATAAAGACACACATACAGCATATGTTTTGAAATATTTACAAGTATATATTTATATTCATATAATTGATGTTACATATATAAACGTAGCATATTTTTCTTACACACACATATACTATGTAAACAAAAACTTTTATTTTGGATGCGATTAATCACGATTAATCATTTGACAGCACTAATAAAAATGAAATGGATGAGTTAGATGTGATTGTGAAGGAAATCCTGGATGGTCAGTATTAGGGACAAAGGGTATAATGGCATTTGCATCGTTATATTATCCAGGGTTTTTAAACCATTTTTAAGAAAATGGATGAGTCAAAAGTATTAATTAGTATATTAAACAATTACTATCAATAAATTATTATATCAATTAAATAACAAATGAGGGGTGTGTGATATTGACAAAAAAATTATATCTCGATAATTTTCTGGGATTTTATCGATAACGATAATTAGACAATATTTTGCTATAGAGTGTGTTATTGTGCTATATCTTTTCAAAGATTCCTAAATGCATCTACTTTCTGAAGGCCAAATAAAGTGCTTTTGCTTTCGCACTGAAACACACAGCGTCTCCCTGACATGGCTGCTTTAACACTAACTGCGGTTACTGAAACCATGCCTTCTTTCTTTGCGTGCACATTTGGGCTGCATTATGCTAATATTTCCACATAGTGAGGTAGATATGTGGGGGCGTGTTAGAACGAGCCGTTTTAGGGGGGCGTGGCAGAGTCTTAACTTTGATAAAGAATATCTCTTTGGTTTTGAGACTTTAGTCTTTGCAACTTCAGGGATCTTATCTATGCACAATCAGCTTGTAACACTCCAAAGAGAAAGGAAAACTTGAAATCGCATCATATGACCCCTTTAATATTCACTTCTTGTTTATTGAACTTGTAAGAAATCAATATCACATTTGTAATCATGCTGACTTTTGGAGAAAAAAAACGCACTCTTCGTGTGATATTAACTATAGGAAATGATATAAATATATACATTTTCTGCCACATATCTTGAATTATGTGATAATTCTAAATGCATGTTAATAGACTGATTAATGCAGTGAAAGAACACAAATGTGCACGCGCACTCACTAGTCTAACCTGCTAGACTTCAAGTAATGTATGCGTGCATTCTGTAGGTGTTTTGTTTGCTTTTCGCGATATTCTCGATAATATCAAGTCGCACATCTTTAAAACAACAATTACGATATTATCGCAGACCATACATATCGCACACCCCTATACTGTTTAGATTTTTATAATGCATTGTCTTCTTATCGATCCACCAGTTCACATTTAAAGCTCTGCGTGTTTGCAGGGACACAAAGCAGCACAGCACCAGACTCTGAACGTGCAGCGCTAATGAAATCATAGCCTTTTGAAGTTTAATCGTCACATTCAGCCATATCGCAATTCTGGTCTTTCCGTCCCCAAATTTAAGACCCCTTGAAATCATAATTAAAACTTTCTTGTACAATTTAAGACTTTTTAAGGCCTTAAATTTGATACAACTAAATTTAAGACTTTTTAAGACTTTTTTAAGACCCGCGGAAACCCTGATTATCTGTTATCATTTTATATTATTAATATTGGACAGTATTAGACATTTTTCTTTCTTTCTTGTACCAGTCAACAATGGATATTTAATAATTCACAATGATTTCTACAATTTTTACAATTAGATTTCCTTTGACGTCTTCTAATTGTCATATATAATTAACTCTTTCCCCGCCATTGACGAGTTATCTCGTCTTTTAGAAGACAACGCTTCCCTGCCAGTTCACTACGGCTTTTCGTGTTTTCACTGTTATACACTAGGGGGCGCTATTACACATCTTCTGAATGAGTACAAAACCTCCAGAACAAAAACACACGTGAACAGGACGGAGAAACGAGCGATCTCTTATGTAAACAGATGCATATGAAAAATAATGCGATCATCAGCAATGGCAGCATATAAATGAAAACTTTAAAATGTTGAAAATGTTGATCCAGGAAGTGGTATATGTCTGTGCAAGCTTTGGAGGTGTTGATAGAAGCGATTTACTGGATTTATGCTTTGATAATCGTACTGAATATTACCCAGATGTAGTTTTTGATAAAAATTTGATTTTCTCACCTTTTTGCTCAAAATTATGCATTTTTATGAAACTTACCTATATTCAAGTGTTGATAAAAAAAGAATGCTTTAAGCTAGAATAAAACGGATTTTTTTGTTTGACGTGTGTGCTGCATAATAAAGAGTGCGCGCCTCTCACTCTACGCTGGTTGCTATTTGATCGCGTCATATCATTGTTCGGTACAATTTATTCGGTCTTTTCGCTTATGCTATTTTCAGCCGAATAATTTTGGTTGCCGAACATTCGGTGCATCCCTAAATATTTTTATTCAAGAAGGATGCATTAAATTTATCAAAAGTGACAAAAGACATTTAAAATCATTCTCTTCACAAAACTGCGTCTAATAAAATGAAGACTTTAATATTCTCATGTGAATATGTAATGAGTATTAGTTTGTTAAAGAGCCTACAGTACCTGTGTGTTCCAGATATGGACACACTTGTCGAATGAACCGCTGGCCAGGTGCCGCCCATCTGGGCTGAATGCCACACTGTAGACAGGCTCCTGGTGTTTGGTCAGTGTGTGGATGCAGGCGCCACGCTCCGCGTCCCACAGACGCACCGTTGAATCAAACGACGCACTTTAGGCAGAAAATAAGAAAACAGCTACTCAATGTGTATAATATATAAAAGTTCTAAACTGAAAATAGATACAGATTTTAAATTTAGCCAATCAATCAAAATTATATTTAAAAAGGAAGGCTTTCCAAATGAAGAGTGATGGTGATGATATATATGATCATATTACCCCAATTCTACAATCTCTGCACTGGCTACCTATTAACTTCCGTATCAGTTACAAAATATTATTACTTACCTACAAGGCCCTTAATTGTTTAGCTCCTGCGTACCTAACTAGTCCTCTACCACGCTACAATCCATCACACTCCCTAAAGTCGCAAAACTCTGGACTTTTGGTAGTACCTAGGATAGCAAAGTCCCCTAAAGGAGGTAGAGCTTTTTCGCATTTGGCTCCCAAATTCTGGAATAGCCTTCCTGATAACGTTCGGGGTTCAGACACACTCTCTCTGTTTAAATCTAGATTAAAGACA
>NW_015626034.1:1570108-1582362 GCF_001515625.1 Sinocyclocheilus rhinocerous | reverse complement strand
GATGATGCCAACCCTGAAACAACATAAACTACCAAATTTTGCTACAAGTTTGATTGCAACATATAATCATTGCTGTTCATAGTGTTCATTGTCTGTTTGATTACGTCATTAACTAATGCGCGCCTATGTTCTACGTTGGCCGGCCGCGAACAACTTGACCCCACCCACAAACACATCAATTCTACTGACAACTGCTTCTCTAATCTCGGCGAGTTCAACGCGGGATTCACAAAACGCTTGCTGCTGAAAGATGGATCAGTATCCTGTTTATTTGGACCAGTTGCTCCACTGAATCACAACCTGTAAGTATGATAAATAATAGATGTTTATATTTTCTATAGAGCATTCAAAATACAGTTGAAATTTGGCGTATCGTTTCCGAAACGCGCTGTACGCCGTAGACCAATCACAACAGACTAGGCCATCTGACCAATCAGAGCAGAGCAGGCTCACGGAAAGGAGGGGTTTAGAGAGACTGAATCTTTGAACTACTTCGAACGAATCGTTTTGAGAATCGCTGGAAAATGAGGTGATATTAAATGCATATTTTGAGAAAACGAAATATTTTTTTGACCTTGCATGCATGTAATCCTATTGTAGGAGACTTTAAATAGATTACATTTTAGGAACCATAAAAATGGCATAATAGGGGCACTTTAATGCAAACACATTATTAAAAAGCTAAATCATCAAAAGAGAAATGGCTGGTTGGCTGTATCTCACCTTTAGGGTCATGTCATCAGAGCAGGAGGCCAAGAGATTTCCTGTTGGATCCCATTTGATTGCATTGACTTCATTCTGAGGATAAAGGAGTGCAAATCATCAGTGATGTAATCAGTTAGGATGCTTAACCCTAAAATGTTGTATCTATCATATTTGGTGCATATTTGCTTATTCATGATCCTCAGGAAAAAGGACTTCTAATTTTCAACAACAACAACAAAAACCCCTGCTGATTTTGTAATGGCAAGAACAAATGTTATATTGTTACTGAGATTACAGATGAATAAAAGAGTTCTAGCTCAAACAGCAGAGCATGGTGCTAGCAATGCTGATATCATGGGCTTGATTCCCACATAATGCCTGAACTTTAAATGTGTCGTCTGCATGCAGCGCAAGTCGCTTTGGATAAAAGTGCCTGCCAAATGCAGAAATTTGGATTTGTTTACTAAATATTTCGTACATGAGACAAACTAAAAACAAAATTGAAAATGTCTATTCAAAATGATACAGCAGGTATTTGAGGTACATGTATTTCAATCATCATTGTTACGCATTTTCAACCATAATAAAAATGAACATTCAATCACTAATTAAAACAATTGAAAACTTTAAGATCATTTTATTAAGATATATTTACAGGGATAGATAATTATATCCATGTTTTTTTATATACACAGCCTGTTCTGTAACAATGTTTTTGCCACTATAATTTTATTTATTCACAATCTATTTTATGTCTGTGTAAATTATATTACATTAGATTAAATATTAATAATAATAAATATATTTATACATTTATTTATATAAATTTTTTTTTTTTCCCTTTGTTGGCATTGAAACTTTGTTTTTGATTGTTCAAAAGACAGTTTGATAAAAAAAACTATTTGATTAAAAAAAGTGGTATTTCTGACTTCATATTTAATTCTTTACAGGGTCAAAATATCACCTTTTAGGGTTTCTGGGAGACCAGTCTGCACCAAGAGCTTGTAACACTCCAAAGAGAAAGGAAAAAATGAAATCGCATCATATGACCCCTTTAACAAGAGAATATATGCAATAGTAGAATATCTAATGTAAGTGGCTTACTGTGTGGCCCTGGAATGTTTTGACTGGTCTGTCCTGGCCCAGTTTACACACGTGAATGCACATGTCCGTGCTGCAGGAGGCAAACGTGTTGTTGCTCTGCCAGTCCACGTCCAGAGCCGGAGCTGCAGGTGGCAAATGCAAATTACATAATTCATGACCATTCTTTTGAAACTAGCTAATGTACAACCGGCACATTTGGGTGACAAGGAAAAAGTTTTCTAAATTGAAACCAAAAGTAGATTTCTATCTATAATAAAGAACCCTTCTCAGTGGGCATTAAAAAAAGAATCCCACAGCTAATCGCTATACCGAAGATTCTGCAGTTCACATCACAAACAATACAGCTGAGAAAACCTGCCATGCATATGTTCATTAATGTGCATTAATTAGTGAATTTAACAAAGAGTTTTCCCTCAGTTTTCAACTGGATTAGCAATAATGTGAAGGTCAGCTTTGGATAAATGAATGTCCTGCTTGTGGTGATTTTTGTTACTCACCTGAATGGAATGGAAACTGCTGTTTGGCCTCTCCCGTGTGTGCATCCCAAATAATGGTGGTCTGAAAGGTGCAGATTCACATTAGCATCTCAACCTCACCACATCATCTTATTTTGACAGTATATGATAATCACATAAGATTATACTGTACCTTATCAACACCAGCGCTGAGGATAAAATTTCCTTTCTTGTTCCACTTTAAAGCAAATATGGGACCTTTGTGCTGCCCCAGTGTACTGGCAAGATTACCTGACAGTTATGGGACACTTGTTAGATAAACAGGATTTTGTAATTGATGATGTAATGATTTGTAAGTTAACAAAGCTCACCATCTTTAGTCCATATCCTGGCAAAGCCATCATAGGATCCTGTGGCGAGAAGTGTACCTTCACTCTGTCCAACACGAGACAGAAAAATATGAATTTGAGTAATTTGTTCTTTGTATGATGTGTGTGGAATAAAGAAAGAGGCTCAGATGCAAAAGTTGCATGCAGGGTTACTGCAGTTCATAAGCGCTAGTCCCAGCACTCACATTCCAGTCCAGTGAGGTGACGTCTTTGTTACTGGGTACATCCTGCCCCCCCTCCCGAATGCAGTGCCGCAGCACCAGCTGAGTGGATCCTCCCGCGCTGTTCTCACTCAGGTTCCAGATCCGTGCGGTTGAGTCTCCAGAGCTGATGGCAACAACAAAACACAGAGATGAATTCCCATTCAAAAAGTACAGGACATTAAAGGGTCATGAAACCCCAGACTACTTTTTCTGAGATTTTAGCAGAGGTGTTTGTGTTGCACATCATAGAAGACAATGTTAGCATCCGATAATTTTAACTGTTGGAGAAAATTGGTTAATTTTAAGCTTTTTTGCGCTATTTTCATCTTCCGGGTTTAAAACCTACATCGTGTTGACGTCACAATTTGTGAGGTGGCAATGGACTATAGTACATCAATGACACGCCGGTGTCTATTAAATTATTCATGAGACTGCGTGTTCTTATTCTTCTTTTGGAAGGCCAAACAAAGTAGTTTCGCTTTCACAACGAAACACAATGTCACACACGGCGGGCTAGAGTGAGCAGAGGCCGGCGGCTAAAGTGAGCGGAGGCCGGCTTGAGTGAGCGGCGGCGGGCGGGCAACCACATGTGGCGACCCAGGGCTGGACTCCGATCCGGCGATCCACAGCGCGAAGTTGATGTATTTCCTCAGCAACCAGCACGGATCCGCTCCAGGCATGACGAAGCGGATATCGTCCTCTTTTGGAAGGCCAAACAAAGTAGTTTCGCTTTCACAACGAGAAACACAGTGTCCTCACGACATGGCAGCGGCGGCAGCAACAGTACTACAGCGAGACCTTTAACTCGATGGGAGCGAAATGAAACTGTCAGACGAAGCTGTGTGTGTTGTCTGTCTCCCCGCTTCCACCTCCACTCCGCTGCGCACCACGCCCACTTTTTTTAGCATTTTTTAAAACTGTGGTGAGAACTAACCAGTGCTGAAGCGGGGGGGGTTTCATGACCCTTTAAGCTAAGACATGCAAAACAATAACTGGACTTCTGTCATGACAACTCTCAGGAAGTTTAGCACGGTAATGTGCATGGCAATGTTAATGTGTTTGGTCTTGGTGGAATAGATCTGCTACACTGCTGCTGCTGCAGAGCAAATACAGAGACTTGCTACAGCCAATACATGCGCAGACATGCTGTACAGAGCATGTAAGAAATACTGCTGCTGCACATATAAAATGACCTTTAAATACAACATACATGAATTACCCTGTAGCAGATCTACACAGGTGGAGCTGGGGATGGAGGAGGGTTTCTGAAGCGCACTACAACTTCTACAGCAAGCTCTAGCCAAGTATTTGAATGTTGTGCAGCAAGCTCATTGGTTGCTGATGCGAAAGAAATCAGTCAGCTACGCCATGAGAAAAATGGTGTCATTATATCAGATTGAGATAGAAACTATCATCCTGCAACCATTTCATGACAGAACTTTGAATTAAAATTCAGTTTGAGAAAATAAACTGTGGCTTTGGCTTAATACCGACCCAGACGCCAGCAGCTCACTGACAGGGTTCCAAGCACAGATGAAGACCTCAGACTCATGGCCCCGCAGCACCATGGCTTCACTGGCTGGGATCTCCACTGCCCTGTCCACCTCCATCATGTCTGAGTGGTGATCTGTCAAAAGAAGAGGCATTATTAGGGGAGGGACAACAACAGTAGATTCTACAATGGATCACAATTCTCTCTTCTATGTTTCTGAGATAGTTTTTTTCTGTGTATGTGAGATGACACGTGTGTACACTAGAGACAGCTGTACTCTGTTTGCTGCCAATTATGCCCCAAAAGAAAATCATAGACTTTATTGCACAGTATATACATTGTGAGAAACTTTGCTTGAGCGTGTGAGGTTTCAGTGTTTTTCTTTCCAAATGCTCTACGAAGGCCTCTTTTATGCTGCTTGGAATGCAGTTATAATTTGATACACTAAGCTTACTTACTGACAGACATCTGCTTTCAAGTGCTCAAGTGCACTTTGTGTCTTTGTTCTGAAGTGAGTTTGCAGCATAAGGTTGTGTGTGACTTCATATAAGCAGTTATGTGATTGTGATTTTAATGTAAACACAGTCAGTTATGTCTTGTCAGTTAGGACAGGATACAACATTGATATGTTAAAATAGATTTGTGCATTAGTGTGACTACAGCCTATTAGTGTTGCAGCCGTCTATGACGTTAGCAGTAATAGTCAGACAGCAATAATGCTGAGAAAAAAAAAATTGTGCTTGTCTGGAAAAATTTAGATACTTAAAACACTCTCAGACACTGAAAACACATTTTGTTCATTGCTTGTAATGTGTTTCTTTGTTCCCCTTTATTTATACTTGCTTGTATGTTTTGAATCTTTATTTAGTTTAGTTAATAATTCTCAATTTTTTGATTTAATATTAATTTGTAATTATTTTTAAAAGCAATTTGAATTCTAAAAGTAATTTAATAAAACTGCACAAATAAATTTGATATTTCAAGTCTGTTATCTTCATGAATAATAATAAAAAGTAAGTTAAGAATTGTTTTAGAAATGGATCAGAATTGGAATGTGATTGTGAGGTGTTTAAAGATTCCCACCCCCAAACATCATTCATCCTAAAGACAACCAATGTGCTTTATTCATATATGTAACTGAACAGCCATGATGTTCTTTAAAAATGCACCTTTTTTTAACTTAAAAATTAGAACTAAACAAAAATAAGCTTGAGTTAGGTTATTAAAAAAAAAGAAAAAAAAAGAGAAGCTAAACAGAATAAAAAAAGAAAAAGAAAATAGCAATAACTAAAACTAAAATAAAAACTCAAAATCTAGCAAATACAAGCTAATCCAAAATATAAATAAATACTATAATAGTATAATCTCTAAAAAAAAAACACTGGTTATGGTCGGAAATGTCTATTCAGGAGTCAGGACAAACTGATGGTATATCAGCAAAAACCAGAGACAAGATGTTATTTAAACAGGTCACATGCTGTATTTGTCCAATACATTTTATCGATGCCACAAATATGCAAAGAACATTAATCTGGGGTTTACAAATGTACTGTGTGAAAACTCGCAACCTGACAATCCAGGATTAATTCCTAACCCAGGGTGAAAACAATAACCCAGGGTTGAGAATGACCAGGGGGTAATGGCTAATCATTAATAATTAATATTGTGAAAAGCCCTCACAAGGGTAGGTAAATGCTGACAATTTTTTTTTTGTGGTTTTTGGTCACAGGTTCAACCATGTTATGGACTAAATAGTATTCCTTATTGACAATTTCAACAGTTTTGACAAATAATGTAGGGTGTGAGCTTACTAGACAGCGTGTGAGATCCGTTCTCCTCTCCATTAGCCGTGTTCTCTCCGTTCTTTGCAGTGGCGGCCGCTGTGGTGCTGGAGGTGGCGGCAGCTTGCTGCTGAGCCAGCTTATCCTTATACACCTGCTGCCTCGTTTGCACCACGTCTGGCATCACTGCATCAATCAACGACAGCGACTCGATCGGTCGTCCATCAAACAGAGTACCGTCCTGTGACATGTTACACAACAGGTACAAGAAGGTTGAGTACATTTTTTCAGATTCAGTGCACCTTGCATAAGTAATGGACAAATTGCGAAATATCCATATCTGGTAGCGGTACCAGCGCTGACCTCATTGATGCTGACTTCAGCCTCCACATACTGCAGGCCTTTCTGGATGATGCAGATGAGGGCAGCAGGGGGCACCAGAGCTCCGTTGATGTTGGACTGGCTGATGTGGCTCTCTATGCCAAAGGTGAACGCTGAGTGGGAAAAGCCTGCAGGGGAAAGGAAGACAGCTCCTGTTACCATTTAGGAACAAGTATTTGTGAATAGTGAGGTCAAAATTATTGGTACTCTGGTTCCAAGTCAATAAAGAAACTGTAAAAATGTTACATAATCGATAACAGTCCTCCTGACCCAATTTTGTCAACTGACAGGCAGCTGATTTCAAACCAGGGTTATTCTCAATAACTAAAACTTAAAGCATAAAAACATTTGTTACTTGAAACTAAATAATAACTGAAATTAAATTACTAAAATTACTACATAAACAGTTAACTTGTTTTATTCTAGCTAGCTGCAAAGGCAATATATTTTTTATTTTTGCTTGAGGTGCTAAAATAACTAAATCGAATAAATAAAAACTATTTAGACATTTAAAAAAAACTAATGAAAAACCATCAAAATTACTGTAACTAAAATTAAAGTGACAGAAAACAAAAAAACTACAATAGTAAATCAATGATAATAAACACTTATAAATAAAACTCGATGTGTATTTGTGTTTTAAACAACCTTGCACATTTCAAGAAAGTCACTATGCAAATACAGAGTTCTGGCATGAAACTCTAGATGGCGCATGGTCTAACTCAATCTGACCTAATGACATCATTATCACATGGTAGAGCTGATTGGTTCTCTCCTGTATCGGTAGCCAATGAGCTCGCTGCTCAACATTCAAATATATGACTAGTGCTTGCCGTAGCAGTTGCAGCTTGCTTCAGAAACCCTCCACCTTCCCCAGCTCCACCTGTATAGATCTGCTACGAGGTGATTCATGTACGCTATATGGGGGTTATTTCATGTATGTTATATTTGCAGCAGCAATATTTCTTACATGCTCACAGCAGCATTTTGTGGATGTATTGGCAGTAGCAAGTCTCGGCACTTGCTCTGTCGCAGCAGCAGCGTAGCAGATCTATTCCACCAAGACCAAATACATTAACATTGTCATGTACATTATCATGCCAATCCCTCCGAGAGTTGTCATGACAAATATTGTTTCTCCTCTATGCCCCGCCTTTCTGAAACGCGTCGATTTTTAACAAAGCTCATCGTTCTGAAAAGCGAGGTGTGCTCTGATTGGCCAGCTATCCAGTGCGTTGTGATTGGACGAATACCACGGAAATATTATGCCCCTTACCATACATCCACAGCGTGCAGTTGATGTATTTCCTCAGCGACCAGCACAGATCAGCTCCAGGCATGACGAAGCGGATATCGTCCTCTTTTGGAAGGCCAAACAAATTAGTTTCGCTTTCACAACGAAACACTCAGCGCCTGGCGGCGGCGGCAACAACAATACTACAGCGAGAATAAACGTTACACCTTCTTTCTTTGCGTGAACATTTGGCCGGCGTTATGCAAATATTTCCACATAGTGAGGTAGATATGTGGGGGCGTGTTAGAACGAGCCGTTTTAGGTAGGCGTGGTTGACTCTTAACTTTTATAAATAATATCTCTTTGGATTTGAGACTTTAGTCTTTGCAACTTTACAGATCTTCTTTATGCACCAAGAGCTTGTAACACTCCAAAGAGAAAGGAAATCGCATCATATGACCCCCTTTAATGCTAGGCGACTAAATGTCAATTGTTAAGATGTAAATTGTAGGAGGTAAATTGTTAAGATTTCACTTGCCAGTGTTTGGGTTAAAGGTTAAGACTAAGTTTAGCACATATCATTTTCACTTGCCTACACCTGAACACTGACTAGCTGAAAGTTTCACTCTCTGTCATTACAGTGCACTATTTCCATTGATATGAATGGATGTGCAGCGTTTGTTTATTTGACAATCTGTAAACTCTAGTTTGAAGGAGTTAAAATGGTTTGAAGGGTTAAATTATTGAAATAGTACACTAACTAAAGTGACCTATATAGTGAAATACCACTGATATTAGTTCTGACAACTTTAAAAGAACAGCATATAATAATAATAATTTTAAAAATCACATTTTTACATTCAATGAACAAAAAGTATGTGATGTTTGCCCAAAACACACTGTCAAGATGTGGATAATTGCCAAGGAGTTTCTATGCAGTTGCTATTGTCCTGAGTGGTTTTTAGAATGTAATGTGGGTTCTAGGTTGTTCCGGGTGGTTCGTTAGGTGGTCGAACCACTAACGCTGTGTTCAATACAAAGATGTATCGTCACAGAGATTTGACGATACGATTATCGATAAAGCTGTCCCTTTATCGATATCGCAGCACGTGCGCTGCAGTGGACCGAGCTTAATTTGAATACAAGCGTTTAAAACGGAGTAGAAAAGGGCAAGGTTTCTAAAAAAAAATAATGAACAGAGTATAATATATAGGCTACAACAAGGTTTAATCTGGCCGCAGAGGAACACAACCGGGGTTGCCTGATATAAAGAGACGTAATCCCCGAAACGGAGCTTCCCAGTTGCCCAATACGGAAATATCTGCTAAGTGTGTTAATTGTTTTTGTCAACCTGGCAACCATGTGCACGCACGCTCTCTCCACTGTGGATAAACGTGCCAGCTTTCTGAAAAGACCGGCTAGCTTGCAGTTTAGCGAGCTCCACTATTCTATTCTCAGAAAAGTGTAATTTATCAAGTGTTCATTTATAACAGAGAGAGAGAGGCTGTGTATGTATAAATTACCACCGTTATGCCGTGTTTCTCTATTAACAGTGAAGCTGTGTTTTGAATACGCGCCCTCTAGCGGTGAAAACTTACATATTGTACCTTTAATTGCTTTAGAAACGATGATGTTACCAGCTCCTTGTTGAGAAAGATAATGTAGCTCTTCAGCGATTAAGCAATTTTATTGATAAAATTGGGGGGCAGCGCTAAAAAAGAATGTCTGTGCGTGCGTGCTGCATGAGTGACTAAACGTGTGTGCGTGAGGTACAGTGAAGACAGCACATTAGTTTAGAACTCTTCTAATTTTTATTTTTATTTTTTTAAAGGTAGAGAGTGTGTTGATTTGTGCAATGATAACCTACCAGCAATGTTAAGATGATTTAAATATATTAGAATGAGTACATTACAATATAAATTTATTAAAACAAGTACATTCTTATTTATGGGCTTCAAAACAAGATGCAATCAATCAGAATATTGTACCTGGTGAGGAGTGCACAATGTAAGCATGAAACATATGCCATTACCTATATTGTACTGTGGTAGTTATGGAGGCCCTTCATAATGCAGAGGTCAACTGCCTGCTCTGCCAATAGTTGGCAACAGCCCTATAGTATGCAGTGTTTAATAATCAGCTGTTTTACTAAATTCTTCTGAGGTGAAATTCAGTGCAGTCCCGTATCGTGATACGTATCGCATCGTGACTTTGCTGGTGATACACAGCCCTACGAACCACTAATTAGTTCCTAGGAAATAAACATGACAAAGGGCAAAAACCTGCCACTGCATGCAATATGAAACAGGGTACACACAGAGTATGTGCTGTTAGCTGAAATGAAGAAGCTAGTGTGCAGATAACTATCAGATACACACCTGACTCCTGCAGGTATCTGTAGACAAGGAAATTGACCTCATCACTGCTTATGCTCATTTTGGATCCTGGGTGAACCAAGAGGTCAAGGCGAGAGTGGAGCCTGGAAAACAAAGGCACGTTGTGTTACTGTGCTTCACCAACAGCATAGAGCATTGACATTACTGAACACACTTCATATAGTACACACCGACTTGCAAAAGTTTAGGCTCAGCTAGCTTTTTGATAAGAAATTTATATTTTCATAAAACAAGGACATGAATGCATAATGTTTCAAGATTTCTATTTTACATAAATGTTTTTTTTTACTTTCTATTCAAAGAATCCTAAAACACAATACTTAAATAAAATGGTTTCCCAAAAAAATAAGCAGCAAACCAGTAAGGATGCCGATTCAATTTTATTATGAAATATATTAACACAGAAAACAGATCATTTAAACTTCTCATCAGCTGATAGCTCATAAAATTCTACTAAAATAAACAACTAAAAATAATTTAAAACTAAAATTTATAAACTAAATTTAAACCAAAAAACAACAAAAACATTTATTACTTATTATTTATTAACAAGTCATGCACATTATTTATGTTATGTTTTTCTTCATAATTTTGGTATTTTAATTTCCCTGCTGCTTTAACACTTTTTTTTGCTAAGGTGAAAAAATATAAAATTAAGTTAAATGTTTTATATATTATACCTTCCTGACATAAAATACAATAAAATACATACAATAACAGGTTTTAAGTATTAGTTAGTTAGTTAGGTAGGTAGTTAGGTAGGTAGGTAGGTAGGTAGGTAGGTAGATAGATATAGATAGATAGATAGACAGATAGATAGATAGATAGATAGGCAGACAGTAGTAAATCTGACTGGTTTGTACAATTTATTATTTTTTTAATCATCCCAGCAAAAGTGGCTAGATGTAGTAAACCTGCTTCTCAGTACACATAAACAGCGCAAACCTTTTAACCAAACAGAGAACTGAACCTGACCTCCTCGACTGAACTTTCTCATGCAAGCCCATTTTAGCCCTGGGGAAATTTTCCAGCCATTTGCTCACCACTGGAAAGAACTGTTAGGAAGCTACACAGCAGGGACGGATATTGCGATAGGAAGAACTGCATGTGTTAAACAAGAGGAAATACTCAGTCCAGATGCACTCGTACAGCCTCTTGTTTGGTCTTTAAGCCTCTTTCACAGTCTAATAAGCCTTCACGTAAAACAGCAACCCATCATATATGACACGACTCCCTGTTGTTTACGACGTGTCAACAGCCCTGAAAGTGCAACTGTTTCCATATTGACAATCAAATAAAATGTGCTTAAAAAACATAACATTCTTAAGCAGTGTAAGATCAGTCTGGCTAAATATCTTTACATAAAAATCTTTTATCAGACAGTCATAGCAATCACAGACCAGGGGCCTCATTTATAACTGTTGCGTACGCACAAAACCTGCCCTGAAAGAGGCGTACGCCACTTCCTACGCAAAAGGTGGGATTTATAAAAACAAACGTGATGGGAAATTACATGAAGTCATTACGCAGAAGTTAAACCAAAATGATATGAATTTAGACATATTTGTAGTGGATGCGCTTGATCAATTTTCCTGTGGCATTCTATGTTTTAATGACAGCGAGGAGTGCTATAGGTGCACAATAATTCATCTTTAAACTAAACGGCAGATCTCATGTTATGAGAAAATATTAGCGAGAACAATGATCAATGATGCGCACTTGATATTATGGCAGATACTGTTGGATTTGGTTTGAATAGGTCTAATGATAATAGCTTAGGGCGTGTTCACACTTGGCGTCTTTTTTGACATAGTACGAACTAATCTACCGGCTATCTTTTCCATTTTTCTTGTTGTTTTTGTTATGGAAACGACTCGCCACTTGCTTGTCATTGGTCTGATGTCAAAAAGGCGCTTGACGTAGGGCGCTTTTGTCAGAAAAGTTTAACTTTTTTCAACTTGAAAAGACGCTCTGAGCTGCAGAAAAAGACGCCGGCGGTGGCGTTTTAAAAAGCGCTCAGGACTTTTTTGAAAACACGGTTTACTTTATAGGATTATAATGTAAAACAGACGCTGGCAGCTTCAAAAAAGACGCCAAGTGTGAACATAGCCTTA
>NW_015626034.1:1567123-1569815 GCF_001515625.1 Sinocyclocheilus rhinocerous | reverse complement strand
GAGCGCTTTTTTAGTAAAATAAAAAGCTGGCAGCGTTTTGGTTATAAATAGCAGCCGAGGGCGTCTTTTGTTGCTATAACAACAGCTGCAACAGTAGCCTAGCGCTATATGCTGCAGAAATGTCGAGAAAGAGTAAAAAGTTGGCTCTTGCGTTGCCTTTTGAAGTTAATGGGGAGGAGTCGGTTCACAACGATGTTTGTGGGTGCGCAACATTATACGGGGAAGGAAACAGTATGGTGCTTACAACAATTTAGTCCAGGAGCTCCGGTTGAATGATGCACGGTTTGTGGCATATTTTAGACTAAGTTAGAT
The DNA here is from genome assembly GCF_001515625.1 of Sinocyclocheilus rhinocerous. Taxonomy (NCBI): domain Eukaryota; kingdom Metazoa; phylum Chordata; class Actinopteri; order Cypriniformes; family Cyprinidae; genus Sinocyclocheilus; species Sinocyclocheilus rhinocerous. Next base: position 1,569,503 of record NW_015626034.1, on the reverse strand, counting down.
ACAGTTTTGTGCTCATATCATACAACTCCTTGTGCTCCGAAACTAGTACGAACTAATCTACCGGCTATCTTTTCCATTTTTCTTGTTGTTTTTGTTGTTATGGAAACGACTCGCCACTCGCTTGTCATTGGTAAGCTGTCAAAAAGCGCTTGACATAGGGTGTTTTTTCAGAAAAGTTTAACTTTTTTCAACTTGAAAAGACGCTCTGAGCTGCAGAAAAAGACGCCGGCGGTGGCGTTTTAAAAAGCGCTCAGGACTTTTTTGAAAACACGGTTTACTTTATAGGATTATAATGTAAAACAGACGCTGGCAGCTTCAAAAAAGACGCCAAGTGTGAACATAGCCTTACTGTACAACTGCAGCTGCACGGAGGTGTTGTCGTGTGAAGACATCTCCACAACATTATGAAAAATAGCCTACCACTGTATTTTAAGGATACAACTTGAAGAAAACGGTAAGATTTACACGTTTCCTTTTTAAAATACTTTGTCAGTGACGCGCCGAGTCAGACAATTGCCTTTACACTGCAATACATATAGGCTTATCTGTTTCCACTAGAAAGAGCTAAAAGATGTTCACCTCATCAGCAAAACTGCATAAATTTAATTTGATTTGAATTGTTTAAACAATTGAAATAACATTTGGCCAATGTAAAAGAATGAGATCAACTCTATTCTAAAATATTTATCTGATAACTATTTTAAACAGTTTTGTTTGTATGTATTTATTCTAAAACAAGGATATTGGATGATTTTTAGCAATAAAAATTTATGTATGGCACAAATGGCATTTATAGTCCGTACCTTTGACGGTGTTAAACATGGTGTCACGTGGATGGGAATATGCATGGAAATGATATGCAGATGAGGTTATGCATAGTAAAACTAGGCGTTGTAAGCTCCATATATGGTGATTTCGGGGAGATGGGGTGGAGATGCACGTACGCACAATCTTCCCCTGACCGGTTCTGGCGTACGCATGGTATTATAAATCTGGAAACTTTTGTGCGTACGCAAAATCTAGCACACATTCAGGATTAAATCTATGGAGAGTTTTATAAATGAGACCCCAGAACACTTGTTTTCTGAAGAAAAAAAGCACTGATTATTCAGACAGCAAAACTGTCTTTTTTTTAGTGTTTTTTAAATACCTATTCGTCTCAACAGCAGTTACACTCAGCTGGCACAAGTCCCACACAAATACAAAATTTAATTCTGTCATCAAATCGAAGACCTTTTCAAACTACTTTTTATGCAATGAAGGATATTTAAGATTGCTTATGACTTCACAAGGTGATATTTAAGACATTTACATGATTTTTAAGGATCCCTGTTAATATAGTATGACACTTGCTTACCATGATACCAAGTGTTGATTAGATGCTCATATTCTTGCTATCCATGGGAGCAAAGTTAAATCAGCCTGTCAAGAAAAGACAATGTATTAGATACAATCAGCTATTATTTTTATTTTTTCTCTTTCATTAAGAAGAGGCAACAGCTTAACAGAATACAAGTGGAAATGTTTGTTAACATCATCCATTAACTCAGCAAGTACATTAACTCAATTGTCATTTAACATCAAAATCATTTAGCTTTAAACAAATGGTAAATCATCTACATCTAAATTAATTCAATGGTGTTATATATAGGGGTGCTCCGAATGATCGGCTATCGGCCGATAATCACGTTGGGATGTTTGATCAGCGGTCTCTAAAAAGGCAGATCTCAAAAAACCTATCTCACGCTGCCGTGAGAGGTTTGGCATGACATGCAGCGTCACCGTCCCAGTCCGGCGCGAGTGAAATAATTATAATGCTTAAGGTGAGGTACTCACCTTCATATTTCTTCATGAAATAACTTCTAAAGTAATTTGAAAACCTTGTGTGAGACATAATTTCACAAACAACGTGAGTGAATCACCGAGCGCTCTCTCTCTCTCTCAATGTGATACGCAATACGCTTCAAATCACCACACATCGCGTCTGTCTATAAGCGAGCTGCACGCTGCACAGTTGACACAGGAATTGTCACTTGCACAATCGAGGCAGTGTCACATCGTCACTAAAGTTTATAAATTGCATTACTTTTAAATTCTTACCAGTGTTTAACCATTCAGTGCCCACGCGCTCTCCTGGAGACCGTGCACTCATGCACACTCGCAGCGCACACACATAAAGTCAGGTTCACATTACTCCATTTGCAGTGCGTATTTTTTCCGCGCTCATGTTAACAGATTAAAGCATCACAGTGCAGACGGTTGCGGTCTGGCAGTGCATTCCACGAGCGGTGCGTCTGCAGCAGTGCAGAGATCGATTCTGCACCGAGTCTATTGCTGCGCTGCAAGCGAAGAATTAAAGTAACAGCGCATTGTTTGCAGT
>NW_015626034.1:1557046-1567082 GCF_001515625.1 Sinocyclocheilus rhinocerous | reverse complement strand
TAAAATGCATTGAATAATGTGTTGCTTATATTTATTGTGTTTAAACATGTCTGTGAAAGATTGTATTACTGTGCTGTGTAAAAAAAGAATTGCAATGCTGAAAAAGCATTTTCAGTGACAATGTTTGGATTTGAAATCAAAATGGATAAATGTTGTGTTTGTGGTAAACAGCCACGGATCAGAAGCGGACTCCTGTGTGAAAGCACAATGAGAGTCCTTGCTGCTTCCCCTCACAAGAGACACATAAGAGGGGAAATTCCCCCCATTTTCAAAAATGAAATTCAGGCCCTGAATAAATGTCAAAAAATCCTGATTGGAGTATCACTATATAGTTATAAATGATAAAAAGAAGGCTTTAAAAAGATCGGTATCGGTGATCGGTATCGGCAGATACTGCTTTCTGTGATCGGCCTCAAAAATCCTGATCGGAGCACCCCTATAATGTAATAATCATAAAATTACATAAAGAAGATTACATAAGTGTTACATTCACACAGACACAGGTGTGGTCTCTAGAAAGTATCTGACATACTGGCAGGTTGTGACCTATTTTGCTTTAGCTGTACTGCGGCTCTGGGTCTGACTGCACTGGCTCTGATCACACAGCAATCAAACCGCTGAACTGGCAGCCAATGCTGAGATAGTGAGATCAACCTAAAACAAGCCTCTGAAACTACTAGAATCATACGTGCACTGCACTAGTGGTTGACCGATACGGGCTTTAAAGGGGTCATATGATGCGATTTCAATTTTTCCTTTCTCTTTGGAGTGTTACAAGCTCTTGGTGCATAAAGAAGATCTATAAAGTTGCAAACACTAAAGTCTCAAAACCAAAGAGATATTCTTTATAAAAGTTAAGAGTTAACCACGCCTACCTAAAACGGCTCATTCTAACACGCCCCCACATGTCTACATCACAATGTGGGAAGATTTGCATAACGCCGCCCAAATGTTCACGCAAAGAAAGAAAGCGTAACTTTTATTGTGAGGGGTGTAACATTTCCGTCTCACGCTTGAGGTATTTGGCCAATCACAACGCACTGGATAGCTGGCTAATCAGAGCACACCTCGCTTTTCAGACCGATTAGTTTTGTAAAAATCGACGCGTTTCAAAAAGGCGGGGCATAGAGGAGAAACAATAATGTACAGTATGTGGAAAATAATGTGTTTTTTGAACTTTAAACCGCATAAACACATTTCATTACACCAAATACACAAAATAATGTTCTTTTTAGCAGCATCATATGACCCCTTTAAATGGCTGACCAATGCCTGATATATAATAAAACAAAAGATGTGCAAAAAATTCACTCAAAATCCATCAGAAATATTTGAAAAGAAAGGCATTATCCACCACTAGTCAGGCTGTTGGAAGATTCTGGAACTGACACTCAGTGAAACAATGACCTTTGCCACGTGGGCACAGTATTTACCCCAATCACAATAACGATCTCAAAATAGCCAAATAATGACCAATTAAATCACCTAGATAATATAACAACTTCCACTATACTACAATCAAGTAAAATTTGTTTGTAATGTTTGTTTCTTTCAGTTTCATCCATGTATGTTTTCATATATATGTTACACTACGCAGGGTAAAAATATGCAAGCTAAAGGATTAAAACACTTTTCAGACATCTTTCATTGCAGGGATAGTTCACCCAAAACTGACAATTCTGCTCACCCTCATGTCGTTCCAAACCTGTATAAGTTTCTTTCTTGTGTTGAACACAAATGAAGATATTTTGAAGAATGCTGGTAATCAAACTGTTGATGGTCCCTATTGACCTCGATGGTATTCCTTTCACTACTATGGAAGTCAATGGGGACCAACAAAATTCTTCAAAATATCTTCTTTTGTGTTCAACATAAGAAAGAAACTTATTTGTCATGAGTCTGTATGTTCAGAACAACTTGAAAGTCTGTCAGCATGTAATTCTCAGTCATTTAGTACAGGGGTTTTTCATTTTTAAATGCCATCATGGACCCCAAAATATGATCCCCCTCATGTGAGGGACCCTCGTGCAGAAATTTTGCAAATCATGCAGAAATACAGTTCCTTGTATTAAGACCCTATTTATGCTATGAAAAATTTATATTTAGGAAAATATTTAGCTTCTATTAGGTTACATTATTACACTGCTTTACTACTCATTATTAGTACTCAACCAATAAACTTATTAATTAGTTAACTTATTTTAATCAAATTTGATGTATTTGTATCAAATAGCTAAATGTCCTTGTCCTTCAGACGATATTAAACAAAGCAATATTATACATCACAGAGCAAAATCCTAATTATACAGCTGATATAATCATATACATCATCATTGTTAAACAAACGCCCGTCAACAGGTCGATTATTCAAGTCAAAAGACACCCGAAGAGTTATGACACCTCATTAAGTTAAATTACGTAATAAAACATTAATATATTTAGTTAATAAAATATAAATAAGAGCACAATTAAAAAAAGGAATACTAATATATATATATCTGATCGTAACGACTGTCACGGTAAGACCCTGCCGGAAGCGCCATTGCATGTCATTCGATTATTAGCTTACGGCTAAGTGCGCATCGTGGATAAACGTCACCGGAAACAACAGACTCCCCAAACAAATACAAAAAATGAGCGATTCTAGTTCCAGCACGTGGCTGCTTCCATAGCAACGCTGCTAACTAGTTGGTTGAATAAAAGCTAACATTAGTTGTTGTCAACGTGCACGGCGCGAGGAACCAGGGCGCCCATCCCCCACCGCGCGGCCGCACGCGCTGCAGTTTCACTCTGCAAAAGCAACACTTCTAAAAGCTTATAAACACACTTCAGCCATCTAAAAACGCGAACGGAGAACGGAACGGTCAGCTCGCGCACAGCTGGGTTACGGGATGTGTTTGGGGCGAAGTAGAGGTTCGTCTTACTCGTGCCGATGCTTCCAGTCTCGTCAACCGCTAGCTTCTGGAGCTAAAGTACTGAACAAATGTGCCACAGTGCCGACGCAGATCCGACAGAAGGGTATCCCTCGACCTTTCCACTCCACAGTGATACTTCTGTCCTCGAATAATATATATTTTCCTGTTTGTCTGTAGGAAATATAAAGGAATAAAAGAAACATTTAGCAGCTTATGGACAGCCAAGCGCTTCAGAGGAAGCCGACGGCCTCAGACTAGCAGTAGGGCGGAGACTTTCCAGGCGAAAATGAGATATCAGGCCAACGGGGCTTCCTGCCAATCACAAAAATAAATAAATTAATAAAAAAAAAACCCCGAACAAATAAAGTAAAAACAAACTTATTAAACATTATTAATCAAATTTTCAATGCGGGAGATTGCGTATTAAAGCGAAATGTTGATTTGCGGTATTAAATTGTAATAGAAGACTTCTGATTTGTACCGTATTGTATTTCAAAGTCAACTATTTTTTTAAATACATAACAAAACAGTGTTAAAAGTTCATAAAATCGGACTGATGATCAACAACACGGTTGAACGCCCAACCCCCACCACTGAAACAGAAATGGTTTTTGCCTGGCTGGTCACTGCCTGCAATTCCGCCACACCCACAATCTCCTCTGCTCAGTCATTCAATAACAGACTGACATCATTGGTCTGCGTATTACACTGCTATGTTCAATATACCATACGTTTTCTAAAAGCATCGCAGTAGTCCCGTGACTTACAATCAGTCCCTTGAGTAATAGAACTGTTTCCCCCCTCTATAGCGGGGGGGGGATTTATTTATTTACACACACAAATAAAGTCTGGCCTAATTTAACTTAGGAGCCCCAGTACAAGGTTTTTTCCCCCTCTTCATTTGGGAGATGATGACACAACTAGCAAACATCTTTGCTGGTTGGCTCTGAGCCCATCAGATAAACCACCAGCACGCATGCTGTCCATTTGAATTACTGCTTGACACACCATAATCCATACTGTATATCATTTCGTTGTGGTTGCTCTATAATTTGTTCTCAGACAGGCAGCTATGATGAGATCAGTGTTTATGAGCATTATATAAGGACCACATTTTGGACACTACTAAAATTTATCTGGGATATATTTATATAGGAAGCAGGGCTTGTATCAGTGTATCATAACGTGACTTGTTTATATTCGTGGCACTGAAGAAAAGCATCTTAAATCCTGAATGTCACAGTGCCAAGTAATGATTGGCTTATTGGATTTTATACCGATAATAATTTGTACTGTGCAGTGTGATTGATTTCTGAATGAACATGCAATCTGTTCTCCCTCTCTCTGTAATATGACAGACCTAAAAGTAAAGGTCAATCCAATCACTCATTAATTTGTTTTAATGGAATGGTTTGTCCAGAAATGAAAATGTGCTGAAAATGTACTCACCCTCAGGCAATCCAAGATGTAGATGAGTTTGTTTCGTCATCAAAAGATATTTAGAGAAATTAAGCATTACATCACTAGCTCACCAATTGATCCTCTAAAGTGAATGGGTGCCGTCAGAATGAGAGTCCAAACAGCTGATAAAAACATCACAATAACACAATCTGTGTGTTTGTAATAAACAAATCCATTATTAAGACATTTTTAACTTAAAGGGGTCATATGATGCTTTTTTAAAGATCATTATTTTGCGCATTATGCAAATATTTCCACATGGTGATGTAGATATGTGGGGGCGTGTTAGAATGAGCCGTTTTAGGGGGGCGTGGCAGAGTCTTAACTTTGATAAAGAATATCTCTTTGGTTTTGAGACTTTAGTCTTTGCAACTTCAGGGATCTTATCTATGCACAATCAGCTTGTAACACTCCAAAGAGAAAGGAAAACTTGAAATCGCATCATATGACCCCTTTAAAACTGCTGCTTCCAGCTAAAATAACTTCCTTAAGTCCTCTATACATAATATTGCTTTTTCCAGTGAATATGTCATCTTGTCTGAATCAGGAAAACAGTCCAAAACAGTTCTAAACAAATATGTCAGTGATGTGAGAGGACAACAGGAGATGAAGCTTTATTATGGATTCTGGACTTGTAATTTGCCCAGACGTGCAGTTTAAAGTTAAAACATCTTCATTATGGATTTGTTTCTTAGAAACACACAGCTTTTCGCCTGACAAGATGTCACTTGCTGGACTGGAGTTGTGTGGATTGCTTGTGGATTATTGTGATGTTTTAATCAGCTGTTTGGACTCTCATTCTGACGGCACCCATTCACTGCAGACCATCCTGGTGAGCATATGATGTAATGCTAACTTTCTCCAAATCTGTTTCGATGAAGAAACAAACTCACCTACATCATTAATGGCCTGAGGGTGAGTAAAATTTCAACAAATTCTAATTTTTGTGTGAACTATTCCTTTAATAAGTGAGTAATTAATGTTTTGCTGCTGTTATTAGAACAACCGTGCTTTAAAAAGGACAATAAAATCAGGTTTGCCCCTTTTTCTCGCTCAGAGTGGCTTATGTGCTAATAATTCTGTCCTTGATGATTGTATCTTACATGCATATATGCCCTTGGCAATTGTGTCAGATGTTTGTAGAGTTTCCACGCTTCAATACCAGCTTTATACAAAGATTGGATACAAACAGACCAATAAAAGTGTTTCCTGTATCCTTGGCAACAGCACTGGAGCTGGCTGTAAATGAGGCAATCAAATTAATGCTGGAACATAAAGCGGGGAAAGAGAGAACACTCCAGGCACGATTATCCATTTTACACCAAATTTAGCATGGAGTGAAACATCACACATTTGGATGAGATTCAGCCACTGGTCTCCTATCAAAACACATATTCTCCGTTTAATTAGAATTGGAAGCGATGCATTTTGGTTGTCTTGCACAGTTGTCCCTAATTACCAAGACCTTTGCAATTCAGTTGTGGGACTGTTTTGGCCAACAAAGAGAGAGCAGGAGCAATGCTTTTGGCAAGCAGGGGGAAATATGGCCTTTAAAGTGACTTTAAAATCAATGTAATTTAAAACAAAATTATAATAGATGAATTCAGATAAGAAACACAATCATTCGATGTGTTAAAATCCAAGCACGTCTTGTTTCAGGCCCCATTACGCTGCATCGCATAAACCGCGGATTTAATGCACCACCAAGCTGTGAAACTGCCCAATCCATCTAAATGTGACTTCGGTTTTGATCATTGGAAAGGTCATCGGTCTTAGCAGCGAAGTCTGAGCCTGGCATCACAATAACTACTAGATGGATGGTTTCCAGAGCTGTGTGTTCCCAAGATTACAGTGTTGTGAAACTCGCCGTATGCACCATTAACCTGAAATATTATGTCTGAGTAATGAATGGTACGAGGGGATGGCACACTTAAATAGCAGTACATTCATAACTCGCAGCATTCCAGAAATACACTGTAGATACAGACTGCATACCCAGCATGTCTCTCTATATAAAAACAAAAAATCTGTAATTGCTGCAACTGGGAGGCCTTTAGTGCAACAACAACAAATTATGCTTGAATTTTCTTTCCTCCTGCAGGTCAGATTGGACTCAAAACAACATTTCAGCACATTGTAACCAGGTTTGTCAGTTCTTTGATTAATGTCTTGACCTAAGAATTAAGTTTAGATTTAAAATAGTAATGGTGATTTTAGGTATGATGAGTTGAGGGAAAAGGGAACAACTCCACCCAAACATAGAACCAGCACACACACACACACACACACACACTTATTAGTGTTTAGCCAGTATTGAAATCACAGGCATGAACTCCAACAGAGACACTCAGTGGTACAAACTGGCATTAAGCCTATTTACCCCCTCAGTTCAACACTGTTCATTTTGTTTCTCTCTCCCTGACTCATAAAACGATTATTTCCAAGAATGTATAAAATACAACTGATAATAATCTAATTCAAGATTTCTTTTAAATAAATTCATACTTTTATTCAGCAAGGACCAGTTTTAATGGGTCAAACGTGATAGTAACAACAATTGTCAAAAAAGATTTTCCGTTTCAAATGGTCTTTTTTCTGCTAATAAATGTATCACGGTTCCCACAAAAATATTAAAGGGATAGTTCACCCCAAAATGGAAATTATGTCGTCATTCACTCACCCTCAAATTGTTCCAAACCTCTATGAATTTTTTTTTATCTGTTGAACACAAAAGAAGATATTTTGAAGGTATCCAAACAGTTGACAGTAGCTATTGACTTCCAAGTATTTTTTCCATACTATGGATGTCAGTGGATACCGTCAACTGGTTACCAACATTCTTCAAAATTTCTTTTGTGTTCAACAGATAAAAAACTCATACAGGTTTGGAACAATTTGAGGGTAAGTGAATGATGACATCACCTTCATTTTAAGTTCAGTTTGTAAACACATGAAAGAGGAAACATGGACGAACAACAAAATAGAAGATAACATGAGACACGCCGATCCGCTATACACACGTACAGCCAAAGAAAAGACCGGAGAGAGTCATTTATAAATGAAGGTCAATCTGGACGACCCCATGCAGCCAGCAAACACATCTAAACACATAAAGAGGAAAAAAAAAAGAGACAAACCCAGTGTCTAAACTGTGTTCAGTCGGACACACACACACACACACACACACACACACACACACACACACACACACACACACACAGAGAGCGAGAGAGAGAGACAGACTATCCCCTTTAAGCTGCACAACTGTTTTAAACATGTTAATAATAAGAAATGTTTCTTGAGCACCAAATCAACATATTAGAATGATTTCTGAAGGTTCATGTGACACTGACGACTGGACTGCTGGAAATTCAACTTTAAATAAGTTAATAATTTTAAAATAAATCAAAATAAAAAGTGCTATTTTAAAATGTAATAATATTGTATTGTTGATCAAATAAATGCAGCCTTGGTGAGCATTAGAGACTTCTTTCAAAAATATGAAAAAATCTTAACGACCCCAAATATTTGAACAGCGATGTATAAAATGTACTGCACCAAGTGATATTTAATTGACAGAATAACAATAATGTCAAATTTGAAGTCATATGGTAACATTTTTCGTAACTGGCAGAAATTTAAATGGATAGTTCACCCAAAAATGAAAATTAACCCATGATTTACTCACCCTCAAGCCATAGGTGTATATGACTTGCTTCTTTCAGATGAACACAATCAGTTATATAAAAAAATGTCCTGACTCTTCCAAGCTTTATAATGGATGCATAAATCTATCATAAAAAGTACTTCACGGTGGCTCCGGGGTTAATAAAGGCCTTCTGAAGTGAATCGATGCATTTGTGTAAGAATACAAATAAATCGTAATCTCTAACTTCCGCTACCTGTCTTATGGGTGTTCACGAGAGAGTGGCGTTCCAACGGATGCCGTAGGACGTAAGCATATAGCATAAGCTCCAGTGAGAATATGCTAGTCTCGCGAGAACCAAGTTTTGTTTACAGCAAAGGAAAACCAGTCTCCTCTTGGCTTATATTGAAATCGTCTAACATTTTCTATTCAAATTTGTGCTTTTTACTTCTAATTCGTGACGGTGTTTTGTTTTGCTCTCTCCTCTGCGCTTCCGCGTTTGTCACTTCTCAACGGAGCTTACACTACATTTACATCGTGCGTCATCCACTGAAGCACCACCAGTACCATAGATATGTATAGATGCCCCATTCGACGGCTCCAGGCACGTAGATGCGGCCGCCATCTTGGAACGGTCAACTTGACGTCATTCACCATACTGTAGGTTCTCACAGAGCCCTTGAGCCCATAGATATATATACGTAGATGCCTCATTAGCGACTGTTTCTATGGGCCGCTATACGTAAGCTGTCTGCCATATTGTAACGGTCAACTTGACGTCATTCACCATAGTAATCACTGAATATTCGAAAGATGCCACAATCCTGCACAGAACGGCTCAATGGCTCTGTGAGAACCTACAGTATGGTGAATGACGTCAAGTTGACCGTTCCAAGATGGCGGCCGCATCTACATGCCTGGAGCCGTCGAATGGGGCATCTATACATATCTATGCTTGAGCCGTTCTGTGCAGGATTGTGGCATCTTTCGAATATTCAGTGATTGCTATGGTGAATGACGTCAAGTTGACCGTTACAATATGGCGCCTTAACGACCCCAAATATTTGAACAGCGATGTATAAAATGTACTGCACCAAGTGATATTTAATTGACAGAATAACAATAATGTCAAATTTGAAGTCATATGGTAACATTTTTCGTAACTGGCAGAAATTTAAATGGATAGTTCACCCAAAAATGAAAATTAACCCATGATTTACTCACCCTCAAGCCATAGGTGTATATGACTTGCTTCTTTCAGATGAACACAATCAGTTATATAAAAAAATGTCCTGACTCTTCCAAGCTTTATAATGGATGCATAAATCTATCATAAAAAGTACTTCACGGTGGCTCCGGGGTTAATAAAGGCCTTCTGAAGTGAATCGATGCATTTGTGTAAGAATACAAATAAATCGTAATCTCTAACTTCCGCTACCTGTCTTATGGGTGTTCACGAGAGAGTGGCGTTCCAACGGATGCCGTAGGACGTAAGCATATAGCATAAGCTCCAGTGAGAATATGCTAGTCTCGCGAGAACCAAGTTTTGTTTACAGCAAAGGAAAACCAGTCTCCTCTTGGCTTATATTGAAATCGTCTAACATTTTCTATTCAAATTTGTGCTTTTTACTTCTAATTCGTGACGGTGTTTTGTTTTGCTCTCTCCTCTGCGCTTCCGCGTTTGTCACTTCTCAACGGAGCTTACACTACATTTACATCGTGCGTCATCCACTGAAGCACCACCAGTACCATAGATATGTATAGATGCCCCATTCGACGGCTCCAGGCACGTAGATGCGGCCGCCATCTTGGAACGGTCAACTTGACGTCATTCACCATACTGTAGGTTCTCACAGAGCCCTTGAGCCCATAGATATATATACGTAGATGCCTCATTAGCGACTGTTTCTATGGGCCGCTATACGTAAGCTGTCTGCCATATTGTAACGGTCAACTTGACGTCATTCACCATAGTAATCACTGAATATTCGAAAGATGCCACAATCCTGCACAG
>NW_015626034.1:1553120-1554166 GCF_001515625.1 Sinocyclocheilus rhinocerous | reverse complement strand
AAACTGAAGAAAAAAAAAAAAAAAATCTAATATACAGAAAAAAATGTGCGGAATAATGAACACTATAATGTAACACAAGATTAAATGGTAAACATAACCATGTTTGATTACCTATAAAAGTCAAATCAATTCAAATGTTATAGTACATGTTTACTAAAATATATCAAACACTATTTGTCTAATGATGTGTTGATCGGAAGAAAAAAAAAAATCAGCATAGCGCTCTCTAAGCTCAAACCTAAACTCAACTACTGAGAGGTAATCAGGACTCGTATTTGATGAAGACACACTCTCACTCACGCACATGCGTTCAATAAAGATACGTACTGGAAGTTCGATTGATAATGATATTGGTAATATGACACATCTTTGAGAAAAGTGGCAACTCCAATGGATCCCTTCTACAGTACGTCCGACCCATCATAGTTAATATTCGCGCGCGCTCTCTCCCTCTCTCTCTCTCTCTCTCTCTCTCAGGTGGAGGCAACATTAAAATGAATCTACAAGGGAAGTGAATGACGAAGGATGTTAACACCGGGCCTGATTGAACATTGTTTTCCTGCATGCCGAGTTTGATTAAAGGAAAATCCACATTTCAAAGAAGAGAGAAATGATATAGGAGAGCAGGATGCAGGGTGAGAGCGTGGCCTCTCTCGTGGGTGATGTGTTGTGGTTGTACTGTCAAGATTGTCCAAAGGCGACAGAGAGGTTTCCTTGGGTCTGAGATGTGGGCGGGACGGCTGGTTTTAGGGGAAAGCGGTGGGGTAGAGGCTGAGGGGCTGGCTCTCATTGGTGGGGAGAGGGGACCGGTAGCCCTCGAAGTTTCGGGGAATGCTGCCACTGGTGGAGCCAGAACTATTGCTGAGCGTCTCGATGCTTCCCTCCCTCTGGAGCTCTGCTGCATTCAAAACACACCACACACAGAACACACAGAGAGCGAGAGAGAGAGACAGACTATCCCCTTTAAGCTGCACAACTGTTTTAATAATAAGAAAAATAAGAAATGTTTCTTGAGCACCAAATCAACATATTAGAATGATTTCTGA
>NW_015626034.1:1551974-1553004 GCF_001515625.1 Sinocyclocheilus rhinocerous | reverse complement strand
AATAAATGCAGCCTTGGTGAGCATTAGTCAAAAATATGAAAAATATGAAAAAATCTTAACGACCCCAAATATTTGAACAGCGATGTATAAAATGTACTGATATTTAATATATTTAATTGACAGAATAACAATAATGTCAAATTTGAAGTCATATGGTAACATTTTTCGTAACTGGCAGAAATTTAAATGGATAGTTCACCCAAAAATGAAAATTAACCCATGATTTACTCACCCTCAAGCCATAGGTGTATATGACTTGCTTCTTTCAGATGAACGCAATCAGTTATATAAAAAAATGTCCTGACTCTTCCAAGCTTTATAATGGATGCATAAATCTATCATAAAAAGTACTTCACGGTGGCTCCGGGGTTAATAAAGGCCTTCTGAAGTGAATCGATGCATTTGTGTAAGAATACAAATAAATCGTAATCTCTAGCTTCCGCTACCTGTCTTATGGGTGTTCACGAGAGAGTGGCGTTCCAACGGATGCCGTAGGACGTAAGCATATAGCATAAGCTCCAGTGAGAATATGCTAGTCTCGCGAGAACCAAGTTTTGTTTACAGCAAAGGAAAACCAGTCTCCTCTTGGCTTATATTGAAATCGTCTAACATTTTCTATTCAAATTTGTGCTTTTTACTTCTAATTCGTGACGGTGTTTTGTTTTGCTCTCTCCTCTGCGCTTCCGCGTTTGTCACTTCTCAACGGAGCTTACACTACATTTACATCGTGCGTCATCCACTGAAGCACCACCAGTACCATAGATATGTATAGATGCCCCATTCGACGGCTCCAGGCACGTAGATGCGGCCGCCATCTTGGAACGGTCAACTTGACGTCATTCACCATACTGTAGGTTCTCACAGAGCCCTTGAGCCCATAGATATATATACGTAGATGCCTCATTAGCGACTGTTTCTATGGGCCGCTATACGTAAGCTGTCTGCCATATTGTAACGGTCAACTTGACGTCATTCACCATAGTAATCACTGAATATTCGAAAGATGCCACAATCCTGCACAGAACGGCTC
>NW_015626034.1:1540905-1551669 GCF_001515625.1 Sinocyclocheilus rhinocerous | reverse complement strand
TTGAGCCGTTCTGTGCAGGATTGTGGCATCTTTCGAATATTCAGTGATTGCTATGGTGAATGACGTCAAGTTGACCGTTACAATATGGCGCACGGCTTACGTATAGCGGCCCATAGAAACAGTCGCTAATGAGGCATCTACCTATATATATCTATGACCAGTACGACATTTAGCGGAAGCTAGAGATTTTGGTTTATAAAGTTTTAAATATGGATATTATTCTTACACAAAGCTTCGAGTCTGCTCAGAAGGCCTTTATTAACCCACCGCTTGGAAGAACCAGGATATTTTTTTAATATAACTCCAATTGTATTCGTCTGAAAGATGAAAGTCATTTACACCTAGGATGGCTTGAGGGTGTGTAAATCATGTGGTAATTTTCATTTTTGAGTGAACTGTCCCTTTAAAGCAATGCCATTTTTGCAACATTGGAGCCCCCTACAGTTAAATGAGTGGAATTCACTGTTCTAAATATATCACTGTGGATAGCTGTGCACATGCATTTGTTGATGCCATAAATTAATCCGCCCTTTTCAAGGAATTTCGTACCGCTACATTCTCCCACAACAGACCTTTGGTGGGGAGCGCGGGAAACAAACTGAAGTCAACAAACATGTTGTGGGGCCACAGTATATTTACAAAACCAATTGACATGTCTGTGTTTTGAAATGTGTGGTATCTTGCGATGATGAGACAGGACTTTTTAAAGACCTTTCAACTCATCTGAACACTTGTTACTGAACACTATAATAATCCAACGCTAGGCAGAAAATACTACCTGGAACATTCTTGGAAAAGGACAGGAACATTATTTAGAGGGTTGAATGGGCACATGAAGAGAAGAAGCTGAAAACGATTTCCAGTAACAGGTGTAAATGTCCACCGTTAAGCATCTGCTCAACACACTGTAAAACACACAAGGGTGTGTGACTGGTCTGATTGTTAAGTAAAAGATTTGGGATTTCTAAGTTTGATGCAATCTAGAAAATAATGTGGATGTAGTACTTTTCCCCAAAAAGAAGTCAGCCTCAGCAGAGTATGCTGAGATGAAGTTGAAGTCAAAGATAGCATCATTTTGAGACATGGGCTCTTTGCAGAAAAAAAGGAAAAAGAAAAGATTTGACTCCATTCCATTTGCGACGAAGTGTGAAAAGTGTTAAATGGATTTCAGAATTTAAAAGAGACCATCAAAAAGTCCAATTATCATCTCTATGTGCATTCACATGGACAGACTGCACTGAGATAAAAGACTGTGCCTTCTTGCACAGCAGTTCTTCTGGCTTCTTCTCATTAGTTTGCCCTTGGGACAAAATGATATATCTGTCATCTTTCAGATATGTAGAGAATTTTAGTCAGCAAAGAAACCCTGCTGTCTCACGGAGGTTAAAATAAAGCCATGTTTGACATGTGTGATCCTTCACTGAAGTGCTTGCTGTCATTGCCACCGAATATTTCTTAGTTTCATCTTTATCCTCGACATAATGCATTTTTGAAAATGTGTACATAAGGGTAGCCACAAACAAGAGTGGTGCTTGCTTGTTCAATTGTCATCAATGGTTGGTTATTAATATATTGTTATATGGTTGCTTAGGCATGCTATTGCATAAGGCAATAGAACGTCAGGCTTTTTATAGGCATAAGTCCACCATCTTTCATTTTTAATAGAAAGAGAACAGTTGAACTACACGACTTTTAGAATCTAAACAGATTTTAAAACACTAGGCATCAAATATTTGCAGACTTTGTAAATGGCTCCAGAGGAAAAACTGGGCATCATTCACTGAACGACTGAAGATCAGACACTTACAGACTTTTAATTGGTTTCCCGCACAACCTCATTCAGAAACATGCATGTCCTAGCAATGAAGCTGAACAAACTTTAGTTCTAAAATCAGCTCAAAATTTCAATCGTGTTTCAGATCCTCCAACTGGATGGAATCATAGTCTGAAGCTAAAAAAAAAAAACTGAGTTTGCACCCATCATACACTTTGCAAGTGACTGCGAAATCTGTGTGTAAAGTGGGGCAAAAATCGGGGCAAAAATAGTGTAATGTATTCCAGGCTTAATAATGAAATAACTGGAATACATTACTGATTTTCTTAACCTTGCAAATGCACATGACCTTATTGTACATGCATTTGTAGGAGTTTTCCTTTCAGATGCAAAGTTTATGGTAGGAGAGCTAACTGTGCTGAGAATTTCAGGCCGAGAGTGGTTCATAATCGTGCCGTGCCGAACCGAGCTCAAGTGGAAACATAACTGGAACCATTCCTTATCGTTCTTAGAACCGTTTGGATCAATGGTGGAAAAACAGCTTAACAATATCGTTCCTCTATGCCATTATCATTATAGTTGAGGTGTGGACTAAAATATTTTTTTGGTGGTGAGATGTTATTCCAAACATCTATGAATTTCTCTCTTCTGTTGAACACAAAAGAAGATATGGTGCCTAGCCATTGATCCAGTCTAAAAAATGCTGGGTTATTTCAACCCAACTTTCGGTCAAATATGGACTAACCCAACAGTTGGGTTAAATTTTTACATAAAATTTTTAACCCAAAAGTTGGGTTAGTCCATATTTGACACAAAGTTGGGTTGAAACAACCCAGCATTTTTTAGAGTGCATAGTATTTTGTTCTCATACTGTGAACGTCAGTGACTAAAAGCAGCTGTTTGGTTACCAACTTTCTTCAAAATATCTTCTTTCGTGTTCAACTGAAGAAAGGAATTCGGTAACACTTTATTTCGATAGTCCACTTTAGACATTCTATTAACAGTAAGTAACTTTGCAACTACATGTCAACTAGCAGTTAGTAGAGTATTAGTAGACTGTCTGCTTAATATCTTCTAACACTTTCTTTGTCAACTTATTCTACTAACCCTAAACCTACCCTAACAGTCTACTCTGAGAGTTAGTAGACATGTAGTTACAAATGAATGAGAATTAGTTGACATATAGTTACAAAGTTACTTATAGTTAATAGAATGTCTAAAGTGGACTATCGAAATAAAGTGTAACCAGGAATTCATACAGGTTTGGAACAATGTGAGGGTGAGTTAATGATGACTGAATGTTCATTTTTGGTTGAACTATCTCTTTTTTCTTACAGTCAGTTTTCTCTTTCAGGTCAGCTGTTATGACAGTTGTTTCAAGCGAATCTTAGTGAATCTTAGAATCTTAGTGAAACTTGTGCCTTTGCTCTTCATTGCGCTATGCTACAATATAAAACTTTTAGGTGTTATTTGAGAGATACAGAGTCACATTATCATTTTAAGCACATTTTGATTTTTGTATTTCCCCACTCAGGAACTAAATTGCCTTGAAATGAACTTTGACCATGTCCAAATAGAAATTCAACTGGAAACGTTCCCTAGCATGCTCCGAATCATTCGGTTTTACAGTGTAAAAATGCTTTATGTTTCTGCCCTTAGGTTTAGGGGATCAAATCACTAATCCTAAATATGAGTAATCGTAGTAGTGATGCTTGCTTTAGTAAACACCATAAATCATGTGTGCAAGCTCAATGACAGGGCTTTGATGAAAAGTGGCACATGGTTATTTCTGTTCAGTTCTTCACCTCCATGCTTCAAAGGGGCAAGGTCAGGGTGTCGGGCTGGCTAGGAAGGACTCATTCCACACATCATTTGGCAGGAAATTGCTGCCCTACACAGTTTCACACACTGGCACACGGCCCACAAAGCCACAAATCTGCCAGCAGCATTATCGGGTATTTTAAAAACCCTTACAGGTCTCAAGAGGAGCAAGAGAAGGCTGACGGTTATCTTGGAATTTCATTGCTCTACTTTGGCTCAAATCTATCAATACAGGTATGTATGAGACCTTGGCCTTGCAACGGATTGAAACGGAAAGCTTTGGATTAAATATATTGATTAGTAAAACAGAGCATGCATGTTGGGTTTAAATGCTATGATACCTTCTGATAAGTACTCAGAGGATAGCAGAGCACATTTCCTGAAAGGGAAAATGATTCAGAAATACATTGTCACTCATGTGCTTTTTTTGATTCAAGTTGTCCTGGAGTTAAACGCGACTGCTCTACAAAGCCACGTCAAGTGAGACATAGAAAAATATAATAGAAAGCCACTAAGCTGTTGTCTGTTGATGTAAATGAAAAACAGTTTTATTGGTGAATTCCAAAGAATACAGGACTTTGTGTGCATTGATTTTTAAATCCATTTATCAAATGGATACAACGTTTTTAGACGGTTTCAATCAACCAAAAACCTTTATCGATTAGTTGTGATAGAAAAGGCCTATTCATTCTCAGCAGGAACTTGTAAAAATATGCGTCCCTCATTGCTGAGTGCTTTCAATCATCTCATTACTTAAAAATCATATGACATTGGACAAAAGGAAAGAGCTTTAGCATTTTTTGTCCAAGTAGACTCCTTCTCCTTGTTTCAGGGATAAGGATTTGGGCTGTTTTCCAAACCAGGGTCAGTGAATCAATAACGCATTTACTCTAGAATGCTTTATGTTTGGCATGGTTCTGCATTTAGCAAAAGCATGTTCCGCTTAAGAAACAGTTGACATTGCCGATACAGCATGTATACGTGAATGTGTACTTGTAATAGTAATGTAATTCTCTTCACGCCCTGATGCTCTGAGTAATGACAAGGCAATCTTGAAAGTGGGGCTCTATCAACCGTCAACTCCATTGCTGCCCCCTAATGACCTGCTCTTCATAGCTGCAAATAAGAGTGCTCAAGCTTTGTTTGAATATGCATAAACTTGATTTTAATATGCATGCAGGGCCACCCCTAAAAAATGTTTTGGGAGCACGTTCAAGCATGCTAATCATGTCTGAGCACTTTATGTTGTGATAGTGCTAATAGTTTGAGTTGAGTTCTTTAGAAAATGACCAAGATTGGATAAAATCTTCATATTTAAGAATTGTTTAAGTTGAGTGGAATCGGCCACATCTCACAGGATGCTGAATATATGCATGTATATGCATGTAGATTCAAATATAAATCTGCATCCTGTTCCAAATAATTTCCAATTTCCAGAATTAATAAGGCTGGACATGACATGCTGGATACACAGCAGTCTCTGGGTCAATTTCAGTTTGTCTAAAGTCAATGTTAAAAGGGATTTGAGAAATATTTATTTTCGTTTCCAAACTAAATTGAGATTTTAATGGAAGTAGACATATACTCAAACAAACAAACCACTTGATATTGCAAAGGCATTGCTCAGCCTGCCTCTCAAGCTTTCTTAAGGCCATCTCCGCTCAGATTTATTCAGAAACTGCACTTACGGAGTTATGGACCATCTTTCCTTGCTGATTTATGCACCACTGAAGTGCACTGTCAGTGAATAGTTAATATATTCTTTACATAGTAAAACCAGTCTATTGTAAAATCAATACTACTGGCTTCTGTACAAACAATGTGTTAAGAGAGAGTCAGAGAGTTGTATAATGGAACTATGGTATAAATGGAAAATGTATAATCTCAAATCATTTTCAATATGTACATTTTTAGATATGTAATATTCAAAGGCTTTTTACCATAAGTGCAGTGTTCGGTGTGACCATGTAAAATGTTTGTGTCGTTATCCAATGATTTCTCTGTTTTTAGGTCTTCCAGATCTCGCTGACAGGCATCAGACAAGATGTTCTTTGTGAAGGGGGTCAAAGCAACACGAGTCACACAACAAAGGTGTGCAATTGTTTAGCACCTGCTCTACCTACTTCTATGTACCTTAACTGTCATTTGGGTGATTGTTGTTCATGTCATTTGTGGCCAATCAGCACCCAGGACTGGAACTATACATTTTATAAATTATAAACTATTTCACAGTTTGGACTTCTTTTCAGGTTGATTTACAAGACATTGTGGGGGAAAAAAAAAAAAAACGAGACAGAAACGGCGCAGAAGGCTGGGGAGGACAGAGCCATTCTGCTGGGGTTGGGAATGGTGTTCAGCTCGGTCATGATGTACTTTGTGATCTGTATGGTTCGTGCTTATGCAGACAGGTAGTGTTATGTCATGACTGCTTTAATAATATTTAGCTGTGAACTAAAACAATAACTACATCATCAGTGTATCTACAGTTGCAATCAAAAATATTCACCCCCCCCCTTGACCTGCCATGCATTCTGTTGCAGTGAACAATATTTTATGAAAACAATTCACCCCAGGTATGAATAAACTATTATAGAAAGTTTATTAATACACATTTCATTGATTCTGAGAATGAAAAGTTAATGAAAAAAAAAGTATTTTCTCTAAACATTCATTTACAAAATTATTCAACCCCCAAAAGTCAAATTTTGTCTTTTATTCTTTATAATCTCCAATAAATGTTGCCAGATTCTCCAATAAATCTTAGCCTCAGAAGCTTCCCGATCACTGAAAATCTTTGGTTTTCATGTTGCCACTTTCTTTAAATTACACCAAATATTTTTATTCAGATTTAAAACTGAAGACTGAACAGGCCACTCAAGAACATTCTATTTGACCAATACTTGAACAAAGCTTTGGTAGATTTGGATATATGTGGATTTGCATGTTTGACCATGGGAATGGTGTTCTGCTCATAAGCTTTTTTTTGCACCACACATACCAATAATCCATAAAAAAAGTTCCAGTTTGGTCACATGATTCCAGAAACATTCTTTCAGAACTCCAAAGGTCTATTCAGATATTTTTTTTTTTAGCATATTCAATTCTGCCTTTTATGTTGTACTTGGTCAAGAGTGGCGTTTGGTGAGATGTCCCAACATGAAGGCCATGCTTGTCTAGTGTTCTTCTTATACTGTGCATTGAAATGGTTTCATCTCTGTGGCTTTTTTGAGAGCTCTTGGCTTTACCGTATATGCTACTCCACTTTCACACATGCATGGGCTAAGTTCATGTACGTGTAACAACTCAAGTTAATTCAGTGATAGAGTTTCCAAAATCTTAATTGTGTTTTAACACAATTTTGTTCCCTACCATACAAATAAGTGACTTGAATAGTTGAATAAAGGTTGAATAATTATGACAGCTGGTTTAGTGTTTGCTGTACTGCACACACAAAGGTTCATCCCATTATGGAAACCTTATTTTTGAGTGTATTTCTCTTTTAAAGGTTTTCTTTCTTTTGTATTCTAGTGTATTGACAGATGAAACCACCTGCACTGTGCTAAACTCCAGTCTAACAAAGAATATCAACTGTTCATACAACTGTGGCTCAGACAGCTGGCGGAGCTCTAAGTACCCCTATCTACAGGTCTGCGTCAGCCTGAACGCCACCGGCTGCATTGGGCTGCTCTCTCACAATGAGGAGATGCTGGACGTCAATTCTGAGGTCAATCATTCCGTGAACTGAGGAAGACCATGGGAATTAATTAATGCAGTGGTTTCTCCTATAGCAATGAGATTCAGTTGAGACCAAATAGAACATTTTCAACAGTTAGAGTCAATAAACTCAATCAATTCTTTGAAGACAGTTTCCAGTTTATGCAGTCCAGTTTCTAAGGAATTTTAGCCAATCCAAAATCTAGACATTCAGAAATGCTCGCTCTCAGTCATTTTGCATTTTAAGATGTGCAGACGTTGGATTGACTGACAGGCCTTTGGAGGGCAGGGTTGTAGAGTGATTGACATTACAAAATAAGTTAGCAAAAATGATTAAATCACAAACAGAATGCTCAAAACTCCTGCGCTTTGAGCAATCTCTTAGAAATACAATTGTCATGATTATTATGATCAAGTGGAAGCTTAAAAAAAAGAAGAAGATATTATTAAAAAGAGTTACGTTTGTTCTGCTTGTGAATGAATTCAAATTTAAATGGACCTCCAATTTAAAACCAACCTTTCACACTATATATACACTATACTGTTCAAAAGTTTGGGTTTAGCAAGATTTTTTAATGTTTATAAAAATGCTCACTCAGGCTGCCTTTATTTAATCAAAAATACTGTAAAATGATAACATTGTAAGATATTGTTACAGTTTAAAACAGCTATTTTCTCAAATTTAATTTATGTGAGGACAAAGCTGAATTTTCAGCGTCGATTACTGGTCACATGATCCTTCAGAAATCATTCTAAAATGCTGATTGGCTGCTCAATAAACATTTATTATTACTATCAATATTGAAAACAGCTGTTTTGCTTAATATTTTTGTGAAAACCATGGTACCTTTTTCCAGTTTTCTTTGATAAATAGAGATATTCAAAAGACAGAATTTATAATTTATGTAACACTATAAATCTCTTACTACTATTACTTTTGATAAATTTAATGTGTCCTTGCTGAATAAACGTATTACTCCCCCCCCCACACACACAAAACGTATTCAGAAAACTAAAATAAATAAATATAATAATATATATTTTTAAAAAATCTAAACTACCATTCAAATACTTTTTGAGATTTAATACATGATTCTCTTTAAATACAAAATGAATTAATCATTAAATATTATTAAACAAATAACTCGTGCCTTTGTTTTTCCACAGTGTTTTTATGTGCCAAAATGACAGAAGGACCTCGCCGCCCTGCGTGTTATGATCCAGGACATTTCGCACCAGCAGGTGACATGTTACCACGACTCCAGCGAGCATCAGGGCAGCATCCTCCTGAAGCGTCTGTCTTCCACTCTCTCTTCTGGCCCTCCTGCATGTTATCTGGAGGAACCCTCATCATACTCATGGTCAAGCTCGCTCAGTACCTTTCCATACTGTGTGAACAAATTGGCAAAGCCCCAAAGTGAAAGGGGAACAGTGATTGACAGACTTAGTGAAGTGAATGAAGGAGCTTTCATTTCTTCTTCAAATGGTTTTTGGCCTCCTGCTGTTCAAGGATTGACTGGAAATTGATATGTTAGTCTTCCATGACTAAGCTATATTGTAACCACAACTCATATCTCTGAAGTGCTGCTCTATTCCAGATGGAGTATAGTGTTGTTTGTAGAAGGGCATTACAATATACAGAATAGTTGTGCAATATAATCTAACATCTAACCTTTTGACAAATGTTTCTAATCTGTTATAAGCCTTGGGAATATTATCATAAAGTATATAATAATTGAAAAATAATTCATTTAAATAATCAAGAATTTAAAAGGGATAAATTAGGGAGTAAAAAAGAAATTACTGATTAATTATTAGAATATTTTTTCAAATATATACAATGTTTAGCTCACTGATGAATATGACTAATGTTCTTTTTACATTTCATATCTCATTGAATGGGAACTATTATTATGTTATATAATATATTAAGCAGTTTTTATTAATGAATTGTTTCATACAAGCTTTTTTTTTATAATTTGACTTTAATTCATTCACAACCCATTTACTTGCAGTGTGATGTATTTCTGAGTGATACAAAATATTCAACAGGGAAAATGTAGGACGGGGCTTGGTTTTATACAACAGGAATGCATAGACTTGATTGGATCAGGAAAAGTGGCCATTTCAAAAGCAACAAGAACTGAATTTTCTGTGTTGATTTTTCACCCATATTTAGAATTACGCATTGCATTGTGTTGTGTTTAAAGGTTGAAGGAAATGTCAGTAATCTTAATGTTTTGTCAGCATATTATCTTTTTTTCACACCATTATTAAAATAAAGAAATAGTTCACTCAAAAATGGAAATTTGCAGCTTTTTACTTCACAAGGTGGATTAATGGGATGTTTTTATCAGCTGGCTCTCATTCTGATGGCACCCATTCACTGTAATGCTAAAATTGTTAAAATCAGTTCCAATGAAGAAACAAACCCCTCTACATTCAGCTCATTGAATTTACCCTCTTAACTGCATCTATAACCTCTTGAAATGGTTCATTGCCTATTTGATTATAATGAACAATCACAATGTTATAAAAAGCTATGGCCACAGGGTGTAAGGCACTAATGTTAACTTCATAAGACACTGAATAAAGTCATTATGACTACTAACCTGCCCACTGCAGTAGGGACACATTATACTATTTTCTATCTGGGTTGTGCTGCTCCGTGGGGCCTCCAGACCTCCATCTTAAGAGCCTGTAGATCCTTCCCTCCGTCACTTTACTCTGCTTGCCTAGTAACTCCTCTCTACTGATCTCATTGCAGAGGAAAGCAAGATGCTGGTTGAGCTTCACCAGCCCCACCAGCAGGATTCCACCGAACAACATGAGGCTGGGCCACAGCAGATAGTACAAGGCCGTTTGAACGGTGTATTTCCTCCTAATGATGGCGTCGTTTGGGTGTGCCACACTGAGATAGCATGTCATATTATCCCCTGGCACAGTTAACACATCTTTGATGTTATTGGCCTCAGCCTCTTGTTCTGTCTGGTTTCGTTGGCATTTCGGAGTGTAGAAACACTGAGGGAAAGATTATGGCAAGCATTAATGAAATCTAAAATTGAAATAGATATTTCAGACCTTTACATGGTCAGTGACTATGAAAAGATGAACTATATATATATATGAAGAGTTCATTTGCAAAAACCGCGTGGACGAAGCGGAGTCCAGCCCGGAGTCGTCACATGTCCTTCCGGACGCTCCTTCAGTGATTTCGACGGCCGCGCCGTTCTCAAGCCCGCCGCCTCAGCTCACTCTAACTGTGTATTCACACCGCCGCCGTCGAGAGTGTCAAAAATCGCTCTGGCCGCCCTGCCAACAACGCTGTAGAAAGATTTGTGGCCGCTCTGACGCTCTGACGTAGATCGAATGCTTATCTTGTATTTAAAGGGGACGCAAAGCAAACAAGCTTGTTGATCTTGTGCAGACTGACCACAAGGAGGGTAACGTTATAA